>NW_021703777.1:122384143-122829978 GCF_005190385.1 Monodon monoceros
TTTTTTTTTTTTTTTTTTTGCGGTATGCGGGCCTCTCACTGTTGTGGTCTCACCCATTGCGGAGCACAGGCTCCAGACGCGCAGGCTCAGCGGCCATGGCTCATGGGCCCAGCCGCTCCGCGGCATGTGGGATCTTCCCGGACCGGAGCACGAACCCGTGTCCCCTGCATCAGCGGGCGGACTCTCAACCACTGTGCCACCAGGGAAGCCCCTGTTAACTTCTTGAACATAATCGTTTCCTGAGATTTCCAAAACTTCTCCAAATTTATTCTTCAGTTGGGTTGCTTTCCACTCGGCCAGTCTCTGCTACTTGTACTTTTCAATCGCACGTTCATCTTCCTCACTAAATTCCTCTTCGTTATCCTCCGGTTCTTCCAAAGTCATGTCTTCATACGTTTTCACAATGGACTGCTGAAGGACCCGCTCTTCTGCCTCCTTCTCCAGATCTTTCAAACTTCCCTCGGAGGGCAAGATGCCTCTTTTGCGTAAGATGTCTTTCCACTCGGTGTCTGCGTTGGAGTCCTGCATTTTCTCACGAGTCGCTCGATCCCAGCCGGCAGCCGCCACTCTGCCCCTCAGCTCTCCTCCGCGCATGCGCGCAGCCACCGACCCGCTTCTTCCCAATTATCTTTTTATTGTACACACCCTGGTGAATTTTTATTCCAAGAGACATAGCTCTTTTGAATCTAATATAAGAGTCAGCCAAGCAAATCAAGTTGGGCAGGATAAGCCGTAGATTTTTGAAGTGTGAGGTGTTTTCCACTTACATGAAAATAGAGAAGTGGACCCCACTTTATAAATAGCTTTAGTTTGGCTACCCATGACAACAGTTTTCCAAAGAGTAGTTCCAGGAGGCGATTTGCAGAGGAAGGAATGTGACTAAGTAGTCTGGTTCCGGATGTGTAGGTGGACAGCAGTGACACAGAAGGCTTCTGACTGGCCCTGAAGGACTACCTAGTGTAATATACCAATCCAATGACCGGATTCTAAGATCACCTAACAAATGGACCATTTCAAAGGCAAACTGCCCTGACATGCTTTGCTGAAAATATCAATAGCTTGTTTTTGCCTAAGCTTCAGCCATACCAGAATATAAAAGGATGAGATTAAACTCCACATAAGGAGTAGGAAAAAGAAAACTGAAAATGAAGAAACTTAAAAGAATGAAGAATGAAAAAAAAAAGATTTCACGAACCTCAATTAGGATAAAGAGTGAGCCTAAAAGAAGAAGGGTAGAGTAGTTTAGAAAGAACTGTTTAAATCTCAAGTAGGCCTTGGGCTTATAGCTCTTTGGTAAAGAACAATGCAACCCTGGCAGCAGAAAGCTCAAAATGACCTCGTGGGCCTCTCGGATTACTCCATGATTCAAGAGTCATGTGTGTCTGGTGTGTGTCCACCAAGGCTGGAGCACACGTGATGGGACAACCAGCAAAGAATTTCCTGGTACCACATGTGAGTTAGGCAGAGCATGTTTGAAGATAATGATCCTCTATTTTTAAAATGTGAGATTTAATGTGCCTTCTAATCCTACTTTGGAAGTCTGCTTCTTTATTCATACCAGCATGTTTATTTTAATTTTGGTATATTTTAGAAAAATGACAATATTCCAAGGAAATAAAGAAAGAAAAGATTGAGTCAGAAGAGTTTCTGTTCATTTGCTGAAGCTTCTGGAGAGGAAAACAGGAATAGAGTTAGTGATTCATGTAGGCAAACAATACTTGATTAGCATAAAAGTGGTGTTTTTTTCCAAATAATGTCAAGATGCCTTTTGTACTAAACGACTCCACAGGGCAATTTGACATTTCCTTAGTGGCCTGCAGGTTAATTCACACTCTCCTTGGTCACCAGGAAAGTAGGATCAAGTAGGGGCTATGCTCTGCCTTTCTGTGTAACCCCCTACATACCTATAGTGGCATTCCAACCACTTCCTGTATCCAGTTTTATCTCCCTCCAAACTTTTCTTCACCTTGCAACCAGAGTGCTCTTTCAAAAATGCAAACCTAATAAATGCCAAAGGCATGATCATGAAAGAAATAACTGATAAGCTGGACTTTATTAAACTTTAAAACTTTGGTTCTACAAGAGATAACTGCAAAAAAGAAAAATGAGAAGACAAGACACAGACTGGGAGAAAATATTTTGCAAAAGACATCTTATAAAGGACAATCATCCCAAATAACTCTTAACGCAAAAGGAACTCTTAAAATTCAACAAAAATAAAACAACCTGATTTAAACATGGACCAGAATCCTGAACAGATATCTCACCAAAGAAGACATACAGATGGCAAATCAGCATATGAAAAGATGCTCGACATCACCTGTCATCAGGGAAAGGCAAATTAAAACCACGAGATACCACCACACAACTATTAGAAAGACCAAAACCCAAAACATTGACACCACCAAATGCTGGGGAGGATGTGATGCAAGACCTCTCATTCACTGCTGGTGGGAACACAAAATAGTACAAAAACTTTAGAAATTAGTTTGGCAGTTTCTTACAAAACTAAACATACTCTTATCATACAATCCAACTCCTTGGTATTTATCCAAAGAAGTTGAAAACATGTCCACACAAAAACTGCACATGGATGTTCACAGCAGCTTTATTCATAACTGCCAAAACTTGGAAGCAATCAAGAAGTCCTTCATCTGAATGGATAAATAAACTGTGGTACATCCAGACAATGGAATATTACTCAGCTTTAAAAAGAAATGAGCTATCAAGTCATGGGAAGACATGAAAAAACTTTAAACGCACACATTACTAAGTGAAAGAGGCCAATGTGAAAATGCTGCATACTATATTATTCCAACTACATGACATTCTGAAAAGGCAAAACTATATAGACAGTAAAAATATCACTGTGTGTCAGGTTGGGGGGGAAGAGAAGAATAGGTAGAACACAAAGAATTTTTAGGGCAGTGAAAATACTCTGTATGATAACATAATGTTGTATACATGTCATTATACATTTGTGCAAACCCATAAAACCTACAACACCAAGAGTGAACCTTAATGTTAACTATGGACTTAGGGTGAATATGAGGTGTTCATGTAGGTTCATCAATCATAACAAACGTACCACTCTGGAGGGGGGATGTTGATAATGTGGGAAGCTATACATATACCCACTGCTGTAGCAGCCAGGGGATACATAGGAAATCTCTGTACCTTTCTGCTCAACTTTGCTGTGAACCTAAAACGTCTCTAAAAAATAAATAAATAAAACTTTAATAACAACAAAAAAAATTGCAAACCTAATCGGATCACCCATTGCTAGCTTAATAAAATGACTTTTCCATGACTCTTAGCATGAAATCCACTATATGTAACATGATTTAGGTCCAAGACCTACTTCCTCAGGCTCACACTGTCCTTCTCTATGCACTGTGCCTCAAACTCACCTTTTTGTCCCTCAGATTTCATCATAATTTTAAATATGTATTTGTCCAAGAATGTGTTATTTTAATATATGTGTTTGCCACTAGTCTTGAGATCCATGACAATAAAGATCATATATTCCTATTTATTAAGCTACTCGGAAGCAGAACAAAAATTTGATCCTAGGTTTCCTGCCTTCAACACCATTGCACTTTTCACTCCACCTTCTCTCCTTAAGTTTCTCTATCTCAATTCCGAAACATTGTGACTCTCAAGGCATACTATCCAGATGAATTTCCCCAGGTTCTCAGCCCTCTTTTCTATTTACCCTGATTTTCTCACTGTTTCACCAAGCAGGCTATTCCCCACCTCCCTATCATTGCCCATGATCCTCCCATAACTTGGAACATTATGGATTGCCCAAGGTTAACTTGACACTTCACTTCTCTTCCAAGCCTTCATTGTACTCTTCTCTGAATTTTTATAGCACATTTGCTCAATTTGACACAGTATTACATTAGAGTTTTGCATAAATATTTATTATTCTAACTTTTCATCTCTATTGGAAGCTACTTAAAGATGGAATCCATGAAGTCTCACGCTTCTGTGCACCCCACTGCTCCTAGCACAGTGCTGAGTAGCACATGATTGGCTGATTTCATGAGAAGCCTTTCCAGAGGTGACCCGGCTCTTATCACGTCACATCCCAAGGGGCAAAGCTTCCTAAATCTCAGGCAAATCTTCCGCCTCCCTAAAAAAGATTTTTCTTTTCACACTGCATTGTCCATGTGAATTCCCCCTGAGTTCAAAAGAGAAGACACAATCAGCATGCTGGGCTTTCCGGGGTTTCTTCTGAGCAAAAACTTTCTGGATTTTGAGCTCCACAGTATATCTTGCCGAGAGGTCAAATAATAGAAAAAAGAGAAGAAACGACATTGTTAAGGAATCTGACAAAATTTTACATATGCCAGCTGTGAAAACAGTACATGCTGCCTTTTAAAGGATGTACATCTGAGTACACTCCTTGGAATGGTGCTGGATCATCACGATAATACAACTTCATGACTGGTTCAAATGTATCTTAAGTGTCTGTTCTATAGATTTTTAAAAATATAACTCAAGTTCCTCTAGTTCTCATCAACAATGATAATGTAGTCTCCAAATGATTATCTCCATAAGAATTATTCTTATAGAAAAGTATCTTAAATTTCTTCCTTTTTCCCCAACAATAAATAGACTAACAGTTCAAAACCTCAAGGGTCTGGCTGCAATTATTTGGGCCTTGAGTACCACTATACTGAAGAAGATTCATGTTACTGTCATCTACTTGAATGGCATAAATATTTATTTATATATATATATATATATATATATATAAATAAAATAACCAAGCATGAATTTCCTGGATAGGAACAATACCACCAAGAAAAGCAACAACAGCAGCAGTTATCATTTACTGAGCACACCAATATTCAGATCTTTTAAGTAAAGCCTTTTTCATCCTTACAGATATGCAAGAAAGTAGAGGTATTATTCTCCCCAATTTTACTGTTATGCAGACAGATTCGAAGGATTCAAACAGGAAAAAAAAGCAGAATTTGAATACTCAAAAACCAGTACTCTTTCTACCATAAAAAGCGTGCAATTGATAGCTCTTGAAAATTCACAAAGCTTTTAAAGACCGAACGGGTATACTGAGGGTTTTACTTTCAGTCCCCAAACTTCAACATAATGTAGAACATGCCACAATATATGTTGCAATTACATGAAGGAAGTTGAAGTTACTTTACTGTAAGAATTTTTTTCTCTTGTAATCATGATAATAATTGACATATTTTTATGCCAACTGACAGAATCTATGCAGAGGCGATTTAGAATGCATTTAGCATAGGAATTTGGTTTTGTTCTTTTTAACTTGTTAGTAACCTGTTACATCTGATCTTCCCAGGGTGGGGTGGGGTAGGAGGGGTGGGAAGGGGAAGATTATACAATTCTACCCTATTGACCTCAGGAGTAGCTATGTTATTTCCTAAGGCAATGAAATGTGAACAGAACTGTCATTGGTTACTTTTGGCTGGAGGCTTTGAGAATCAGCGTATGCTTTGCCATCCTCATTTTCCTCCTTAGCCATGAGACCACCAGTGTTCTAGACTGTAGCTGATCCATCCGCCTGGGTCCTCAATTAGAGCCACAGCCAACCCTCAATGGACATGGAGCATGAGTCACATAAAAACCTTTGTGGTTCTAAGCCACTGAGATAGTGTGCCTGTTTGTTGTCACAGTATAACCTAGCCCATTTTAACAGATACATCTGTTAATTGCTCTTTCTACCAATTCCCATTGTATTTGATCTCTGGTGCAATAATACTGCATAGTAATCAACTCCAAAACCCAGCACCTTATAACAACAGGTTCTCATCTCTCACTCATGGATCTGAAGGTTGGCTGTAGCTCTCTGTTCTTAGTTGCGATATTCTTGACCCACAAGATTGTGGGCTGGCTTCAAAGATCATTCTACATGTCTCATTCTAGAATCAGTACCTACTTGAGGTACCTTATTCTCATAGCACATGGTAGAAACACAAGAAGCTATGAAAACAATACAAGTAAATTTAAACCCTCTGCTTGTACCACACCACTAAAAAGCATGTTCTGTGACTAAGTCCAAATTCAATGACTACTCCACAGGGAGGTACTGCAAGGTAGCATGGTACAGAGAAAGAGTGAAAATTGAAAACAATTGTCCAACTTAACCGCAGCCCACCCACTTGATCAAAAATATTCACTTTCTCATACAGGAAAAACTCACCCCTCCAAGACATCCCAAAACGTCTTGATAACAACATTAGGCATGAAGTCCCAGATCTTATGATCTAGATTGGATCCATGTGTAGTTGCTCTTGATCTAAACAACCGTGAACCTATAAAGATAAGTTATTTGCCCCCCACCCTTCCATATAGCCATCATGAATGGTGGGATAGAGACAGGATAACTGCAGTAAGCACCACCATTTCAAAAGGGGAAGAATGAAAGGCAATAGCAGTCACTGGTCAATAGCTATTCTAAATCACTCTGGACAGAACGCCCTACCGTGGGATAGAAAATCTCTCAGTTAGGCCCAAGTCCTATTTCTTAGGAGAAACTTTCCAGTTCATTGTTTTCCTTGGCTACTAGCTCCATTCTTTGGGATGTTCTCCCTCTTCTTTGGCCGTATATGGAGAGGTCATTGGAGAATACGCCATCATTGGTTGATAAGTCTCTTTCTCCACCAGTTTCCTGTCTGTAGAAAGCTAGAGGATCAAAAGGTCTTTCTAAGCCTTAAACTGTCACTCTCTCTTTTAATCCATGCTAATGATACTTTGCAGCTCTCTCAAAAACTTTTTTCGCCTCTTGGTCTTGACCTATCAGACTGCACTCCACTCCATCTAGCAAAATTCTTTTTGAGATATGACTCTTTCTCTAGACTCCACAAAGGCAGCGGCCATGATTTCATATAGATGTGAGTGGTGTATTCAGAGGGAAGGAAACAGCTGAAGAACACAAAGGAAGCTAGCAAGGTTTAAGTCAGATGTATCAAGCAACCTGACCTCTGTTTTTCAAAACTAATCCGAATCCTTACCTTTTACTGGGAGAATGTAATCTTTTAATATGATTATAACTTTAATGTGATTATGACTATATGCTTTAATATATTTGGTCTTGTTCCTTCTATCTTGTTTTATTTTTTTAATAAGTCATGCCTCTGTTTGCTTCTCATGTACCTTTCTTGCTGTTGTAGAATTGGTTAAATTTTCTCATTTCATTCTTTTCCTTTAGTGATTTGAGAGATATACATATTATGTTCGGTCTTCCAATATTTCTTCTTACATTTGTAACGTGAGTGTTCAAACATTCTATCAATGAATAGCTCCTGACACAGTACCTGAAAAATAGTATGTGCCAAACAAATCCTTGTTTAAGTAATTATGACTACAGTTATCATCATTATTTCTTGTACTCCACATTATTCCCTTGTATTGTTTTTCTTTCACTTTGCTTAACCTTTTAGTACTTCTTTTAGAATGTTTCTGTGGTTAGTAAACATTCTGAGGCTTTGTAAATCTTAAAAATATATAAATTTCAAATTCCTATCCCTGTAAATTGTAAACTAGCTTAAGGATATATAGAATTATGAATCTAAAATTATTTTCCCTATAAACTCTAAAGGTATTTCTTCACTTCCTTTTAGCCTCCAACGTTGCCAATGAGAAGACTAATGTTAATCTGATTTCCATTTCTTGTAAGAAATATAGTCTTTTACTCTCTGAATCTTTAGAATTGTATGTTTTTCCTTAGTTTTGAAATTTCACCACAATATATCTATTTGCACGTGGGTCTTTTTTCATTCACCTAGCTCGGCACTCACAGGCCAACTGAAGGCTCATGTCTATCTTGACCTCTAGAAATTTTTTTTCTATCATTCCTTCGATTATTTTTCATTCATAGTTTCATTATAGAAACTTCTATAACACTGATATTTAAACTTTGGCTTATCTCTTAACTTTTCTTTCATAGATTCCATCTATTTGTTATTTTATGCTATATTTTAGAATTATTTTTGCTTAATCTTGCAGCTCATTAATTCATGCTTGAGTTATATATACCTGCTATTAAATTTATTCAATTATTTTTCTTTTTTAAAATATAAATTTATTTATTTATTTTTGGCTGCGTTGGGTTTTCATAGCTATGTGCAGGCTTTCCCTAGTTGCGGTGAGCGGGGGCTACACTTCATTGCAGAGCATGGGCTCTAGGCATGCGGGCTTCAGTAGTTGTGGCACACAGGCTCAGCAGTTATGGCTCACGGGCTCTAGAATGCAGGCTCAGTAGTTGTGGTGCACGGGCTT
This sequence comes from Monodon monoceros, assembly GCF_005190385.1. Classification (NCBI taxonomy): domain Eukaryota; kingdom Metazoa; phylum Chordata; class Mammalia; order Artiodactyla; family Monodontidae; genus Monodon; species Monodon monoceros. The sequence goes on from NW_021703777.1 coordinate 122,392,418, forward strand.
AGTTGCTCCACAGCATGTGGTATCTTCCCAGACCAGGGCTCGAACCTGTGTCCCCTGCATTGGCAGGCGGATTCTTAACCACTGTGTCACCAGGGAAGTTCCCAATTATTATTCAATTATACTGTTTTTTATCTCCAAGATGTCTTTTTATCTCCAAGATATAGCCTCTCATCCCACTGGGAATATTATTTATACTTATTCAAAGCCTTTTCCTGCATGCTTCATTGGCTTTTTTTCAGGTGCTATGTTTATTCAGTTCACTGTCACTAATGCCTGATGATTTCGTTGTACGCCTATGACTGCACATTTACTGTGGTTCTTCCCCCATGGGAAAGGAGTAGGACAACCTACCCAACCGGGGAGTACCAGCAAATCATTTTACAGGAGTAAGGGCTTTCTATCCTACCTGGGTATCATAAGCCACCAAGGGCCAGCCCTCCTCTCTGACCTAAATCCTCACACTCACCATGCCAAGAAAAAATATCAGTGGCTTGGAACTCTGGAATTGGTTGTGGAGCAATTCACCAGCTTGTGTCAGTTTGACACCCCAACCAACTGCTTTGATTCTTCTCAGGGACCTCTCTGCCCCTTGGATCCAATGTCCTTAAAGTGTAGCGGTCCCCTAGAGAGCTCCCCATATATGTTGCACTATCCTCTTGTGCACTTGGAGGGCTATAGTTTCCTCAGTCAACTGATTTCATGTGTTTAATTATAGTCATTCTCTTTATTTTACAATGTTATTATGGACTTACTATTTTTAAATATTTAAATATTTTCTCTGTTTAAGGATTGGAGGTGGAAGGAAAAATAGAAGCATCTGCTCATTTTTCCATCTTGATCTAATCTCCTCTGCAGTCTCATTTAGTTTATACTACTAGCATATTAATTTTATTAATTGTCTTTAACAGATTGTACTAAGATAAACTTGAGATCCACCCAGGTCAAAATAGCACAAATTATGAATCAGTAGAGTTTAAATGGCTGAGGTTTTACTGCTGATTATTGAGGCTTTGTCTATACAACACCCAAACAAAACTGTCAACTCAAGGGAGAAACAAAATCAGTTGAGCTCATTTTGAGACAATGCTTTGATTTCAAATAGTTGCAATGGTGTCATGTAGACACAGACTGGGTTGTACTTGACCTATGAAGTAACTGGAGCAATTAGAGATTATGTGATGCTGTTCAGATAACACAGCCAAGTAGCCATTTGGTCAAGAATAGCCCCCAATGAGTACTTGCCCTCTGAAAATCCTTTTGGATTTCTTCTTCAGCTCATTCAATCAATTTATGGCTTTTTGGGGAGAGCCAAGAAAATGCATCATGCACCACCCTGTGAACTAAGGAACATTTAGTTCACGTACCCTCCAGCTCTTGCACTAACAAGCAGCAGTAACACCATAGCAGAAATTATCTCCAATCGCATTAATTCTCCTTAATATATAACATGTGGCCAGGCAATGTGACCCTTCCAAAGCTGTGTTTTCTAGAACACTGTGCTTATTAAACTCCTCTCTAAGAACATATTATGAATAATCAATGACAATCTGCTTCTCATCCCCCCTTAAAAAAATGTTCAAAATGCAGAATAGCATCTTAGCCAGAAACGCCTCTCCATTTTTAAACTATTACACAAAGAAGAGTTTTTATTATTTGTGGTCATATCTTCAGTTTTGATGCTAAAAAGTAAGAAACTATTTGAAAAATAATGCTTCTGGTCTGGTGTAGTGGACATCTGCAGTTTCAACACCTGGGCTAGAGGCAGAATCTCAGCATGGACAGAAAGGGAATATCCTCAGAGTCAATTAGATACTTCAGAATTTTTGATGAAAAGAAGCAATTCCTTCAATAACAAAGGCTGTTATTCTTCTTTCAAAGAACAGCATGAAAGCAATTCTTTTCACAGAGAATCTGGCCATATTGCTGTCATACCCACAAAATCTATTATTATCCAGTATCCAAAGAAGAGAGCTCCTTACCCACCAATAGTAAAAAGATATATGGATTCCATCTACAAAGGTTTTCAAATTAGAAATGATTTCTTCAGAGGAAACAAAGGAAGGATTTTGGAATGAAAGAGAGCACATTTCAGAGAAATGAGACAGATCTATACCACATGGGATGAGCCCAGTGGCACTAATAGCATCAAGCTTGTTTGCTATAGGGAGAGCATGTTGCTACCCAACAGGACAGCAAAGCCAGGGAAAAATGTCAGAATGTTGTTTTATGGACACTTTTTTAAAAATGCTCATATATTGAAACTTTAATCAAGTCTTATAGCCTAATTTTCTCATTTGTATCCCTGTGTGGCAATAAAAAGCGTGTGAACTAAACCTCTTTTTTTTTGTATGTTATCAGCAGCATGAGTTTGCACAGACACGTGCTCCAATTTGAAATTATTTTCCTTTTGTGAATGAACACCACCAGTCTGACTGGAAACCCATTTACTTTTAGTGTTAAACCCACTGGGGAGGGGCCGTGCCTAATTGAGTGGTAAACTGTACCCTCTATATTGATATACAATACAGGAAAAAGAAAGGAAAATGTGAAACAGCTTCTCTCAGCACCTAAGTCCCTCATATAAGTTAAGCAACTTTGTAAGTTCAGGCCTACAGACATATATTCCATTGTCTACCAGATCTACTAGAAAAATGCTAAGCTTTAAATGTAGAGAACAAACGTACGGACACCAAGGGGGGAAAGTGGCGGGCGGGCAGCGGGGTGGGTGGTGGGATGCATTGGCAGGTTGGGATTGACATGTATACACTAATATGTATAAAATGGATAACTAATAAGAACCTGCTGCATAAAAAAATAAATAAAATAAAATTCAATAAATAAATAAAAGTAAAAATAAAATAAAAGTATCTATATCTTCATAAGTGTTAAGGCTACATATACGGCTATCCAAGTTACCCATTGATCAAGATAGTAATAGTGGAATCTATAATCAGCAAATTGTATTCAACATTCATGTGCCCAGAAATTCTAACTTCAAATTTTTTCTTAACATCTCCTAATGATCCCTCATGGAAGACAAAATGGTGGTGTATTACTGTTCCTTCTTAAACCTGGCCTTCTCCAGTCCATTATTTTTCTATTCACTCAAATTGCTTCTTCACGTGAAAGTTTCCTTTGAAGTTCACATTTATTCCTATGCCTGGACAACTGAAACCTGATGGCACAGCTCCTGGATCTACAAGCGCTTACGGCTGATAACACCTGTACTTCACAGAATCTAATAATATTCTCAGCTAAAGTCAAATAACCACAATAATCTCTAGGTAACAACCTTCTTTTGTCAGCCTCCAAACATATACAGATGCTATGACAAACACATATATATGTTAGATTTGTATTTTGATACCAAATTTATGTCAGTTTCCATTTTCCTCAGTGCTTAATCTAGTAAGTTATTTTTAGCGGTAAGTTATTTATTAATAAAGACCTTGCTACTGCTATGGCCACTCCTATATAGGAGGAAATCTGGTGCTTAGGGGTTTCAGGAAAAAGCCCCTAAATGGCACTCGAATGTCTGACATTCATCCAAAGACATAAAACTCAAATTGAAATGAATACCAAAATGGGAAAATAAACATATCAAGCATAATATGTATAAGTAATATAAGTAATACCTACAGATTATGTCTCTTTATATGACAGCAGGTAAAACCACCACCATTTTATCACTTAGGAAAAAGGGAATGAGATTTAAGAATTGGTCAACACGAAAAAAGATGTACAGAGGTACATTGAGAGACCAGAGATCAAGAGGAATGAGAGAAACAGAGAAAACAGGAAGAAAGAGTCCATGAAAAAACCTGGCCTACAGGTGAGTTTTTCTGTAAATTGGCTAAGTCCACTATGGTATCTGGATACCACTTGGCAGACACAGCAGACAGCTGCAGCCCTCTTCTCAATTTTTAAAATACACTAGATTAACAACAGATTTTAACACTCAGCTGGGGACACTGTTTCCAGCGTATATTTTTATTATTATTATTCATTAAATTCTATGAGAAAATGCAAGGGAGAAGGCCTACTTTGTTTTGATGAGTATTATTCTAATGATTATTTGAAGTTACTTGTCCCTAGCTAGGCTACTTCCAAAGTCATTCTTTATACATTTTTCAACAGTAAAGAAAAGCAACTAGATTTAGCTCCATGACTGCCTTAGACTCTGGTGTATATATTCTTATCTAATAGGTGTATTTAGATTATTGACTAACCATTTTTTTTTTTTTTTTGCGGTACGCGGGCCTCTCACTGTTGTGGCCTCTCCCGTTGTGGAGCACAGGCTCCGGACGCGCAGGCTCAGCGGCCATGGCTCACGGGCCCAGCCGCTCCGCGGCATGTGGGATCTTCCCGGACCGGGGCACGAACCCGTGTCCCCTGCATCGGCAGGCAGACTCTCAACCACTGCGCCACCAGGGAAGCCTGACTAACCACATTTTTTACTACAAGTCTTCATTTTAAAAGGTAAAACACAGATATGGTTTCCCCAAGCCAAACCCAAGCAGCATACTGGTTGTAGTCAGATTACTCCTCAGGGCATACAATGCTGACAGGACTGACAATTGTAAAGCTTCCAGTGAGGGTGCTTTTCTCTAATGTGTGTGTTTTCCAAGCTAACAGAAAGATAATACAAGATATGTGCAAACTACTTCATTGTGTATGAATGTATCTCAAAACACAGGGACCTAAGAGGCAAAATGGATAAGCTGCAGGAAGGCTATGCTCTAGGGCATTACTAGAGTGCTATAATTCCAAAATCTAAGGAGAAAATTCCATTCATCAGACAGCAAAACTAATGTTCATAAAACTGGCAGCAGGTCATAGTCATTCTCACAGGCAGTTCAGCTTTAAGTACTACAGAATCTGGACAGAACAGAGGAGAGAGAGGACATTTAAACTGTTGAAAATATGTTTGTCTCTCACGTGAGAAAGTAAGGTTGGAAAAGCACCAAATCTTCATTCTCCAGTAAGAATAAACACAGTTACGTCCACACTTTGTCTCCTGTGTTTGCAAGCTGAAGTAGACGTTGAAAAACATACCCCTGATTTGAAAAGTAAGAAAAATGAAACTCAGTCTCATACGCGGTCCTAGGTTCAAAGTTAGAAATATGCCAAAGACAGCCAGTTCCTGACTGCACACAGAGTACTTTCAAGTGCCAGCAGAAAGAGCAGAACACATGAAGTGCCCTTACCGTCTTTATCCAGTAAATCAGGAAGCGATTTCTTACTGAATCTTGGAATTTAAAGATTATCTCTCTAGCACTCCCCGCTCTTTCCCTTCAAACCATGACATGGAGAAAGTATGAACCCCATCTCAGATCTTGGCAAAAATGAAGATTCTGACAAGGCGAGTGTCCCACAGTAGCTGCCTCTATATTGATATAGAAACATGCATATTTTCCAAACAGTTCCCTAAAAAGAAGAGTCCACTACAATACTGCCACAGAAGTTCTTCCCTGAAAGATTCTCCCTCTTCTGTTTACCACATTCAACCAGATATGAATTCCTGTTTCTTCTATGTGTCTCATTTTTGGTCTTTTTCCCTTTCCATTCGCTCTATTACAAACATAGATGACCCTCCTCATCAACAGACTAGTGGAATAGTTTCCTAAATAGGTATCATTAGGGCCTCTTCCCTTTCAACCTAACCCTTCCTATCCTAGATTTGTCATTCCATAGCTCAGCTATGGCCACTCCATTCCCCTGCTTACAAATATTCAGAAGTTCCCCCATTGCTTTGAAATGGTACTGAATGTCTCCATAATCTTAACCACTGCTTTTCCAGGCTTCCTCCCATTTTGCATACCCTACATTTCAATCACCCTGACATGTACATACAGCATAAACATGCACCATTTTCCTACAAGTTTTCCATGCTGGTGGCAATTGGAAGGGGTGAATTGCCCACTAGCTCTTAAAGACTTCTGCTTAGAAATGTAGAGTGGCCAAAGCAAGCCATGTCTTCAAGAAAGCAGTAAAGGACAAACGTGACAAAAGTCCAATAAAAGGAGAACTGGAGTACTGGTGAGTGTAACTAATGACCACCACAGTCTGAAATCATCAGGTACTAAATGTAATGGAAATACTTTATGTGAAATATTTAGAGATGAATCTAACAAAGTAAGTGCAAGATTTATATGCTGAATACTACCAGAAATTCCCAACAGTGTGTTCATTCCTGGAAATTCTCAAACTTGTTAAGACATCAATTTTCTCCAAACTGATCTGTAGATTTATCATATTCCCAAACAAAGGAAGATTTGGTGGGTGATGGGAATGGTCTGCTTCTTGACTAAAATGGTGGTGTACATTTGTCAAAACTCATTAAACTGTACACTTAAAAGAGATTAAGTTTTATAATATGAAATTTATGCCTCAATAAATCTGACCTTAAAAGTATTAAAGATTTTTAAAATACAAAGAGCGAGGCATAATCATTTCACTCATTAATCAATTGCTTTATGAATCTTAATCTTACCCCTTGCTTCCACATTTTAGAGTGTTGGCTTTAAAGTAAAATATCTAACCTTTTTGTCTACCTATTGGAGAAAACACTTATAATAAATTTCTTCACAATGATGAGAATCAATATTTTAGCATCTCCCTTGATAATAGGCTAATTTTACAGAAACACCAATATTTCTTTAAAATTCTACATGCCCTCTTAAAATCTTAATAAGAGCTGCAAAAGAGATAAAGAAACTTCTCTTCCTCCTAATTTCCCAGCAACAGGGTGTATCCAAACCAAAGTTACATTAAATTTATCTCATCTGTTTTTTCCTTATTTATAATTATTCTTTCACTGATTAAAGAAACTGAAGATAACACAAACAGATGGAAAGATATACCCTGTTCATGGCTTGGAAGAATTAATATTGTTAAAATGATTATACTACACAAGGCAATCTATAGATTCAATGAAATCTCTATCAAAATACCAAAGGCATTTTTCACAGAACTAGAACAAATAATGTTAAACTTTGTATGAAAACACGAAGACCCTGCATAGCTAAAACAATCTTGAGAAAGAAGAACAGAGCTAGAGGAATTACACTCCCTGACTTCAGACTATTCTACAAAGCTACAGTAATCAAAACAGTATTGTACTGGTACAAAAACTAACACATAGATGGATGCAACAGAATAGAGAGTGCAGAAATAAATCCACACACTTATGGTCAATTAATCTATGACAAAGGAGGCAAGAACATGCAATGGAGAAAAGACAGTCTCTTCAAAGAGTGGTGCTGGGAAAACTTGACCGCTACATGTAAAAGAATGAAATTAAAACATTCTCTAACACCATATATAAAAATAAACTCAAAATAATGTGAAGATCTAAGTGTATCAGAAACCATAAAATACCTAGAAGAAAACAAGAAGGAAGACTCTTTGACATAAACTGTAGCAATACTGTTTTTGGATCTGTCTCTTAAAGGAAAGAAAATAAAAGCAATAATTTTTAAATGGGACCTAATTAAAGTTTTGCACAGCAAAGGTAACCAACAACAAAACTCACAGAAAACCTACTGAGTGAAAGAAAATATTTGTAAATGGTAAGACTGATAAGGGGTTAATATCCAAAATACATAATTACTCATTGATTCAATAGTTTGTTATATTAACTTTTCTGTAGAGTGAGGCATATCTAATATTTCTGGGAGGTGAAAGCAGACAACAGAAACTCTAAAATTACTTCTAGATTTTGGGTTATGTTACTAAAAAAATAAAGAATGCACTCAAAGAGACTCGCCAAAAATGCTCTCCAACTAAATGAAACTTAAATTCAATAGTTTTGCCAATAAAGATTTATTTGTAAAAGAAATAAGCAATTTACTCCCACTCCATCCCATCCTCATAACCTTCATTATATGTTTATGTTTAGACTTTTACATAACACATTCATTAAAGGAAAGTTATACCTTCATTCCTACAAAATGTGTTTTACTAGTTCATAAAGCAAGAATAATACCTCATGTTTTTTCAATGTTTACTATGTGTTAGCCAAGCATTGTTCCAAGTACTTTAACTTACTCTTCATAAAAATCTAAGGTATATTCTTATTGTTATCCTCATTTTAGGGAAATTTAGGAAATGGAAGCACAGAGAATTTAGGCCATTTGCCCAAGATCACACAGTTGTTGAGTGGAGAAGCCAGAATTTGAACCCAGACAGTTATGGTATCCAAACCCTAACTGGTAACTTCATTTCAAGAATGCCTCTCAATGAGAAAGCTGTTAATAGAACAAAAACATATCTGTTTAAAAACAAATACTTAATGAACATATACCATGTGTTAAATGTCTTTCTAGGGACCGGGAATGATAGTATTATGTTAAATGAACAATTCTTTTAATTCACAAATTTCTAAATAAAATTTTTAAACAGCTGGGAAACATAAAAGTGTTTTCTCTATAGATCTGCCAACAACTAGTTCGTATCCACAAGTAAACCATTAGATTTATCAGAACTTTAGTTTTTTCTATCGATGAAATGAGGAGGTTGCTTTAGATAGTTCTTTGCATCATTTTTGTTTCATTCTATGACATTAGAAAAAGCCTATACATATTGAGAAATTCTCAGAATTCATAGAAGATTTCTTAATTTTCAGGATCTGTCATGGATTTCTCACCCCACATAAACAATGGAGATATAAGGGAAGCTATAAACTCAATAATTTTAAATTATATTATTTTATTGTTTATTGTTATTTTATTTTTATCATTGACTGTATACATTTGAAGAGGAGAATATTTCAGTACCATTTTCCAACTTTTAAATCAGATTTTTAATTATGGATTGAATTCTTCTATTAGCTTAAACTAGAAAAAATACCTTAAAAGGAGAAAGGAGTAGAGGGAGGGAAGGATGAAGAGAAAGAGAGATAAATAGGTGAAAGGAGAAAGAGCTACCTCTATTTTATTATTTGTTTGTTTTGATTTTCACTGGGAGTGGGTGAAGAGGCAGATTTGGACAGAAAGACATGATACTTCTCTCTAAAGCTTTCCACATGATTGAGTCAATTAACATTTCTCTTCAGACAAGGATGACTCCTTCCTAGGAAGTGCCAACATCTATTTAGAAAGAACATCTGTTAGGGAAGAGGAGATATTGGGAGATAAGCTGCTTACTCAGAGAGTTAGGACATAATGAAGAAATCATAATAAACTGAGAAATTAAGATTGGGATCTGGGCATAATTAGCAGTTCTTAAGGTGCCAAATTATTTGAACACATAATTAATGAGGTTGGAAGATTCCAGTGATTGTCAGCAACTCCAGCTGATAGTAGTTCAACAATCTGTTCAGAAACATTTATTAGGTAGTGGGGAAGACGTTTACTCAGTGTTAGTCTTTACAAGTGAGCACACCCTGAAATTTTGTCAGCCTGTATCATTTCTAGGCATAGGCTACCGTAAGTCAGGTTGCTGTGAGCAGAATATAAGGTTTTATATTATGGGGCAACTGCTTTAAATAATGTAAACATGCGTATATGTGTGTGTTAAGTGCAAAGATAGTGATGGTAACAAAAACATTGTTATTTAGATCTTTATCATTTTTTAAAGTTTTACATGCATGAACTTCTCTGTTTCCAACAATCCTATGAGACAGACTGGCCAAACAATCTCTTTATATTAAAATGAGGAAACATCTCCAAGTGGGTAAGTGATTGGAGCCAGCTATAGGGCTTAAAAATAATAAATTTAGAAGTTTAATTCCATATAATGCCTTGAATAAATTCATTAAAATACAAAATGGGTATCCTAGAATTCAAATTTTAACAGTGGAAGAGAATTTAGAAGCACTATCCAACATAACCCCCAACCATATTCCCACCCAACACACACACACACACACACACACACACACACACACACACACACATTTTAATTCAAGGTCTAGAGCTAGTAATAAAGAGATTGGGAATAACCACAAATTCAATCTGAGTTCAGAGAAGAACACATCTGTGTCACAACCCTCACTGTTCCAAAACTATGAATCCGTAAGCTTATCGTACCACATGTAAACTTTACATCAGTTTCTTATTTTCATAGTACCTCTGCATTTAGTGGCCAATATTTATAAGCAGAGGAAGAAGACTTGAAACACAGCTACTCCTCTCTTAACTGTCTTATACTTACTGTTACCTGGTGTCAGAATTGGTTCAAAATTATATAAGAATTTGAAAGTTTTATTGATTTCTCCTATCCTTCAAGTTGGCAGACTGGATTACTCATGGTAGGTTCTGTATGAGATCAATAAGCATATATGGTTACTATGTTCAAATAAAGCCTGCTATTTAACACCACTACCAGAATCAGAGCAGGTCACAAATTCTCCTGAGGGATCACAAACAATTTGAGGAGGCACATATTTCTTAATAACTTTTGTATGATTTAAATACTTGGCTTATGCCATAGAAAATAGGATACATATTCTCCAAGATTCTGACAATATGATGTAATTGTCATAAATCATGAATGACATCAAAAGAAAATTGATCTTGCTCTGGAAGTACTGTCAGAAAAAGAAACACTTATTACCAAGCATTCTATAATTAATATCAATATTTTAGTATAATTATCCAAGTTTTAATTTGTTCATATGCAATAGATAGTTCAATATACTTTTCCCTGAGTATATATTTTGCAATGAATTCTGAGAACTTATACTGATAAGGCATGTGATGCAAACAATTTTAAAATGAGGAAATGGAGATTCTTATTTTAGTGAAAGTGGGAAACTGCTCACAACTTCTTTGAAATATTTCATCACTATCACCTTAAGCCCTAATTTAGGAGATTTGAGAAATCCTTAATTAAAATTCTAAAACACGTGCAGAAATATTTCTTGAGAAAAATTTTCACTATGCTCAAAGGTATTGATGCAATCTATTTCTCTATCTTAATGACAAATAAATATATGCAGAATCTTGTCTAAGAGAATTAGTTTTCACAAAGGAATGTCAACTTCATCATGCATTTGCTGGATTCTGAAGTATTTGTAGCTAACCATTCGTCTTTCTTGGACTGTGTAAAAATAGACTCAGAAATATAAAGTATAAATTATAAATGACTCAAAAATATAAAGTATAAAAAATTAAAATGCAAATGAAAAACTGAATATTTATAACATATATGACAAAGGATTAGCATCTTTACTGTATTAAGAATTATAAAATACTACGTGAAGAATTTTTAAAATGTGTTCTGCAAAAGAAGTGATAAGAGTTTAAAGTGACACAACATTTCCAAAGGGCAATTCAGAAATATAATAATCAGAATAACTGCTAATATTCATTGGACACCACAAATAGTGCTTAGTACTTTAATATCAAATGCAACCCTCATAGCAAACCTATGAGGAAGGTACTATTATAATCCCTAATTTTCAGATCAAGAAACTGAACCACAAAAATGTTAATCAACTTATTTAAAGCCACAGAAACATGAAGTAGATAAGCCAATATTCAAATTCATGCAATTGGACCTCAGAGCCTTAAAATTGGTTGTGACCTCTGACCCAGTCAAAATTTCTACTGTATTCTAGAAATGTTTTCCAATAAATTCTTAAGGATTCACACAAAGATTAATACACAAACATGCTGACGGCATCATCATTTAGAGTACCAAAATCTTGGAGACAACATATGTGTCTAATACTAAGATATTGGTTGAGTAATTTATGGTTTTCTCATACATAAAATAATTTATAATATTAATTTAATTTAAAATAATTTCTTAAAGAATTTTCAAAGGCATGGAAAATGGTCAGATATATTACAGTGTGAAGAAAGAAATATGTAAAATATAAACCCAAATTTGTATATAAAAATTAGGTTTGTACTAATAGAGAGCAAAATTGCTGTAATGATACATATCAAAATGTTAATAGTTACTTCTGGGTAGAGAAGTTACAGGAGATTTTCATTTCTTATTTTATAGCTTTCTGTGTTTTAACATTTTCTACTAAAAAATCATTTATTATATTTACTTTTTAGTTGAAAAAAATACATAATATTTGTGGCATAACCGTAACAACTTTGTAAGCCCTAACTACATCCATTCTATTTTTCTCCTTTGGTTTCTACTTTTTATTTCATTTTTCCCTTGGGTATAATGTTTTTCAATTTCTTATTTGTAGTTTACCATTTAGTTTGTGCTTTTATTGTAAAACGTCTTAAATCCTAATGGAATCCAGTATAAAAATTCAAAATATAGTTTAGTAGCTTCGTCTGAAACTCCCATTACATCCATTACCAGATCTAAAACACATGACTAAAATAACACACAAACTTGAATAAATGGTTCTTTTTAACCAAAAGCAAACCCGTTATACTGTCCTTTCATGTTTAATCCTCCATCAGCTGAACATTTTACATAAATTTTCACAAAAACATCATTTGATCTGAGAACATCTGCCAGAGCCTGGAACACATTTTTCCAGTCCTTGACTTGAAGTTTAGTATAAATATCATATACATGCTTTCCCAGAGGCTTTGACATATCATAATATCCTTATATACAAATGTTATATGTGCCATTCATTTGCATAGAAATCTAATCCTTCTAAAAGCACTTTAATATGCATTATTTCAATTAATCCTTACAACAAGCCTACAAAACAAGTATCACTGAACAAACTTAACAGATAAAAATGTCATGATAGGCACTTATATCTGATTCCCAAGACTATTATTTTCCTATCAAAAGCTTTACTTTCTTTAACATTGCTAGTAGCTTTGGTAAAACTGACTCCACAATATATGTCATGAATCAGTGCTCTCAAAGAAGCATTTTGGGGACCACCAGAATTTTTTATTCCACCCAACTCAATATTATTTATTATAACCATGAACTAAGAGTAAAAATAAATTCTAGGAGCATACATACATGGTTTACTCATATGTATATGTCTGTCACACCAGACAGAACTTTGCTGAAAAATGTGTTTAGTGTATACCAAGCACAAGCATATAACACACACACACACACACACGCACACACAGGCTTTTCCTGTGAAGAATAATTAAGCTTAAGATGTGTTCCTTTAAGGTGAAATGTAGACTTCTCATTAAAAGTCAAATCTTTCCTTTCAACATACAGAAAAAATGTTCCTTTTTTAAAACCACAGATGGCTAAATGTTTCTGAAATTTTTCTGCTTGAGAATATTCTTTAGCCTAATAATTCCCAAGACTCTTCTCTCTCTCAATTCTCATACAGTCTCTTCTCAGTCTTCAAACACTGCTACGTTTAACAATAATGGCCATTTCCTTTTCTTCAAAGTTCCTCTACTATTGGTTCTTCAGTGACTCACCCTTCTCTCTAATGACTCCCTGGACAAGTTGAATTCTGGAATTCCAACTAATTCAGCCCCTGGCTTCTCATTGCATTTGCACCATCCACATATCTCTAAAAACACCAGTGATACAGTTTCTAGCAATACATCCTGGTCATGACGATACTTTCCTGAGTTACATTTTAGCTTCTCCCTTAATTTTTCTGCTCTTAGATAATATGAGAATTACAAACACAGAGGGGAGTCTTTCCAATACCCTAACCTTCACCTACCACAGGAAAGTAGGCATCACTGCACTTTACAGAGATAATTCCTATGGAATGACCAAAGAACCAAAGAACTATTTCAGCAAAAGGATAATCAATACAATGAAAAATGAAGTGCTTGTGGAGATGGGAAGACCTAGCCCAGTGTGATAGTAACCTAGCTAAAAATCCTAAAACCTGCAACAGATGAGACTTCTCCACATACTTTTAGCCATTTTTCTTAGCCCAAATCACTTTATTATAGGATTTCTACTGGAGACATCAAATAAAAGATTCTTGAACAAGAGCTAAGGTGTTGGCATTACGGATGTATTTAATGCAGCACATTTAAGCCAAGAGTTTCTGAGACATGTAAAAATATCTGTCTGTAAGTGTCTGTCTTAGGAAAGTGGTCATAAATGTTCATGCTCTCAACCATCACTTTGAATTTGTGCAAAGCATTAACCATCACATTGAAAGAGCCACAGTTTAGGCTTCTTTGCTCTCACATGTGCTTAGCTTTGACTTTACCAAAAAAGTGGGCACTTTGCCTCCAAAAACAACAAGTGGTTGTATTCTGCATATTCTCATCTCCCCTTGATGACACCCCTGATTGCATCTAACCTGCCAGCAGAACTGGACTGGAAAACAAGAGCTTTCATTTGGCCACGAGAACAAAGAACAATTGTTTCTGTTAAGCAGTGAAGTTTCTCATGCAGCCAGAGGTTACAGTAAAGAATCCTCATAAGGGAAGGAGAAAAAAAATCCCCACTATGTCAGCACTGTCAGTGACCAAAGCCATACTCCAATGCATGACCTTTGGCCCTCAAAGCAGAGGAATATTTCTTCCTCTATAAAATGAGTGCTATTTGATTAAATGAATGTTTCTCTAATAAATAGCATACTGAAGGTCTTTCGAAAAGCTCTGAACAATCCTCTTATCTGTAGCCAAATAAAAGATATATTGGCAAAAACAAAACTTTCATCCAAATTAATAATGTCTTTATATATCCCTATCCAGATCTGCATTGGCTCAAGACTGGGAGGCATTTCCCCAGTGATCATTCTCTAACCACTGAGTTTGCAAGCAAAGTCAGCGTTCCCTGTATTAAAGTTAATAGGCCCTATTTCTGAGGGTGTCTTTGTCTTCCTGGTCTTTACCACTGTGTGATATTCATTAGTCAATCACAAAAGAGCTGATTATTTGTCATTATATGTCAGTACAAGGGCACTTTGGATACCATTTAAAATTAAAAAATAAAATATGACCTAATTTCAGTACAGGATATATACAGTCCCCTCCCCACTTACTTTTTTTATCTTCACTCTTCTTTCCTTTTTGAAATCTGATTTGTAGGCAGGGATAGAATATCTTCATATTTTGAAAGTGGCATTAGTCAAAAAGACCTTCTTAGTGATACCTCAGGAGCCTGAATGAGTTGAACATCTTGGATCATCACTTTCTGGGCATCACCCCAGACAGGAAATCACTGCTCATTTGAGCACTAATTGGTGTCCATCTTGGTAGCTGTTAGAGAATTAAGCAGGCAGATCACTCTCTTACCTCCCTATCTGAATTTTCAACATATTCCAAGATCTCTGGTAAAATAAAAAATGAGACTATATACGCCTTCTTGTAATATATGCCACAACTAACTTAAAGATGAACACAAAATAACTAGCACAATCCTTTAGTCTTCAAAATGAATTGAATGTCTCTCTGAGAGCAAAATACAGTGAAACCTGGATTCTGGTATCAGCTCTATAACTCCATAAATTTACTTCCTGGACAATTAGGACACCAGAACTCTCACTCAGACCAGGTTTCCCACATCTAAGATAGGCTTAGAGTGGGGTGCCCCTGGTCCACAGTTATTGGCATGGATCAAATGATTTACTGAGGAAAACAAAGATGAGCTCAGGAACCAATAACAGTATCTGAAATGTCAATTACAAAAGAGGCCAGATATATTCAGTAAAAATTAAAATAATAACAGCTATGTGTACCCATTGCTTACTCTGTTTACTGGTTTCTTACAACTACGTTATGAGGGTTTACTTTCAGGGGATATCAGATGGGGTATAAGACGAGCAGCTTTAACAAACAGAGCCAAAGTACAGGAGCTCAGACAAAGCAAAAGTTGATTTCTCTCTTATGTAAAATTCCAGGACAGGCAATGGGCTCTGCTCCATGAGGCTGCCCAGGGACCCTGCTGCTGGGGCAGCTCTACCTGGCGTAACTTGTGGTTTCCAACTCTGTGTCTAAAGTGACTGCTGCAGTTGTCACCATGATCCAGCAAGTGTAAAACAGAAAATAGGAAGTTCAAGGACAGTAGTGGGCCTCTGAGAAGCACCCAAGAGGTTGCACACATCACTTCCTGCAAATAAGCAGAATCTGGAGAGACTCACTGAGGTGTCTTTGCATAGAGAGAGTCCCCAGTAATAGACTATCCTGGAGTGCAATGTTTGGAAATTGTATGGTTGAGATCACTGCTGTTTATCTGTGTGATCTTGGGTAAAAAACATTGACCTTCTCTGGACATTCATTTCTTTACATGTAAAATTTTAAAGTTCAGTGACATTATTTCCAAAGACCCCTGCAGCTCCAAAATTTTATGATTATGTTTAGAAATATGTACATGTAAATATAAAACTGATAATGTGCTACAGATTAGGAATTTAGAAGAACCAGATTTAGTCCAATCTGTCCTAGGCTGAGATTTGGAAGAAGCTGCTCCTTTTGTTTGATTTTTATCATTTTATAGCCAGCATCATCCAGAATGAGTTTTATGTAACATTAATCCCATAAAATGCTCTGAGGGAAAAAAAAAAGGGCTCTATGGCATTTTAATTGGAATATTTTTGGTTATAAGTAGGGAAAAAAAAAGAACTAGATTAAGAAAGGGGGAGAATGTTTATAAGGAATATGGAATGTCACAAGGAACCTAAGATCAAGAATGTGACTGGATTCAGAAGCAGCTAGGTCCAAGGACTCAAGTGCTCTTAGGACTCACTCTCTTTTTCTCCTCCCTGCTTCATTCTTCTCTTTCTTGGTAAAACCAGGCTCCTTTCACTTCTACATGGCAGGAAGAAAGACTACCAACAGCTCCTGAGTGTTTAATTTACCCACCATCAAGGCACCCAAGCAAGACTGGCCCAACTCTCTTTCAATTCTAAATTCAAAAATCCTGGGACAAAGACCCATTGGCTCTGCAGGGTCAAGTCCTCCCTCAGGCAAAGCAGCAGAAGGCAGAGTCACACTGTAACATGGTTGCCTTCTTACATGTCATTCTTGGAAGAGTTCTGGGTTCATAATCTCACAAGGGTCCATAGAAAATGTTGCCTTATTTTAGAGACTTCTTAGAGAGTCACAAAGCATATCAACAAAATTAAAGTTGCAAGAATCCTAAAGTAAACTGTTTAAAGTCATGTTCCTCACCAAGTTTTATAAAATTTTTAAAAAGCTTTATGTACATAAGTGTGCATATTGGAACGAAAAAAAAAATTCTTCCCTGGAAATTAATGTGACACGTATTCCAACTGACTTTACTCCACTCCAACACTCATTCTGTGGCTCATCAACGTTATTAAATAGCTTCTGTGTCTTTACATTAACACTCGGGGTGCCCTGGAAAGCCAGTAAGTGATGAGTTAGCTCTTTGAATGTTTTGAAGTCTGAAAGAAATAAAGACAACATAAAGTACTCTGGTTTTTTAGATGAGCTTACACTATGATAAATAACTAGTTCACAGAAGCAGTAAGATTAGGGAAAGGTATGGCCTCTCTCTCTAAATTTTGTTGAGGGAGGACATCCTCTTTGCAATGGGGATAACACGAACTAACAAACCAAGTCATGATAAAGCACTACCTCTTTCCAAAGTAACGTGTAGTTTAGCACAGTGTGACAAGTGACACATGACTGGCACTTGAAAGAAGAAAGGAGCACTCACTTCTGGTTTGGGCATGAGGAAAGGTCTTAAAAGATGAGTAATATTTTATTAGGCAAACATTGAAGGTACCTCTACAGTGGAATTCTGAAATCAGAAAAAAGCATGTACAAAGGTACAAAAGTGAAAACCTCAGGACACATCCTAGCAACATTAAATTACATAAATAGGCCATCAGCTACAGTATATGTCTGACAATAACAGGAAGTAATGGGTAAAAAGAGATAATGTCTGAATTTTGGAAGCTCTTAAATGCTAATTTAAGAAATTTGGACTTCATTCTATAAGCAGTAAGGAGACTGACAGTTTTATGTTTTTGTTTTTTATTTTTGTTAAGGAACTGCTTTGTTCAAGGTATTGTTTCAAGAAAATTAATGCATCATTGATGCGCTGGAAAAAGTAGAATGCACAGGAAAGAGAAGCAGTTAGTCCCTCTTCCTTTATGTAGCGGACTGTATTTTCCAAGATGGTTACATCAGTGTCTCACATCCCCCCTTGTCTTCTTACAATGGGAAATGGACATTAATCCCATCAATTGATGGGGTTTATATTCCCTCTCCTTGAAGCAGAGTGGACTTTAGTGATTGCCTTGACCACTAGAGTATAACAGAATTGATGGTATGTGACTTCTAAAACTAGACCATAAAATGCCAAGCACTTCTGCCTCATTCTCTTGCGCTGGTAGCTCTTGAAACCCACTTACCGAACTGGGAGGTCCAACCTAGAGCAATATGAGAGATCATAAGAAGAGGCCACAGTGTAGGTGTTCCAGCTGACAGACCAAATAAGGCCTCAGCCTACAACCAGCATCAACTCCCAGACATGAAAGTAGATGCCTCCAGATGTCCCCAAACCCCTGCCACAGAATAATTCTTAGTCTTCAAGTCTTCCCAGCTGAGGCCCCAAACATTGTGAAACAGAAACAAACTGAATTGTACAACTGCCTTCGACTAGGCAGTTCCCTGGAGCTAAGTTAAATTCTCAGTGAGGGACAAAGCTGCAAACCATCAGCTTGGGAATCTGTGTGGAAAACTCCAGAATCCACTACAGCCTACCCCTTGCACCACTGAGATTGACTCCTTCTCAAAGCAAGTTCACCCCACCTGAAGAAAGTTTCCACCATGTTCTGATTGGTCTTGTTTTCTGGGAAAACTCATAAGAGAAGCGTTAATGGAATGAACTACAGCTCCCACTGTTGCAACACTTGAGGCCACAACTGTTAATCAGCATTCCCCTTCCCACTGTAGATTCCCCTCATCCTTGCCTAGTAACTCTAATTCCTGCTGATTCTAATGACAGATAGACAATCTTGTACTTTAAGAGTGAATGCATGGAACAACATTCTCTTCTCCTATCTCTAAAATGCAGAATGAAATCACATTTTCCCTCCATTTTCCCCTGGCCATTTTCATTGAGACACTAGGAGCATAAACTAGGCAGGTTTCCTGGTAGAATGATCCAGACCTTCATCTCTGTGAGTCTGAACCCCTAGTTACTGTGCTCTTCTCAGGCTATGGGTGAGGGGTACAGGAGCATGAAGAGATGTCCTAAATATCAAATGTATTATTCTCTGCCCATGCTGTCTAGCAACAGCCCTACCTCTTCTTGATGATCAGTCATTTACCTCTGCCAGTATGATGACTCCATTTTTGCCTATTGCCTCCTTGCCACGAGAAACCTAAAGTGATCAAGGGGTTTGTCAAGCATTGTGCTTCTTTCTTAGGGACAGAGAAGATGAAAATGACCTGTCCTTTACTTTGGAGGGGAACTTCTTAACAAGTTTATAACCCTGGGAAAGTTTTTGTGCTTCAGTATGTCTTTTATAAAATAAGGACTAAACATAGTACCTATTTCCCAAATTGTTATAAAGATTTAAAAAGTTAACATATATAAAATATCTAGCATAGCTTCTAATAAAGAGCAAGCACACAATAAATATTAACTTTGAAAATTAGCTAAATCAGACATTGTCCATGTTCTTAATTGTCTTCTACTCATAAATATCTTTGCTTTTTTTTTTTTTTTGCGGTACGCGGGCCTCTCACTGTTGTGGCCTCTCCCGTTGCGGAGCACAGGCTCCGGACGCGCAGGCTCAGCGGCCATGGCTCACGGGCCCAGCCGCTCCGCGGCATGTGGGATCTTCCCGGACCGGGGCACGAAGCCGCGTCCCCTGCACTGGCAGGCGAACTCTCAACCACTGCGCCACCAGGGAAGCCCATCTTTGCTTTTTTTATTTGCAGACAAATTAAAAAGGTTGATACCAGCCTAAAAAGAGGTTTTTCCTCTGTTTACTCTATTTTTGATTGCTCTACTTGAACCAATCAAAATAAAGAGCTCTGAACAAAAGGGAGCTACAACTCTTAACAGTCCAAAAAGCCCAAGAACATATCATATGAGCACTCATAACCCATCCCTTCCATCCACCAGTCCACCTTAACTCTTGGATCTTTTGAAGAAACATTTTTCAACAGCACTAACCATTATTCACATAGTTTACATTCAGAGTCTACTGAGAGTTTTATTGCTCTATAGGCATAGTTATACAATCTGCCTCAATCCTGAAATGACTAGGTTTAAGAATTTATAATAATCCTCCAACAACATTTATTTACTAAATACATTTGACAAGTCAAGTTTCTACTTGCTACACAGGCGATAGAAATTAAGTGACCAGCTTCCAATACAAGTGCAGAGCATTCAGATTCCTTAGCTACTAAAACTGCTCAAGTGGAGTCATCTGTTCTAAATCCTCTGGAAGAACACAGAAAAAGATCAGTAAAATTTGTCCAATACTTGTTCAGAGAAAGAACACTATTAAATGGAAAGTGGTATTATGTGTGTTTGGTTAAGTCCCAACTCCACCAGTTAGGTATGCGATCTTGAGAAAGTTAACCACTGCTACCTTCAGTTTCCTCAAATGTGAAGTGAGAAGAACATTAATAGGGTTGCTTTGATTTAATGAAATAACTCCTATAATATTACAAATAATAGCTAATCTATAGTAACTATAATCATATATGTGAGTTATAATTATGAGAGCATATACTGGTAAAGCTACTGTTTAAACTACCTGGATTTGGGGTCTTTAAATGACTACTTTGTTGAAAATCTGTTCTCCTTATTGTTTCATAGAATTTAACACAACAAATTCCTGCATAAGGAAGAAAACTTGATTTTGAAATCCTCCTTTATAAATGGATACAACATATATTTAATGCCTTATTTTAAAACAACAGCAAATCACTTCAATTAACACAGAAAACCCATCCACTCTGCTTATTAAAGATTTCTCTCCCTGTGTTTCTCAGCATAGAAAGTACCACAACTGAACTGCACATTGGCAGAGGTGAAAAAACATCTCCCTCATTCTTATAGGCATTGCTGTTTCCTCCCTGTTTGCATTTTTCAAATGCTAGGTCTATAGCTCCTCTGGAATATTTACCCATCTTTCTTGGGACTAAGTTTGGCCCACCCTGTCTTTATATCATAGGCTCCGATGCAAAGTAAGCAACACTAATTCATGTTAATATTAATGACAAACAGACGTTCCTCTGCTTTCCAAAGAATGAACACATGGAACAAACATTCTCTCCTCCTGCCTCTAAAACTCAGAATGAAATCTCATTTCTCCTCCATATTCCCCTGGCCATTCTACTAAGATGCTATTAGGTGAATTGAACACATTTGTGGAAACTAAAACTGAGAAGCAATGTTTTAACTTCTTTTGTAGATCTCAGAAGGCTTATCTAAAGCTGATATGTACCCAGGAAAAAAACCATTGTATTTTCAAAAGAAAAGAAGAGAAAAGAAGAGAAAAGAAAAGAGAAAGCTCTTTAATCTCTTGCCTAGTTCCAATGAAACCTAGCCAAGAAAATATTTCAGTCAGTAAAAATTAGTATGTGAAGGTACTATACAGAAAAAAATAACCTTGTTTCCAATTATACTTTTCAAGGTCTGATCAGCAATTAGTGGGAAAGTCAGGATTGCTTTATAGGACCTTCTAACTAAAAAGTAAATTGATTTCTTTTCTTAATAGATCTGGAAAATTTTTGGAAATAAAAATCATTGCTGAGTGAGGAAGTTTTATTAAAATCCTTGAAGAATGTTTCAACTGTGGACATACTGTGTTCAAGAATAAAGTTTTAATGGATCTATTAAAAATAACAAAACCAAAGTGAAACATGGATATAACACATACATGATAAGGTTGCACACTGTAGCATAATAAGGAAGTATTGACTTCAGTATTCCTCAAGTATCTTTTCTTTATCTGAGTGATTTCCTAGTACCAGACTTATAATTTGTAGATGAACACTGTGATTAACTCATAAATACAAGTCCATTATAACAAAATAAGTACATAAATTACATGAAGTTTGGATCATTCTAGGATCAATTCACATTTGACCAATATTTCAGTGTCTATCCAGTGACAGAAACTTTAATAAGAATTTTCATATAAGTTATTTCATTTAAACTAGTGAGTTAATAGAAGGTTGTGCTTAAAAGCATAGTCTCTAGAACCATGTTGACTAATCTTACAATTTCAGGACTATTACTTGCTACAAGTGTGATCTTCAACACACAAGCTACTTAACCTCACTGTGCCTCAATTTTCTCATCCAAAAAATGGGGATAACAGTTTTAACTACTTTATAAAGTGGTGTGGAGATTAAATGAAATGTATATATGTAAATTCTCAGAACAGTGTTCAGAAAATATTAGCTATTCATGAATATTCATGGAGTGAATATTATTTTTGACATATTAAATAAGGAAATCAAAGCTCAGTCATTGACTTGTCAAAATTTTCTCAGGTACCTAAGACGGAATAAGCAATTTTACATTGTCCCATTCAGAAGAATGAGTATCAGATGGTTGCAAACTGATCTAATTTGGTAATTCACAATTCCTGGGTTATTTGGGGTACATATTGGTAGCTTTAAGAGATCTCCTCACCTGCGACCTTGATTTTGAGTATAATAATGCAATAAGTGAATATTGCAGACCAAATCCTGACAGATGTGCAAACTTTTGACAGTAGGAAGCCATAAAAAAACACAAATGCAACTAGTCCTATAGGCTCAATGAAGTACCAGCTGTCTATAGTTTCAGGTATTCCACAGCATCTTGCATAAAAGGCTAATGCAAGGCAGAAAAGCAACATCCTAGAGGCAGGATTCAGCTCCCCCAGTAGGTGTCAGGCAAAACAAACAAACAAACAAAAAACTCAGATAAGTACACTCATAACATATGGGATCCTATACTGAGGGACCACTCTCAAAGGATATAGGCTATAAAGTTTACCATATTCTGAAATCCTGTCCATGCAGGAGCCCCA
Source organism: Monodon monoceros (assembly GCF_005190385.1). Classification (NCBI taxonomy): domain Eukaryota; kingdom Metazoa; phylum Chordata; class Mammalia; order Artiodactyla; family Monodontidae; genus Monodon; species Monodon monoceros. Next base: position 122,415,264 of record NW_021703777.1, read on the forward strand.
GCTCAAAATACCTAGCCAATCACAGATCATCTTGAACGTAACTAATTTTACCAATGACAAAACATTTCTATATCCAACGTGCTAACTGCCATACCATCTGGTATTGGTCTAGGATGAAGAGAGCTGTAAGCTTGGATTAGACACCTCCAAAGTGTGGGAATGTGAGTAGAGCCTTTCAAAGGCTAGCCAAACCTTCTCCCTACCCAGCATGTGTATTCCATATTTGGTTATTTTTCATTTTAACTAACTGCATCCCACCCCCAATATACAGATTAAAACTGAGCACACACATAACACACAACACTACTTATGCTGAAGTGTTTTAACTTACAGACAATAAAATGTATTATTCTTTAATTCCCTAGAAATTTATTCTTCTAAACTGATGTCTTGAGTGTTTACCAGTCTGTTTCACTTGATATGTCCATTGTTGAACAGATCTTCAAATTCCTGACTTCCATTTAGGCAGTATCTCTGCAACTGATACTAGTTTCAGTAAACATTCAAAACATTCAGCATCTATTCTATCAGATATTACTATTAGATATTACCAAAATGTACACTCTGTTCTTACTTTTCTCTGTCTCCTAATACCAGTATATTTATTATTTAACTTACTGAGATCTATAGTCTCTGACCCCATTTTCTAACTTCTTTAAGACAGTAGGAAGTGATGGAGCATGTGGAAGCTAGAAAAGGAATAGTGCCAACTCAAGGTACTCAAAATAAAAACTGTTGAAAAACACTATCCATATTTGCTCCCAGGCCCCCACCCACCCACCCATAACCCTACTATGATCTCTCATTCAAACTTCCCTAAGAAGCATAAGTGATGGTAGTTCAATAGGCATTCTTCTACTTATACTCTCTTGCAACTTCCTCCTTTTGGGTTCTCTGACTCTACTCTTTCTTGGATATCTACTGTCTTCTATAGCATTCCTTCTCAGTTTACTTAGGGGGTTCTGCTTTCTTTATTGACCTTAACTATTCATATTGCCCATGACTTGAACCCCATTTCTCTCTTCCCCTGTACTCCTCTACCACTCTCAATCCAGTGTCTTCTATTTCCGGTTTCTGAAATGGAATCACCATTCTCTAATTACCCAAACAGAAAGCGTAGTAATCATTCTAAGTATAATGTATTTTCCTCATTCCTCCCATATAATTAGTAAATAATTCCTCTTAATTTTACCTGCTAAATGTCTTTTTGGTTCTGTCTTCTTTTACTCTTAATGTCATTAACTTAAGTTTTAGGCTTTTGTCATTTCTTATCTGGATTACTGCAATATTCAAAATATCCTGCTTCTACACTTACCTTTCCCCTCTGGTCCTTTCTATTACAACACCAGAGTGACCTAAAATGCAAATTAAATGAAGTCATACCTCAGATTATATTATGATTTAATCAGGACTGTAGCAGATAAACTCCAAACTCTTTAGCATGTGTATGAGGTATTTCATGAACTGACCACCTGACCCTTCAATCACATCTCTCACTTAATACATTGATTTTCTTGAAGAAAGTAAAATATGCCATATTGCCTATACCCTACTCCCATGCTATTATAATACAGAATATACATTCCTCCCAACTCTCACCCTGCTTAAATCTGTCCTAATGTCACCATTTAGCCCAGATTTTACCTTTTCCAGGAAGTTTTCTATTACATTTCCAGTGGATTCAGAGACCCTCCAACAAATGCAGTCCATATTTCTGATCTCACTGAATTATGGTTTATTTGTCTACCTTCCCGACTAGATGCCTTAAGGAATGGCACTGACTCCCCAGGTACTTAACAAAGTGCTTAAAATTAAGGGTACATTAAATAGCTGCATGATGGGTGATTGCCGTATAACCAGAGAGATAAAGAATACGTGTGGGTTCCTTTCTGCTCGGCATCCAGTTGACAGGCCCACAAAGAGGTCTGATTAGTACCTTTATTTAATACGTGTCCTTTAAGGATTTCACTCCATAAAAGTGACATATACAACAACTTTGCTCCTAGTAATTATTTAACACTATCAACATTTTGTAATTGATTGATTTAAAGTATGATTGAATGAATTAACTCATTCAGTTAACCCACAAGTATAAACAAGTAACTTTATGAAAATATTCTTGTTGAATCCCTAGCTCAAGTAAAGGTCTCTACATTAGATGACTGTAGATAAATCTGGCAATTTCTGATGAAGTCATTCATGTCAAAACTTATGAATGACTGCTAAGCTAAAAAGTAATAATAGCTCTCATTCTTTGAATGTTTACTCAGTTTTATGTAAAGCGGATTACACACCAGTGGTTTTTAATTGGAGGGCAATTTTGCCCTCCAGGGAACGTTTAGCAATGTCTAGCGATACTTTTGGTGTCACAACTGTGGAAAAGGTGCTACTGGTATCTAGTGTGTAGAAGCCAGGAGTGTTGCTGAACATGCTACAATTCATAGGACAGTCCCTACAACAAAGAATTATTTGGCCCCAGGTGTCCATACTGCTGAGATGGTGAGGCTGAGAAACCCTGTTTAACCCAAGGTTGTACAAGCAACCTTGTACAATGAGATGGTATTAGTCCCATGTTACAAATAAGAAAATAAGACCTTGAGAATTAAGGTTACTTGGTTACTTAGTTAATAAGTGGTGGGAACTTAGTTAATAAGCGGTGGGAACAGAATTTAAACCGCTGTCTGTGGAACCCTAAACTCACACTCTCTCCAATACAGTATAGCCTCCACCCAAAACATTTAATAACTATCATTTTTTAGATATAAAGATAACTGTGTTGCATGTGATTATATGATGTATTGGGCAATTATATCTTCCAAAATAAAATACAGAAAACTTTAAAGTAATTGCAGATCAGTTCTTTTCAGGTGACTATCAGCAATATGTGGACTCTGTACATCTTCTTTTTAAATTTAGATTAGAAGTGATACTGTCATTCTATGTTTCTGGTTAGTTTTATTTCTTTCTCAATAACTTAATTCAGCAATAAAGTTGTTAATGTGCAAAGCCTGAGATTAATTAAATTTATATACATGTACATGCATTATCTCTAATTCTCAAAACAACCCTTTAAGGTAGATGTTATTTTTCCCATATTACAGATAAGAAAACAATATTCTGTGCCAGCCAGCGAGCTTAATTAGTCTATGGAAAATATTGGGGAACAACATGTTGAAATAGCTTCTATAGGTTTTATCACTAATTGTCCAAAGAACTTTCCAAAAAACTCAAATAATCCAGATCTATTTTTAAAAAATGAGAATCTATTCACTCTTTGATAGACAATGGCAGCTTTCTCTATACAAGTATTTTTTTAGCATGACCAGCTATAAGCTTCCTTTTTATAGTTTTCCTGCACTAAATTTGAGAAATTGTTCAATGGCAAACAATGGGATTGTACATGTACAATGCACCATATGAATGAGTAGAATTTTTATGATTATGGCTAATAGTACTCTTTCTGTAATCAGTAGTGATTTGACTTCCAATATACAGTATTTGCTTAATATACTTTCCTGTTCATACCTTATCATTTTTCTATTAAAGGAAATAATAAATTAACCTCCAGTTTAATAAACACAGTATACATGGAACTTCCTGGAATACACGTACTCACTACAAGCTGAGAAAAAAATAGAAATTAATAACACTAATTTCTATGTTTAGATGTTTTCTCTTAGAAAGAACTTCTCATAATTCAGCTCTATTAAGTCACATAATTAAAACAATAAATACAATCACATGCATATTTACATACACCATGGTGTGCATTATCTCTAAGTTTCCTGGAACAGCACATGTTTAATTCATCATAAAGGTATCAAACACATATATAATAAACAAATACATATACACATATATAGCATATATTGTTGCTATACATATAGCATGTATATGTGTTTTCTATAATAAATTAAAGAAAGGGAACAAAAAAGGCACAACTCAACCAAGAAATTTTTTAAGTGTTTGCTTTTACTTAAAGGAGAATTTTATCTTACATCACCCAGTTCTGAAAAATCCCAAGGATAAAGCTTGAAAAAACAATACGAAACTTAATAGAAAAGAACATAAAAGAATACCTTAAAATGTTGCTCTTTTAACCCTAAGAATTCTTTAGAAACACATAAAGTTTAAGAGCTGGCCTCTCTCCGTGGTCCATTTATACCTCTCCTGTGCCATCTAGTGTTTTTAGGTGATTACTATGAACCAAGAATCTAGAATAACCTAACACTTTAGTTGACCATTCAGCTTGTCTGCACCCTCAGCCTCAGGCAAGCAAACAAGAAACTTAAACTTGGGCAGAAAAAGGGTGGTTTTATTGGGTTATAAAAAAATTGCAAACGAACAGGACTTTTAATAGCAAGGGAGAAAGCTTTAAAGTTAAGTTCAGAAACTGTGGCTAACAGATGTTGAGAAAATAATGCATAATGGAGCTATTGAATCTCATTAGATTCCATATACAGTATAACAAAGTAGAATTTTGATCTGAGGCCTCACATCTGGATGGGAGAAAGAAATGGAAAAAAGAGTGAAATAGAACTATCTTTCCTTATTCACAATCAAACATTTCTGCCCCTCTTGTGGTCTGGCTACTGTACCAGATTCAGTTATAATACTCACTATTAAAAGTGGCTGCCATAGCTACTTCATTCTTTCAATAAAAACTTACTTTATTACTTTTATCAAAACATTCCACTAAAAGCACAGGCTCTCTGCATGGTGCTAGGTAGGGATCTTTTCCTTCAAGATCTTGGATTTTAATTCTCTATGGGATACTGTTGCATCAGACATAAATTGCTTAATAGATCAATATATGGAGGAATATTTTTCAAGTTATGCCTGAAATACCTGATTTGAGAAATAACTCAAATAATTGAACCCTATTTAGGGTTACTAATATACCCCTATTTACACTGAGATTAAATAGGCTAAATAAATGAAACCTAATGAGTTGATTCTATCTAGTACCAGTTTAGGATTACACCCAAAAATCATCCCTGGTCTGTATGTTCAGGTCTAATTAAAATATATTTAACCAAAATCAATTAATTGTTCTCTCCCAAAAGGTGACTGTACCCTGCTCCTTCTCATTTGAATTTCACTTCAGGTGTTTTTTTTATTTTTACAGGAACTTTTATTGTAGGAAATGAGGGGAAAAGCTGCACATGTCTACTTTTGTTCCCTGGCATTCTGAGACAGTAAAGAGTCAAGAGTCATGGATACCAACTTGGAGGAAGAAAAGGAGAGTTAGCTATCACAAATCAGCACTGAAGTTTGTGGAATAAAGTGGGCTTCACAGTGATTTGATGGTCAATCATTGCACTGATGAAGTACCAGTCTGATAACAACTATCATTTGTAGAGCTTTAAAATGTGCCAAGTCCTATACTCAGCTCTTTCTTTCCATTATCTCAACCAATCCACATAAGTACCAAGTTGGGAAAGTGAGGCTTAATTAGATAAGTTCATGTAACTTGCCTAAGGTCACAATAGCTCATGAGTGGCAGATCCAGATTCATTACTGAATTGTCTGACACTGAGATGCATGCTCTAAACCACTCCCTCCCAGCAATGGAGACTGAGAAAGAGTCTATCAGAAAGTCAAAACCCCTGATTTACATTTCTTAGGCTGGTGCCTCCCCAGTCATACAAAAAAATATGTCCATAAAAGAAAAATTCTAGAATTGTGTCAGAATTTAAGACCATTCTTCTGAGATGCAACACAACATCTCCTTTTGGATCAGCCCAGTGGGCTTTCTCATCTGGCATTGTCTTGAGATCACTTTGTGTCAATACCTTTGTGATAATCAGCAAAACTAATAGCATTCAAACTCAGTTCTCCTTCTCAGCAGCACAAACCCTCCCTGCTATGCAGTGACGTCCAAGCCTCACTCAAGGGCAGTATAAGCAAACTCATTAACTAAGGTTACCCAGGATTTAATTCCAAGGCACTAAATATACCCTGCTAGGATTAATTATAAGCAAATCCCATCTTGGTAGATTGAACCAGGTTTAAAGTATTCAAAAAACTTTTTCAGGTATGATTTGTCTTCACTACTCTGTTAGTTCAGTAACACTCAAGGTCAATGCTTGGAATTGTTCTTCTACCATTCACCCTAAATCCCAAACTGAAAAATTTACTAAAATAAAATACATTTTTCATTTCTGGAGGAACAGGATCTTTATCTGGTTGGGTCCCTAATCTGTCCACTTTGGATTCTGATAAAAATTATTCTTCAAACAGACGAGTGTCCAATAAAATTCTACCTTTAGAAATCCTGTTTTCTTTCTTTGTTGTTCTCCTCCCTCCCGTGATTTTTACCTGCCCATCTTTTCCCCTACGTTTCTTAGCACACAAGCCCCAGCTGGAAGACCATTCTTCCTTGAAGAACTGGTCACTATATGACTTTCACCATATTTCTGTTTCAGAGATGCCACTATGGAGTGAATTGTGTGTCCCCCTAATATTCATATGTTGAAGACTTAACCTCAATATGACGGTATTTGGAGATAAGATCTTTAGAAGATAATCTGATTTAGATGAGGTCATGAGGTTGGGGACCTCATGATGGGATTAGTGCACTTATAAAAAGAGACACCAGAGAGCTGTCTCTCTTTTTATCTCATGGAGGATGCTTCCCTCCCTGTAGACAGAGCTCCATTGGGGGGACACTCCTCAGTGACACCCCAGTGGAGGTGGAGTGGTCTGTCTAATGAATGAGTCTGGGGGTAGGAACAAGGTGTGCCTACTCTGCCCTTCCTCTTCAGTTTTTAATTTAATTTAATTCAATTTAATATTTTTATACAGCAGGTTCTTATTAGTTATCTATTTTATACATATTAGTGTATATATGTCAATCCCCATCTCCCAATTCATCCCACCACCAAGCCACCCACCACTTCCCCCCCCAGGTGTCCATACCTTTGTTCTCTACATCTGTGTCTCTATTTCTAACTTGCAAACCAGTTGGTTCATCTGTATCATTTTTCTAGATTCCACATATATGCGTTAATATACGATACTTGTTTTTCTCTTTCTGACTTACTTCACTCTATTACAGTCTCTAGGTCAATCCACGTCTCTACAAATGACCCTATTCATTCCTTTTTATGAGTAATATTCCATTGTATATATGTACCTCATCTTCTTTATCCATTCATCTGTCAATGGACACTTAGGTTGCTTCCATGTCCTGGCTATTGTAAATAGTGCTGCAGTGAACATTGGGGTACATGACTCTTTTTGAATTATGGTTTTCTCTGGATATATGCCCAGTAGTGGGATGGCTGGGTCATATGATAATTCTATTTTTAGTAATTTAAGGAACCTCCATATTGTTCTCCTTAGTGGCTGTATCAATTTACATTCCCACCAACAGTGCAAGAGGGTTCCTTTTTCTCCACACCCTCTCCAGGATTTGTTGTTTGTAGATTTTCTGATGATGCCCATTCTGACCAGCGTGAGCTGACACCTCATTGTAGTTTTGATTTGCATTTCTCTAATAATTAGTGATGTTGAGCAGCTTTTCATGTGCTTCTTGGCCATCTGTATGTCTTCTTTGCAGAAATGTCTATTTAGGTGTTCTGCCCATTTTTGGATTGGGTTGTTTGTTTTTTTAATATTGAGCTTCATGAGCTGTTTATATATTTTGCAGATTAATCCTTTGTTGATTCATTGCAAATATTATCTGCCATTCTGAGGGTTGTCTTTTTGTCTTGTTTATAGTTTCTTTTGCTGTGCAAAAGCTTTGAAGTTTCATTAGGTCCCATTTGTTCATTTTTGTTTTTATTTCCATTACTCTAGGAGGTGGGTCAAAAAAGATCTTGCTGTGATTTATGTCAAAGAGTGTTCTTACTATGTTTTCCTCTAAGAGATTTATAGTGTCTGGTCTCATATTTAGGACTTTAATCCATTTTGAGTTTATTTTTTTGTATGGTGTTAGGGATTGTCCTAATTTCATTCTTTTACATGTAGCTGTCCAGTTTTCCCAGCACCACTTGCTGAAGAGACTGTCTTTTCTCCATTGTATATCCTTGCCTCCTTTGTCATAGATTAGTTGACAACAGGTGTGTGGGTTTATCTCTGGGCTTTCTATCTTGTTGCACTGATCTATATTTCTGTTTTTGTGCCAGTACCATACTGTCTTGATTACTGTAGCTTTGTAGTATAGTCTGAAGTCAGGGAGTCTGATTCCTCCAGCTCTGATTTTTTCTTCAAGATTGCTTTGGCTATTCAGGGTCTTCTGTGCCTCCATACAAATTTTAAGACTTTTTGTTCTAGCTCTGTGAAAAATGCCATTGGTAATTTGATAGGGATTGCATTGAATCTGTAGATTGCTTTGGGAACTATAGTCATTTTCACAATATTGATTCTTCCTATCCAAGAACATGGTATACTCTCCATCAGTTTGTTTCATCTTTGATTTCTTTCATCAGTGTCTTATAGTTTTCTGAGTACATGTCTTTTACCTCCTTAGGTAGGTTTATTCCTATGTATTTTATTCTTTTTGTTGCAATGGTGAATGGGATTGTTCCCTTAATTTCTCTTTCAGATTTTTCATCATTAGTGTATAGGAATGCAAGAGATTTCTGTGCATTAGTTTTGTATCCTGCAACTGTACCAAATTCACTGATTAGCTCTAGTAGTTTTCTGGTGGCATCTTTAGGATTCTCTATGTATAGTATCATGTCATCTGAAAACAGTGACAGTTTTACTTCTTCTTTTCCAATTTGTATTGCTTTTATTTCTTTTTATTCTCTGATTGCCATGGCTAGGACTTCCAAAACTATGTTGAATAATAGTGGTGAGAGTGGACATCCTTGTCTTGTTCCTGATCTTAGAGGAAATGCTTTCAGTTGTTCACCATTGAGAATGATGTTTGCTGTGGGTTTGTCGTATATGGCCTTTATTATGTTGAGGTAGGTTCCCTCTATGCCCACTTTCTGGACACTTTTTATCATAAATTGGTGTTGAATTTTGTCAAAAGCTTTTTCTGCATATATTGAGATGATCATACGGTTTTTATTCTTCAGTTTGTTAGTATAGTGTATCACATTGATTGATCTGTGTATATTGAAGAATCCTTGTATCCCTGGGATAAATCGCACTTGACCATGGTGTCTGGTTTTGGTATCAGGGTGATGGTGGCCTCGTAGGATGAGTTTGGGAGTGTTCCTTCCTCTGCAAGTTTTTGGAAGAGTTTGAGAAGGATGGGTTTTAGCTCTTATCTAAATGCTTGATAAAATTCACCTGTGAAGCCATCTGGTCCTGGACTTTTGTTTGCTGGAAGATTTTTAATCACAGTTTCAATTTCATTACTTGTGATTGGTCTGTTCATATTTTCTACTTCTTCCTGGTTCAGTCTTAGAAGCTTACACCTTTCTAAGAATTTGTCCATTTCTTCCAGATTGTCTGTTTTATTGGCATAGTGTTGCTTGTAGTAGTCTCTTAAGATGCTTTGTATTTCTGTGGTGTCTGTTGTAAATTCTCCTTTTTCATTTCTAATTTTATTGATTTGAGTCCTTGCCCTCTTTTTCTTGATGAGTCTGGCTAAAGGTTTATCAATTTTTCTTTTAATCTTCTTAAAGAACCAGCTTTTAGTTTTATTGATCTTTACTACTATTTTCTTTGTTTCTATTTCATTTATTTCTGCTCTAATCTTTATGATTTCTTTCCTTCTACTAACTTTGGGTTTTGTTTGTTCTTCTTCCTCCAGTTCCTTTAGGTGTAAGTTTAGATTGTTTCTTTGAGATTTTTCTTGTTTCTTGAGGTAGGATTGTATTGCTATAACTTCCCTCTTAGAACTGCTTTTGCTGCATCCTATAGGTTTTGGATCATTGTGTTTTGATTGTCATTTGTCTCTAGGTATTTTTTTATTTCCTCTTTGATTCCTTCAGTGATCTCTTCGTTATTTAGTAACATATTGTTTAGCCTCCATGTGTTTGTGTTTTTTACAATTTTTTTCCCCTGTAATTGATTTCTAATCTCATAGCATTGTGGTCAGAAAAAATGATTGATATTATTTCAATTTTAATTGGAATTCCAATTTCTTCTCCCAATTTTCTTAAATTTACCAAGGCTTGATTTGTGACCCAAGATGTGATCTATCCTGGAGAATGTTCTATGTGCACTTGAGAAGAAAGTGTAATCTGCTGTTTCTGGATGGAATGTCCTATAAATATCAATTAAGTCCATCTTGTCTAATGTGTCATTTAAAGCTTGTGTTTCCCTATTAATTTTCTGTCTGGATGCTCTATTGGTGCAAGTGAAGTGTTATAGTCCCCCACTATTACTGTGTTACTGTCGATTTACTCTTTTATAGCTGTTAGCATTTGCCTTATGTACTGAGGTGCTCCTATGTTGGGTGCATATATATTTATAATTGTTATATCTGCTTCTTGGATTGATCCCTTGATCATTATGTAGTGTCCTTCTTTGTCTCTTGTAACATTCTTTATTTTAAAGTATATTTTATCTGATATGAGTATTGCTACTACAGCTTTCTTTTGATTTCCATTTGCATGGAATATCTTTTTCCACCCCTTCACTTTCAGTCTGTATGTGTCCCTAGGTCTGAAGTGGGTCTCTTATAGACAGCATATATATGGGTCTTGTTTTTGTATCCATTCAGTGAGCCTGTGTCTTTTGGTTGGAGCATTTAATCTATTCACATTTAAGGTAATTATCAATATGTATGTTCCTATTACCATTTTCTGAATTGTTTTGGGTTTGTTTTTTGTAGGTCCTTTTCTTCTCTTGTGTTTCCCACTTAAAGAAGTTTCTTTAGCATTTGTTGTAGAGCTGGTTTCGTGGTGCTGAATTCTCTTAGCTTTTGCTTGTCTGTAAAGCTTTTGATTTCTCTGTCAAATCTGAATGAGATCCTTGCTGGGTAGAGTAATCCTGGTTGTAGGTTCTTCCCTTTCATCACTTTAAATATACCGTGCCACTCCCTTCTGGCTTGTAGAACTTCTCCCAAGAAATCAACTGTTAACCTTATGGGAGTTCCCTTGTGTGTTATTTGTCATTTTTTCCTTGTTGCTTTTAATAATTTTTCTTTGTTTTTAATTTTTGTCAATTTGATTAGTATGTGTCTTGGTGTATTTCTCCTTGCATTTAAGCTGCCTGGGACTCTCTGCACTTCCTGGACTTGGGTTGCTATTTCCTTTCCCATGTTAGGGAAATTTTTTACTATAATCTCAAGTGTTTTCTCAGGTCCTTTCTCTCTCTCTTCTCCTTCTGGGACCCCTATAATGCAAATGTTGGCGTGTTTAATGTTGTCCCAGAGGTCTCAGGCTGTCTTCAGTTCTTTCCATTCTTTTTTCTTTATTCTGCTCTGCAGCAGTGAATTCCACCACTCTGTCTTCCAGGTCTCTTATCTGTTCTTCTGCCTCAGTTATTCTGCTACTGACTCCTTCTAGTGTATTTTTTTCATTTCAGCTATTGTATTGTTCATCTCTGTTTGTTAATTCTTCTAGGTGTTTTTTCTTTAATTCTTCTAGGTCTTTGTTAAACATTTCTTGCATCTTCTCTATCTTTGCCTCCATTCTTTTTCGTAGGTGCTGGATCATCTTCACTATCATTATTTTGAATTCTTTTTCTGGAAGGTTGCCTATCTCCACTTCATTTGTTTTTCTGGGATTATATCTTGTTCCTTTGTCTGGTACATAGCCCTCTGCCTTTTCTTTTTGTGTATCTTTCTGTGAATGTGGTTTTTATTCCACAGGCTGCAGGACTGCAGTTCTTCTTGCTTCTGCTGTTTGCCCTCTGGTGGATGAGGCTATCTCGAGCTGTCTCTCTCTTTTTGCCATGTGAGGACACAGTGAGAAGGTGGCTGTATGTAAATCAGGAACAGAACCACACAAATCACCAGAACTCAACCACACTAGCCCTCTGATTTTGAACTTGCAACTTCCAGAACTGTGAAAAAATAAATTTCTGTTGTTTAAGCCACCTAATCAACGATATTTTGTTATAGCAGTCCAAGCGGGCTAATACAGATGCATAATCCACATTATTAAATATACCTAACATCTGGTTCTGGGAGCCACATTATCCACCAATGCACATTTTAACATAATTAAGATCTGATTTTATATATTATCAGATAAGACATTGCCCCCATCTAGTGTCAACTTTTAGTCCACAATAATTTTGGTGAGGAGGAAAGTTTTGCAGCAAACAAGAGAGACTAGAGCAAAGAAGTCACATAAATATCAGTCCAGCAATGCACACAGAATAGATATAGGGAAAAGTCAAAATCTAACACCAGTGATGCAAGAGAGAAAGGATGATCAAGTAAGTGAAATGAGTATTGATATATTAGTACTGAAAAAGAAGTTTACAGACTTTTGCTTCCTTTAACAGTCAACTGATCTATAATCCACTATCTGAACAAAGGCCTACTCGTAACATCATAAACCTAGGCAAGCCCTCAAGAAAGACCCACTCCTGACCTGCTGAGGGCCACGATTTTTCATCTGAAAATTAAGAGAATAAATTGAGGATTTATTGACTCGAGTCCCACAGACTTCTGTGAGATCCATACATGGAATTCAGAGTGCTATATATCTTTTGAAACTTTAGTAAAAGCTATGGCTATATGTACTTTTCTACTGCACACAAAATTACACACACACACATATATACATAAATATTCATTATTCTTAGAAGATAATCTGGAGTTTTCATTAGTTTCTCAGAAAAGGTTATTTACACCAAAGTATTTTAAAACAACGATAGAGAACTAAGAAGTGGTATCATTATAGATCCTTGATTTAAAGGGGAAATTGTCAATAAGAAAGTATGCCCCTTGATGGGATGGAGAGCAAGGCTCCAACCCCAGGTGAGAATAACCAAAATGTCAAACTAAAAAGATGGGGTTCCTGAAACCTCTGAATTGAGAGTCTGAACAATGTCTCAGAAATGGAGACTAGGGTAGAAGATCAGTCCCTATAACTGGGCCATTGTGGGAAAAAAAGAGGGAAGAATTACAGCTAACCAGTAGGACAGAACCCAGGGTTCATTCCTGGGAACCAAATTCCGGACCTAAGGAGATTCTCCGAAGCTCAACATGCACAGAGCTGCTCCAGACCTTATGTCCATGAAAATACATAAATTCTAACCCCATCCAGATTCTTAAGAGCAACTACTACCATTGATAAACTTCCTGCCTAAGGCAATGGGAATGAGTGAGCCTGTAAGGACCTGTGGTTGAAGGGGTGAGGCAAGCTTAGGAAATGAGTAAGAGCTAACACGTTAGAAGTGAAACCTTTAAGACCTTGAGCCTCACGTTCCTGTGCTTTAGTCCTCTTAGCATTTTCTAAGGAAATAATATCCTACTTGACGTATTTTAAGTTCATCCACTTTCCTAAACCTTTATCATCTAGCTCTAGCAGTAAATTTCAGATCTTCAAAGATAAACCTCAGTGCAGCTGATCAAAGAAATGGTAGTTCTAAAAGGAGTTTAATTAGTAGTATGTCAGATAGTCTTTTCCATTGATTAGTGGAAAAGAGCAGAATTTTAATTACATTATAACTAAACCAAGACTCTCTTTAAAACAGAAAGAATATCTTATCTTTAATTCCAAAGGGATAAAAGAAGGGGAAAATATGTAGAATGCAGCTTTTATGATTGACTTCTCACAATTTTCTACTATTAACAATTGCACTTTATAGTTGGTCTTCATTACCCTAGATATAAAGGGTAGCAGCAAAGAACACAAAGCTTTATTTTTAGTGTAGCCCAAAGCCCATTAGTTTAAAAGTGTCAATGTTTTATGGTTTTAAGAAGCTGTATAAGTTGCCCTTATTTGTGTAAGTTCATTTTCCAAATGTGTGACCACAGATGTCTATTGTTCCTGAGGAAAGTTCACCCTGAGCTGCAAGTGAATCGTACAATTGAGCTCTCAGCTAAGCGGCAGCCTCTGCCACTCTAGCCATTGTGTAAGTGGCCCTAAATTTGATACAGGGGCAAATACTTTTTTATTGTTTTCCCAGGGGGAGAAAGCTCTTTTAAAGGAGCACAGGCCAGCAATGATTTTTTTTTTTTAATTCTTTCTGACACTGCATTTTTTTTTTACACAAAAGAATCTAAGACTGCAATTTTTAACTTCCTTTTGTTAAAACTGTGCAAAAGACCTACTAACCTGTGTCCTTAAAGCCCTGCCTTATTTTGCTCCAATATCATTAAAATCTTCCTCCACTCTGCTCAGCAATTTCTCCTTTCTAAAGCAGCATGGTAATTCATCGTTTATATTCCCAGAGAACTCCACAGGCAGACAAGCTCCTACAATTTCAGCCTATTCTTTAGAATTAGTGTGAAGGTTACCTTCTTCTGTCTTCTTAGTCACTTAGTGTCTTTCACAACTATTTTAGGTACAACACAGCCTCAGAGAAGCTATTCAGATTAGTGAATAAATCTTTCAATTTATTCCCCCATCAAAAATTAATAACTAGCAGGAAGGATCCTTGTGATGGAACTGTTCTGTATCTTGACTGTGATGGTGATCACATGAATCTGCACATGTAACAAAATTGAATAGAGCTAAATATACAGACACATACATATGTACAAATGAGTCCATGTAAAACTCATGAATCTAAATAAGGCTGATGGATTATATCGATGTCAATTTCCTGGTTATGATATAGTATTTATGCAAGATGTAACCGCTGGGGGAAACTGAGTGAAGAGTATATGGATCTCTTTATCTTATTTCTTACAATTGCATGTGAATTTAAAATTATCTCAAAATAAAAAGTTTTTAAAAATCATTAACAAATTGTACATTTTGGAATGCTTTGAATTTCACCACCTAAAAAGAGGTTATTTCAGAAATACTTAAAAGACAATGAAAATGTACAATATAGCTAGTAATAATCACCTTTGCTCTGCCCTTTCCTGATGCATGATTATGAATTGCCACTACGAGTAAAAGGGCCCCAAGCCCCTTAGCAGAGCCAGTATATGTCATTTTTAATCTGGTTTTAAAAAACGTAACCTGGTTTTGATTATGTGCCTGAGTTTGGCTGCAACGGGATCTCCAGTTGGCTTCTGAGTTTCCTAAGGTAGACTCACCAATCATTCTAATTTCATTTGTGTGTTCATATGTGCCGGATCACAGCCATGATGGAAGGAGATCCTATATTAACGTTACAGACTCTACTTCTCACAAACACAAATGGTTACAGAAAAACATCTAAGAAGTGGATGTCTTCCTAAGATATTAAAAGAGAGATGTCCTGATTAGCAGATGCAAACTATTATATATAGAATGGATAAATAACAAGTCCCTACTGTATAGCACAAGGAACTATATTCAATATCCTGTGATAAACCATAATGGAAAAGAATATGAAAAAGAATGTATATATATGTGTAACTAAATCACTTTTCTATACAGCAGAAATTCACACGACATTGTAAATCAACTATTCTTAAATAAAATAAATTTTTTAATAAGGGAGATGTCCTTTAAATTTTTCTCCTGCAATTTTCCAAAACTAATTCTTGTGGCCTATAGCATATAAATAGGAGAAATGGATGAGTTCAACTAATAAAATGAAGTTGTCAGCTAAATTTTCTAGCATTGCAGTTAGATCCCAGTTTAACACTGAAATGAAATTGCTTTAAAAAATTTTATATCCATTTCTGCCGTCCTGTCTCTACAGTCTCCGAAGCTGTGCAAATTAAGAGACATAATCTCACTTCATCTTCAAACTTGAAACATAAGGAAGCTTAGTTTCTTTAAAAGTAATCTCCCCTCCCACAAATCTTGACACCTTTCAAAAGCAGGGTTGTGAAGGTTTGGCTTCAAACTTCTGAACATGTTAATCAGATTGCTCAATCAGAACTGTCTAGGACTTAAAGAAGAAAATTGCAGACTGTGTCTAAATTTTTTACAAAATCACACATGCATGCCAGAAAACATCACAGAACTATAAATTCAAGCAAAATAATCAGCACTTGCAGCTGCAAGAGAGCTAGCAATTTTTTCAAATGCTGTCCACAGATAAAATGATCCAAACGGGCACTTACACAGAGTACCGATTCAGATACGAGAAGAATGAGGCTGGAATATGGCTATTTGTTTTCTTCAGTGGGGTCCATTTTCAAATACCATTTTCCTCCAGTTGTTCAAAGTAGCTGTTATGGTCCCAAAAATAATGATTAATAATACGTTGAGTCCCAGGCTCTGCCTTCTCCAATGATAACTTACAAGCAACGACCCTCTTATCCAAACACCCCGAAGTTGTATGTAAGAGTAAGAGCCACAACAGGACCTCAAACACTGTAAATGTCTAGGATAAAAAGTATCAGCCTAGTAAATCTTCTATAATGTGAACTAATTAGAGGGAAAGTTACACAAATTACTGGAAAAACTAAAATACAGGCTATTTTAAATTAAATATTGTTACTTTTATTCATATAAAACTAACATTTACATTTTAATTTACACTTATATGTGTGTATACACATATGTTACATGAAAGTATATAATACAGTCAATATGAAAAATCCTTAGCCAGTTCCTAGCAACTTTTTTTTTTTTTTTTTTCTTTTTTTGCGGTACGCGGGCCTCTCACTGTTGTGGCCTCTCCCGTTGCAGAGCACAGGTTCTGGACGCGCAGCCTCAGCGGCCATGGCTCACGGGCCCAGCCATTCCGCGGCATGTGGGATCTTCCCGGACCGAGGCACGAACCCGTGTCCCCTGCATCGGCAGGCGGACTCTCAACCACTGCGCCACCAGAGAAGCCCCCTAACAACTTTTTCGTGGTCATTCAAAATTGCTTAGCGATTGCCTTGATTCAAAATTACAGAATATGTTTAATCTAAAAGAATAATCTGTCTTAATAACTGCATAGAGGTGATTTTATATTACCATAGCTTTTTATTCTGTTTGTTTCCTTTATGTCAATGGAAAGCCTGCTGTGAGTGGATAAACTAGAGAAGTATTTGCAAGGAAAAACATGAAGACATTTTGTTCCCTTAAGTAGTTTTAATATTTCCCTCTGCAGTTTTGTTTACACTAGCAGTTTAGGAAGCTGTTTCTTTAATAGGACTTCCTCCTACATAGGAAGCCTATTTCCATCCCCACTCCCTCCAAAATTTCAAATTACCATACAATCACAACAATGAGTTTTGACTGTAGCCTAAACAGTATAATAATGCTGATTTTTCCCATCATTTCCATCACCTGGGGCATTAAAGGAAGCACTTGGTTTCCTATCCTCATTTCCTGTGCATTCTAATGCCAAGGCTTGGATCAGCAAAAACTGGCTCATCTCCAGGCTCATTTAGAGAGATGCACAAGAAGCTGTGGTCAACATCTGCCTACAAGATGGCTTGTCTGGAAAGGGTTAAGTAAAGTCAGGCTATCGGTCTCCTGCCACTGTTCCCAGCATTTGCATCAGTCACAGGAAGTGATGTCACACACCTGCAATGCACATGCAAACTGTGAACACTTCACCAACATTGAATTTGAGTCTCCCACCCAAAATCATGCCCAGCTGCCTCACACTGAGTTCCTCCACTGCCAAATTGGCTAGTCTGCATAGCACTGAAAGAATGGATGGTCTTATGCTAACAGCAGCTAAGTAGATTCAAGTTTGAAACCACCAAGCTGTGTATAGTTTTGTTTTTATCAATTACTTCTTGCCATTTCTAGAATCACAGAGAGGGAACATAGCACTCATTTCACAAATAATTAAATCATACCTCTACTGTAGCTTTCACCAATTGTTCTTTCTCATCAGACTTAAGGGAAGGGGCTGGGGTTTAAAGCACTTTTCTATCGCTAGAGCTTATACCTAGCAGATATTCAAATTTGATAAACAAATAAATGGATGGACAGATGGGTGAATTCTTAGAAACCATTTCACAGAGCTACCTTGGATGGTGTGGTCAATTTACTCAATTTTTCTAAAACCAAGATTTGGAATAATAAATGGGTATAATTAATAGCATCTTCCTCAAAGGACTGTTGAGCAGATATCTTGAGATAATGCTTTTCCAAAGTTCTATACAAAGCCAGACACATAATAAGGATTCCATAAATATTAGTTTGCTGTTATTTTGATAGTGATAGTCATATATTACTCTCCATTTCTCCTTGTTACTAAGACTCACCAACCTCTTGGTTCATCCTACCTAAGTGTCAAGGGCTTTACCCCCTGACTTGTGGTCTTCCTCTCTTTCCCTAGATCTACCATCAGTTTGGGGTGACATCAACATTCACATGAACAACTCATCAAGCCGTTTCTTCACACTTCACTGATCTTTTCATCTCCAATAACTTGCACTTTTTTCTTTCAGCTATATATGTCCTCTGACCATACACATTCTCTCTGGAATCAGTCTACTTAGATAGAAATGCTAGTTCCATCAGTAGTTATAGCTATGTAACCAGCTACACATTTTTCAGGTTCCCTAAAAACTTTAGTTACCTCATTTGCTAAATGGGATTATAAAGGTATTTACTTCACAGTGCTTCATATATAGTAATACTCCATTATTGTTAGTCTTATTATTCTTATCCCCCAAACTACACCACCTCTGAAATATGGAACCCCAACACTAAATGTGTAATGTTTGGACACAAGTTATTCCACCTCTTTTACTACAGTAAATAGCTGAAAATAAACTAGAAATAAAAAAGGAAAATAAGAAAACACAGAAGTGCCTAAAGAAAATAAAAGAGTTTCAAAATATAATCATTGGGCACCCAAAAATTAACAATGATTATAATAGTTTACATTAATTGATAATATATATAGTGTACTTGGAGTAATATTTGATTCAAAAGTATACCAAAATAAGTACATTACGTAAATTATGAATGCTTACTATGTATGGGCACAATTCTATGTGCATTCCATGATGTGTCTTGCACATACAGGTGAGAAAACTGATGTTCAGAGAAACTCAGTAACTTACCCAAGTTACATGTCTAGCACATTGCAGAGCTGGGATTCAAATCTACAGACACAAGGCCACATTGACCGTTCATGTATGGTGGAGCTGGAATTCAGACCCAGTCATTCTGATACCAGAACCTGTGCTCTTAATTACTTTTGTCTCTCCCTAAATTACCTAACACCCCAGAATACAGTGACAGTAGCTTAAAAAATGTACACACACATACATTTGTTCAATCAAATTTTCATATCAAACTATTTCATTTCAACCAATTTGCTTTTGGCTAAAGTTTATGCTATTTTCAGCCCCAAGAACCCTGTCCTTCAGGGCCAGTGTTAGACTTCATATGTGGGACCCTGCCAGGTTTTCCGGGGCTTGCACAGATGCAGACTGGACCCTTAGTCTCAGCATATCTTTCCTGTTTTCCAGAATTCTGGAAAAATTCACTGATGGATGAAGACTTCTACCCAGACATAATTGAACAAGTACAATGGCAACAAGTATTTTTCTGGGTTCCCTTCTGCCTCCACTGAGTCAGCTTCTTTTCAATACAAAGATGTCTGGTGACAACTATGGAAGAACAGGTTTTCCCACCACCATGGGTGTCGCGACCTGGGCTACACAAGGTCCAGCTTGTAGATAATCAACTTCCAAGTCATTCTGTCTGGAGTCTCTGTGCAGCAGTGGACCCCAGGTACATCTTTTCTACAGCTACCTGGCACTCATTTTTTAGGTTCGACTCCTGAGTTCTCTCCAGGGCCACAAAGTAAAGGAAGTAATAATTCTTCCTTGGCCACCACTCTTCCTAAAGCAGAGTCACTTGATAGTTCTACACCCGCCCTCAGAACAAAGGAACAGTTTCCTGTTGTTAGCTGAGGTGTTTGTTAGGCTCTGGAGTGAGCAGCCAGGCAAGGTATGAGAGTGGAGGCAGCAATTCGCTAGTGCTGCTGTTTGTGGTCTTTCGTTTCTTGGAGCAGGACTTCAGGAGTTAGGATGAAGAGGGGGAAATAACATTTTAGTCTATAATTCAGCAGTAACTGTCAATGATGATCTTATTGAACACATCGTTAGTCTTTATCAGCTTTGCCCTCTATTTCAGCACAGTACCATCATACAGGGGAGATAATTACTTAAGAAGACATTTCTTTTTGTTTGAACTGTCTTCTCAAAGTCTTTTCTCAACAATTACAGATCATAAAGAAGAAAAGATACCTCCTGTATATGACAGAATACCCTCATCTATAAATCAGTTAAAAGAAAAAAAATAAAGATTCAGCTTTAAATTTCTAAGTGTGATGCTGAAAATGTCATCACAGGGATTAAAAGTAGTTACACAAATTATTGAATGAAATTTGCCTTTAGATACATAAGGAAGTGCCCTAGCTTCTTTGCAAATAAGGATTATCAGCACACAAGCTTGGTTAGCAAAAACTGTCACGAGAAACTAAATCAACTTTGTCAATGACACCCACATCTTATACTTCCTTACCCTAACTCATTCTTGTCTTAAGTCTCTTACCCCTTGGATACATGTTTCTCCTCTGTGTTTGAGGCAATTTGGGGTGCTTGGCCTGAAGTAGGACTCTAATAACAACAACAGCAACAAAATGAATAAAGAGATAAAGAAGATGGAAAGTAATAAAAAGTATATATGATTTTCAAGGTGTCATAGACCTAATAATTCTAGATATTTGTTCTTTACTACAATATTTCAATGCATTTAACTGTATTCATAGTATTTTTTCTTTATTAAAATATGAATTTTGGTCATTAGCATTCTTAAGCAATTCTCTTAACATTTTTGATTTTTCTCATCTGTAAAACAAGACAATTTCTCTACATGATCTCAAAAATCACCCAGCTCTCTGAGAGATCTTCAATAAATTTACCTTGATTTCACCTGAGATCAACTTAATCCACAGTCTGTTTGGATTATTTAGAATCAAGTGTTAAACCAAACTAAGTCAAAATTTTCATCAGATTGCACAAAAACAATGGAGATCAATAGGATATTAAAACATCAAAGTAATTCTTCAAAATAATTTTT
The DNA here is from genome assembly GCF_005190385.1 of Monodon monoceros. Taxonomy (NCBI): domain Eukaryota; kingdom Metazoa; phylum Chordata; class Mammalia; order Artiodactyla; family Monodontidae; genus Monodon; species Monodon monoceros. The sequence goes on from NW_021703777.1 coordinate 122,436,227, forward strand.
GCTTCATGGAGAATGATTGCGAATAGTTAAAAAGGAACTAGGTTCTGCCAGTTCTCAATCTTTCAGTGTTTGAGGAAATATTCAGTTATCACTACCAAACTTAAAACCCAGCTCTGCCCACAAACAATAAAGGCCCGCCCACAGGCAGTTGAAATACACACATACAAACACATATATATGCACAAAGTTCTTCTGCCCTGTCCCTAAACAAATAGAAATTTTCATTCTATTTTTACATCTTTTATAATACCCTGCTTAACAGAGCGTGGCACAAAAAGTCATGCATCAACATCAACTCCTGACAATGCTCGTTATATGCCCAAGGCACATATTCAGATAAAGGGCATTTTGCAATTCCCTGAGTTGAATATTCTCCTTTAGACGCTTCCAGCTGAGTCACTATTCCTAATTCTTCTCAGTCCACAGATCTACTAGAGTGCAACACAAAACCACAGAAATGTCGAAAACAAGTGTTGGAAATAAGGATGGTAAAATCCCAAGTGAACGTATGAAAGAAAAAATGTGTATAAAATTGCTTCCAAACATATAAAATATATTTATTCTCAATTTGTAATATTTGGATTCCAGAGGAATTAAAGACTGAGAATTAAAATAATGCATCAATTAGAGAGCAAAAAATGCATCATTTTGGCTCAGTCTGTCATCTGTGGTGAATCATATTTATTTTTAGTTTAACCCAATTTAAGCATAAAAATGAAATAGCTCAGAAAAGCAGAAGACAGCAATAATCTCCTGACTCCTTAACAATTATTAGGACACATGACCCTCTAACTCTACACAACTGTCCTAACAATTTTCAAAAAGTTAGTATTTCTACTCAGCTCTCACATGTGAAAAGTTGTTGAAGTATTGAAATTTCTAAAATAATATCTTATAAACAGTATGTATGGAAAATAATTCACATTTATACTAATAGGCAATCAGTAGCCAGACACATGTGGTACTCTATATTGTGATTATATTCTAGATGAGTAAGAACTAATCTTTACCTCTTTAATATTTCATGATCTATATACTTTTCTACTTTCCCTCCTCACATCCACTTTAATTCCATTTAATCTTCACAGCAATAAGGCAAAGTAAGTATTCTTATTTTCAGTTTATAACTGGAAAACAAAAAAGCAACCTAGGTAAGGGAGGTTAAGTAACTTATTCAAAGTCTCACTACTGCTATGTGACAGAATTAGTAACCAAACTAAGCCAATATGACTCTAACATAGAGTAGATTACATCAAAAAAAAAAAAAAGAAAAGAAAAGAAAACCCAACCAAACAACAAGTCACCTAAGGATCTCCAATACCTAAAAAAATTAACTTGATCTCACTTCGCCAGAACTCTTCCATTCAGACAGCCTAGTGCCAAGGCTTGTATCATAGGATACGTTATTAAATGTCCTCTATGAAGTTTCAGACTGAAAATATATCTAATTAAACAATATAAGCCATCAACAACAACCTTGCCTTCCAAAGAAATCTGTGGTGTACAGCATATCCCTGAAAACTTTTATCCGTAAGTGTGACATTCAATGTCTCTCAAAACTGTATTTTCATTATTTAACAATTTTTTCCAAAATCTTAAGTTTCATTCAATCTAAAGTTTGGAAATAAGATGACAGACTTTTCTTAAATCCTATGCCTTGTTTCTTCCTCTTTTTTTCCCATCTTTATAATGCCTATTTTTCATTGTTTTATACGTACTAACCATTCAATATCACTAAAAACTACTAAGGTTTTACATACAGAAAACATGAATCTCTGAGTTTAAAGATTTCATTATATGGTAAGGGTAGGGAAGCAAAAAATAAAGACCTTCAGAATTGCTATGTATATTTACATGATCCTCTGTAAGCAGCAGTATCAGCTACTAATTATTGAGCGCCTATTATATGCCAGGTACTGTATCAAGTACTTTATGTATCTGATCTTGTTTTATTCCAGCTGCAAGCTTTTGAGCTATTATCACAAATAAAGTTAAAGCAAAAAGAACAGCTTCAGAAAGGTTAAATAACTTGATCAAACTGATACAACTGACTAACGACAAGACAGGCTCTCTAACTCAAGTCTGTCTGACTTGTATATTTTATTTATTTAGTCTACCAAAGTCAGATAGGCCCAGGTTTAAATCCCAGAACTCTCACCAAAGCAGCACTCAAATTATTTGGAAAGGCAATAAATTAACTGTAGATGAGAATGAGTATGGCCCGTTCAGAGACACTCTGAAAATACCTATGTGCTAGAGCAGAGGCTTCTCATTGGAAAGTGCCTGCCTATTCTCTAAAGTAGTTAGAGGTATGCTGGGAGAAGACCATACCAAATTGGATAAGTGCCAACTCTGGACTTAAATATAGCAATTATGTAATTGCCAGAAAGAGACAATTAACAAACTAAACTGCAAACTTCACTGGTGAAGAATTTCTGAAATTTCATTCACACGCTCTTGGGCCCCTTCCTTTAATTCCATGCAGTGTCTGTCCATCTAGTAGCTATAGCATCCTCTGTAAAGCCACTGAATTGTCAAGGAAACAATAAAGCTATCACCATCAAGTAAAAATGGCTGGTGCCCTGCCCTGAAGCCCTGCTAATTAGAACTGCATGTGCAGAGAATCTATATTTGTCCCAGTGGGTGACCACAGTGACCTTTCACATCTGTGGATGTGGTAATACGTCTTGGGTTGGGCCATACTGGAAAGTCTGAATGACGTCCCCCGCCAAGAACTGATTTATCTGATTCAGAATGTCAGCGTGTCAATATAATCTCATATTCAGTGCATTTTTTTTACATTCTCTTCCTAAGGTTTTAGTAAGTTACCTGCAACGTATATATACACATATACCCTTTTCCAATGACCAGACTCAGCTTTTTGGCAGTATCTTCTGAAGAGAGGTCTGAGAGTAGAACAGGGCACTGATGTCAGATTCTATGTTCACTGCCAGGGACAGATAGAAAAGTTTACATAGCACCTACACAGATGGTGGTTCAAACGAGTTATTACTCCCTCCCTTTCCAAACAGTTAAATGTATCCTATTTTCTACTTTTAATTTACTGGGAGGTGTTGTTTATTTTACATATGAATGATATTATCAGGCAAAGAGACAAATCCTCATTAGTATAAACAGCTGTACTTTGTATTTCTCATTCTCAAATCCAGCCATACCATCTTATCATAATAGCTATCGCCTGTACTGAGGAAAGTACCATTGGACATACCTATACCTCCCTTACCACACAGCAGCTTAATTCTAATCTGGCTTAAACAACTATTTAAAATAAGTTAGGTTTTACTTTTTAGGAATCTAAATATTCCTCTCACCTAACAAATGAATCTCAGCTTTATCACTAAAGATAAATATAAATATCTTTATCACTAAAGATAAAAATGTCAAGATAAATTCATATATGGGAAGGAATGTTGGTGGCATTCTGAAAAAAGAGAGAGAAAAAATGGGTTTCCTCAGTCAACTGAGCACAATACAGGTATGTTTCAAAGCTACCATTTCAGGTTTGTGTGAATAAAACTTTATCTATATGTCAGTCTCATGCGGCTACAAAGGATAAAGACAAAGATGACTGTAAAGAGTCAACTGACCTAATGCTAGAAAAGGACGCAAAACAGCTCCAATCTATACTTGGGTGCCTTCATTTTCTTACTTAAATGGGAGAGGAAAGTGGATAAAAAGAATTTAGTTACATAAGAATATTATGAAAATAAATGCTTGAGGAATATTCCGCAGCATAACTTTGAAGACGTGCCGAGAGCATTAATCCAAAGTAAAAAGGCAGAGACAACTGGCTGATTACCTAAATCTGTATTATGTTTCTAGGTTTGGTCACGCCTGTCAGTGGGGCTTGATACACTAGAATTAGGGCCTCAAAGCGGCCTGAACTATGAAAATGTCTCTATGGCACAACCTACAGTAATTTTGTGGCTTAAAGAAAAAATATACTCCAATTTTTTTAAAAAGCCACCATAACAGATTTTTAAAAATCTCTTGCCCATCTTAGAATCTCTCAGCAAAATTCGGGAAAAGAATTATCTATATACAACAATGATAACAAGAATAAAAAAAATAAGAGTGTGAGTTTATACTTGTCTCTTGTGATGAAAAATATCAGATTCTGAAACAGCAGCAGCCATTCTATTCACAAGTAAGTGAAGCTTGCATATTGCAGTCACTACTACCACAGCTATCTGAGAGCATTTGGCAAGAGATATTCACTAGGATTGAATTCTAACGCTGGAAATCTCCCCTCATCAAAAAGAGTTCTTCCAAATCATGGATTGTCAGCCTGGGGTCTGTGAACAGCCTTCAGGGCAGAGCATATAATTGTATGATAAATTGTGCAAAGATATGGATTTTATGTAATTTCCTATGGAGAGAGTATGTAGATTTTATTATATTTGCAAAGGGCCTCATGAATTAAAAAAAAAAAAAAGTAAGAACAACTATTTTGGGTCCTGAACAAATGAAACCATATTATTTGTTCTAGTTTTCTGTTTTAAGGATCTCCCTTTACTAAGTCTAACAAGGCCACCTGAGGTACATAAGACATTTGAACATTACCACTTAATCAGTCACTAATGACCAATGACTTTAACTTATAATAAACTATCCTCAATAGAGTACAATTCATGATACTCCATTCTCCATACTCGGTCAGTGTTGGTTGTGACTACTGGCATCCACTGCAGTGATTACATCTCAGTAGTATTTGATTATGGTGGGTCATTCCACACTTTCCAGAATTCTCATTCATTTAGCACCTAACATACTGACTCCAAAATATTTTTCTAAAAACACGTATGTTCTTTCCTCTCTTACTGTCTTATTCTTCCTTTCAGATATAGGATAAACTCAAAAAACTCAATCAGCCTCTCATTGATATTTCTGGTGGAATTAATGAGCAGCAAATGAAAAATCTAGTTTTAGTACTACTAATAATTGTTTGTCTTAACAGATCAACTTTCTTCTAAATTGTTCCACACGCTCTCTATTTTATTATTTCTTTTATTGTCAACATATAACATAATGTTTAAGATCTCAGGTTTTGTAGTTACTGGTTTTGAACCACAAATTTCCCACTTACCAGCTGTGTGACCTTGGAAAATTTTCTTAACCTCTCTGAGCCTTAGGTTTTTTCATCTGAAAACTGAGCCTAACAATATAGTACCTACATCATAGGTTCTTAGGAAGATTAAATAAGAAAATGGGTATAAAACACAAGGCGTGGTACATAGAAATGTTTAGTGTTGGCTAAGCATTATATTTTAAGATAAATACTTCAAGTGTATCATAACTAAAGAAATGATTCACCTTCAGTAGAACAGATCTCATCAAGAAAGTCAAGCCCAAGAGATCAAAAGAATAGGCCAGCAAAGCAACACAGTTCAAACAAGTAAGCAACAGGTGGCAGTCCTGGCACTCGAGTGGGGTGGATAGCAGATTACATAGACGGAACTCCAGGACAGAAAAGGTGCAGAGCTCCACTTCAGAGAGAGGCAGTTTTAGGCAGTGGGGACCTCGCTTCATTAACTAGAAATCAGGTTTGGCATCCATTCCGATCACTCTCAAGGATATTAATGGAATCTCAAGTAACTGATGTATCAGAGGGAGGGCTTTGTGTAGGAAAACAAAACACAGCAACAGATTGTGTCTACCTAGAAGAATAACTTGATGTTAGTTGACTAGTTAGTGGTCTCTTAAGAATCTCCTCGGTGAGGGCCAAAACTGGCACAGAAATTCGAGATGAGGTTGGGCCTGCAGACAGGTATTAAGTAGTCCCAGCTGTGGGAGGTAGAAGTCAAGTAGATCATTATTTCATAAACATTTACAGTTGGATCCCCACTGCCAAATTAACAATAGCAAAATATCTACACCATTGCCTTAGGGATTTCTACTAGTCTCCCATCTCAAAATACTATCACTATCCTACCTGACCTCCATTAAAGAGCATACAGCTTAGAGCTGATTCTTGCTATCTACCCCTCTGGCCTTTATGTTTTTGGACTGTTTCTTGCTAACTAGATCCACTGACTTGGAAGTTGGATCACACTTCATCTTTGCACCAATCCCTCAGAGACTGCCCTCTTACTTTTTGGTCCTGACTCTCAAGACCTCAACTTGGCTAGAGGCCCAGATTCTAACTCATTTAGGAGGAGAGGGAAAAAGGCATCCAGGAAAGGGCACTGGATTTGGAGGCAGAAAAACTGGACTTGAGTCCAAGCTGTGCCATTAAAGAGCAGTGTAGCTTTAGAAAACAACAGCTAACACTGATTGAGCTCTATTTTAATAATTAAACAACATTTAATCCTCACAAAACCCTGAAGTAAATTATATTATTATCTCCATTTTACAGTTAAGGAAACTGAGGTACAGAGAGGTTAAATACGTTGCCCAAGGTAACAAGTCTAGAACATCAGCAGAATTATTAATCTTGGGGAGTTCTGACTCCTAACCAATATGTCACATTGCTTCACCATCACTTAACTTCTTTCGGAGACAGAAACACTTATAAAGCCAACCTACGTGATGTGAAGGATTTTGTGAGCCTAAAGCACCATAAAGTATTAAAAGTGAAAAAGTGATGTGGATGTTGTGTGCTATGCAAATATAAATCACTGCTCTTTATTATCGTGTCCTCTTCATCAGTTTTAACTTTTTCAGTTTTTTGTTTTGTTTTGTTTTGTTTCGTTTGCTATCCAGAAATCATTGTTCTTTAGTTTTCCTTTTTCTACCTTTAAAGAAATAGATTCTTTGCAATAAAAATTTACCTATTTTCCTCCAAGTCACTTGTTCTGGCACATTTACAGATTGTGACTGTGTTTGATTCTCCCTATACCTTTTGCTGATGGAATATTCTTTCCTGACTCATAACTTTATGGTCGTTTGAAATAGTAATTTGTTATAATAGAACATCCCATACAACAACTCTGCTTTCTTCCATGCTGTTAATTTTTCCAGGTTCCTCAAGTTTTCTTTTGATGCCTTAAGCCCTAGGTTAATCATTGTTATTACTGTATAAGCTGTCACACTTCTTCGACATTTCTCTGGCTGCACACTCCTATTTTCCAGCATTAGGTCTTCAGACTGCAACCCTCACTTCTTCACCTTTCTCATTCCTTTCTTCCCACTGACTAATATTTTTCTGTTTTTGAAACTCTTTTCACATCAGTGGATCATTCCATTCCCACCAGCTTTTAGAAGTAGACTAATAGAATTGAAAATTGCTACTCTAAAGAGATTCCCTAAAGGTGCTATTCCTGTTGAGATGAGTTTTATACAATTCGTGGGTTCTCAAAATTGCAAATTACCCAGTGGTGATTAATGGGCCCCAAAATGGAGTGACTATACCCCTGGGTAAAAGCAATATCAGACATTACAGGTCCAAATGGTTTACAAGTGTCAGTGTTCTAAGGGAAATGGGATGTTTAGGGGCACAGACTTGGCTAACAGGCATAAATTATAACCACTGTTAGCAGAAGCCAAAAAGATGCCCAAAGATAGAACCATCTACTCTGTTCATACCTAACCAAAGTAAAAGAACAAAGAACTGGCACTGGGTCAGTCTTCTTAACCTTCCCCCCAAAGAAGAGTACACCAAATACTCCTACTGCCCTAACCTCTACCTTCTGTTTTTAATATGATTATGTTCCTCCCTTTCTGACATATTTAGGGCCTTTTTGTTGGCAGCTGCGATAGTTTTATGGTCCTTTTTTATGAATTTTAAGCATTCACTCCTTTTCTCCCTTTATTATCAGATGAAAATATCTATAAACAACTACATTCAACCTGTATTATGATCATTCTTTTCCCTTCTTTAAACTTTTCTTTTTCTGGTAGAGAACTTCAGAGTACTCACAGAATGACAGGATAATATCCGCTCTGTCATTTAATTTTTCCTCTCCCCTCCCCATGAGAATGAGAAGGTTGTTACAGTGATTTGTTAGGGTCTTTTAAAATATTAAATAGGGACTTCCCTGGTGGCACAGTGGTTAAGAATCCACCTGCCAATGCAGGGGACATGGGTTAGATCCCTGGTCTGGGAAGATCCCACATGCCGCGGAGCAACTAAGCCCGTGTGCCACAACTACTGAGCCTGTGCTCTAGAGCCCGCGAGCCACAACTACTGAGCCCGTGTGCTGCAACTACTGAAGCCCATGTGCCTAGAGCCTGTGCTCCACAACAAGAGAAGCCACCGCAATGAGAAGCCTGTGCACCACAACGAAGAGTAGCCCCCACTCGCCGCAACTAGAGAAAGCCCGCACACAGCAATGAAAACCCAATGCAGCCAAAAGTAAATTATTTTTAATTAAATAAACTTTTTATTAAAATATAACTGACATAAAACTACAGATGTTCAAAACTCATAAGTATAAATATCAGTGAATTATTACAATGTGAAAAGAATTTTCCCAGAACCTTGGAAGCCCCACCTCTACCCAATTACACCTTGCCCTTCTCAAGGGACCCTGTCCTAACTTCTAATACCATAAATTAGCAGTGCCTGCTATTGAACTGCATATGGGTTCTTTAATATATTCTTTTGAGAATTGCTTCTTTCATTTACATTATGTTTTATCCATCTTGATACCTGTAGCAGTAGTTATTCACTTTTAATGCTGTATTCTAGTCTGCTGCATGAATATACTGCCATTTATTTATCCATTCTGGACATCTGGATTTTTTTCCCAAGTTTTTGCTATTATGAATACTGCTATGGAAAATCTTAACTTGTTTTTTGGTATATACATATATATATGTGACCATAATTCCATCGGCTATATACCTAGCAGAAGAATTGCTAGGTCATAGAAATGTGTCTTTAATTTTAATACATGCTTCCGATTTCCCAAAACACTGCACCAACAGCCATGGGAGTCCCAGTTGCTCTATATCCTCACCAATACTAGGTATTGTCAGTTTTATGTTTGTTTGTTTGCCACCTTGGTCGGTGCTAGAGGTATCTCATTACGGTTTTAACTTGAATTTCCCTGTTTCCTAAAGGAGTTGAACATATTTTCTTGTGCTCTTTGACCAACTGGATATCTTCTTTGTGAAGTCCCTGTTCAATATCTTGCCCATTGTTCTAATCAACCGTCTGGTTTTCATTATTGATTCATGATAGTTCTTCATATATTCTTCATCAGTTATATGTATAACTAAATATCTTCTCCCACTCCGAGCTCGCCTTTTTCACTTCTTATTGATATCTTTTAATGAATAGACATTATTAATTTGATGTAGTTCAATTTACCATTCTTTTATTTTATGGTTAGTGCGTTTGTGCCCTATTTAAGAAATTTTGCCTAATCTAAGGTCATGAATATATGTCCTATGTTGTCTTCTTGAAGCTTTATTGTTTTACCTGTTACTTTTAGATCAACAATCAACCTGGAAGTGATTTTTTATATGATTTGCTGCACAGGTCAAGTTTGCTTTTTTTTCATATCAGTATTCAATTGACCCAAACATCACTTCATGAAGAACTGTCCTTTCCCCACCCCTTGGCAATGCCAGCTTTGTCGTGAACTAGTGTGGTCTGTTTCTGGTCTCTCTATTCTATTCCATTGGTTTATTAGTCTAACCTAGCACTATCCTGTAGAGTAAGACTGAGACGTTTTTGCTTTGCTTTGCTCTTTCTTAACTCTTCTTAGCGCTTTGCGTTTCTATATAAATTTTGCCATCTAACCGTCAATATTTACCCAATTGTGGTAAAACTGATTACATTGATTCATAAGGTTTTTGTTTTTCAGCAGGTAATCAGGCACATAATTTCTTCATGACATGTCTCAACAAAAGCTTTAACTTATACAAAACCAAATGCCCATCCAGCCCCTTTCTGTTGGACACAGCTCACAGAGCAACCACTTGCGCCTCTTTAGCTCACAGAGCACTGATTTGCATATCCCTCCCTGAGGGTTCCTGTGTTCTGCTCTCTCTGGTTGTCTCTAAAACAACCGGATCTTTAGAGAAATCAGGATTGGTGTTTGATGATTCTATTTTCCTCTCGTTTCTAATCCTCTCCGTTTTCCTTTCTAAAATTATATTTAGTTAAAACTCCTAACTTCATTTTGTTGGTTATTTCACCTTTCTTCCATATGTCAATAAAAACAGCAGCCCAAACTTGTTTACACAAAACTCAGAAGTCTTTCTGAACTCAAAAAGAACATGAGAGCCAGAATCATTTCTCTTCAACAACATGAGTGTGCTGCTCATTTCTTGAACTAAAATGCCTGCTGTTAATTCACTTTTATCTTTAGCCTTTAACTGAAACTTCAGCGTAAGTCCACATTCTTTCCAAGAGAATGGGAGAAAAAGACAGACTTTGGAATCAAAACAACTGGGTTCAAATCCAGGTTTGACATTTAGTAGCTGTGCTTAGGGCAAACTGTTTGACGAGAAGACTGTATGTTATAGTATATTTCAAACATCTAAAACAGGGTCTGGTGCTTAGGAGTTTCTTGTCAACTGCTGCCCTTTTGTCTTCTATTTCAGTAAAATTCTCTTTCTTAAAACATATTTTACAGAAACTATAATCTTTGTCCTTGGTGCTATGATTAACTTCCTGTCTTCATTCTTAATCCTACTATCCCTCTCACTTCTTTTCCACTGACACCCTATAAAATCTCATATACTGCTTTTATTATTGCTTCTTCTTCCCTAATACACTTAAGCTCTAATTATACCTGCCTTTATCACTTGTTTATCAATTTTCCATAATTTTTTACCTTTGTTATTTCTGTTCATAATTTCTACTAATTTTTTGTAGTTGGGTATCTTTGTTAATTCTTACTTTGGCAGCATTCTTTGAATCCAGTGTCTTTAGGTCAGTCAGCTCCCTCTGGGCACTGTAGCCTTCCTTGCTTGTCAGTCACCTCCAATACTGTCCTTTCTGGACTTCCCACTTGCACAAGCCACCTCTGCACATGCTTGTCACCTCCACAACGCTGCAGCAACTTCACCACCTGCCACCTCACCCGCTGAAGCCAAATATGGACGTGTCACTCCATTTGAAGCTAATTTAGGGAGAATGTGTCTCCTCCTCTTTAGCATAACATCTCATCTGATACAACTCATTCAATGCTCCATTAAACATGCGTATCATAAACAGATTTTAGCAAAAACAGCTCCTTTCATTTTTGTTCTGCATCTGGGAATGTATCTCCGTAATAGGTACCAAGAGAAATATAAAATAACCATATCCCTCCAATGACTGGGCTGTGGTTGGGTCAGCTCATCTGGCTGACTTCATCCCTTAGGATGGGTTCTTTCCCCCCAAAAAAACCCTAAATTCCTCTTACAAAGAAGCACCTGGCAGGCAAATTCTAGCAGGTTCCCAGAGAACCTCAGATATGTCTAAATTAGCCTCAATCAAGAATGAATAGGACTCCTATTGCACCGTCAAGTGTACAAAAATACCGCCCTTCTATACTGTATTTATACACACTGAGTCTAGGAATGTGACTTCTTGTTTTTCGTCCTAAAATACAGTTGGCTTCCCCTCCCGCCACTACCCTTCTTATAATATATGGGGAAGGTGGCTTGATCTTTAATAATTTTTTTCCTTTCCCATTTCATTTGGAGTCAATATACATGTACTTATCTGATCTTCTCTCTTCACCAGAATATAAATCTTCCAACATGATTGTATTTTTAAGACAGTCATATCGTGGTTTGAATAAAGAAAATTCCGACCCTGTAAGATTTTCCCCTCTTACTGACCAGCAAAAATAGCCACAAATCCAGGTCTTTCATGCACAATATATTTTCCTTTTGGTATTTAGTCTTATTCCTTGCACTAAGTTATACTCCCATGTCTCTTGCCTCAAATCCCTAAGGTCGCTTAAAGTTCTCTGTGCTCTTAAGGCATAGAATCACAGCAGGCTCAGATCAGATAGTACTACAAAGATCAGTAAGTTCAAAAGCTTCAGAAAACACATTAGGAAATTGAAACAAAACGTTTAAGAGACTTGCCCAAGGTCATACAGGTAGATTTTTTTTTTTTTTTTTTTTTTTAGGTACACGGGCCTCTCACTGTTGTGGCCTCTCCCGTTTCAGAGCACAGGCTCCGGACGCGCAGGCTCAGTGGCCATGGCTCATGGGCCTAGCCGCTCCGCAGCATGTGGGATCTTCCCGGACTGGGGCACGAACCCGTGTCCCCTGCATTGGCAGGTGGACTCTCAACCACTGTGCCACCAGGGAAGCCCCAGGTAGATTTTTTTGATGTGCAGGAAAAATATTTTTTTAAAAAATTTGTCACTGTCATAGCAGAGTTATTTTTTTTTAATTTACATCCTAGAGTAGATTCCTCTTAATATCACTTGCTTTTACTCAGGACATGGCTGAATCAAGGACATTTATAAGACAAATCTGCTATACCCAACGTAATACAAAGCATTACAAAGCCAAAGATTAAGGAGGCTTAAGGAACCTTGGGGGAAGATATAAATGTTTCATCCACTTGGCCTCATCCTATGTGGCTAGAATTCTAAGGCAGTGATGATGACAGTGGGTCTTATTGTCTTTCTTTTAGGCCAGGACTGGGGATCTAGACTGATGTATGAAAGACTTAAATTTCCTCTCATCCACTCCCATCACTCAGAAGTAACAATGAAATCCACAATTTCTTATAATTCTCTTAATTATTTCACTATATGAACTGACACAGGAGAAACAGTTCCACTAAAAACTATTTAGAAATAACCATATTACTATTTTCCTACTTTATTCACGTGGTCACAGATATATTTATAATAAGACTCGGTTGTTTTAATAATACTTCCTATTTGTTAAAACAATTTGTTAAATATATTCATTAAAGAAAGAGTAGCACTCATTCTTCTCCTTTAATTTATAGTTAGAAACTTAATCAAAGCCTGGTCATAGTGTCACCTTGGTGATTAGTGATTTAACTGAGACAAGGACATGGACCCCAAATTCACATGTTAATACCTCATTTCATTAGAACCAACTATTTTGATTTATCCATTTATCTCAAGCTTATTTATTTCTAACCAACCTACATTGTCAAGTATTACATAAAAATTCTTGCTGATGAAAGGGATTTGTTCATCATTTTCGAACAAAGGACTTTGCTGAGTTTCTGAATCAAGAATCAGTGAATGGCATTTTTTACTTGATCCAGTTATTAAGTCACTGTTATATATGCTGTCAAATATCACCTACCCCACTCTTAGGTACTAGAGTATAAGCACTACTACTACTATTACTACTACTACTACTACTACTACTACTACTACTACTACTACTACTATATTCTGAGTGAGCCATAAAATAAAGATTGGGTCATTCTTCTCTAACATGGAAGAAAAAACATAAGAGTGAAGGAAAGAGCAGTCCTATGAATTCTGAAACTACATGAGCAATTTGTTCAAAGCCAAACCTCAAACAGACTGAAAAAGCTATAATTTTTAGTTAATTTTAACAGCATAAGAAAGGAAGCAAATATCTTTATCCATTTGGCACCACCACCTCCTTATTTTACATTGTACAGTTATAATTCTTGCCCTTGAATCATAAATCTCCAGAGCAAGATATGGATTCATTTTAAAGGTCCTTTCTAATAATTCAAAGATTAAACACCTCAACTTCATGCAAGTGAACATAGTTCTCCAATTATCTCTTCTACAAGTTTAATTTCTTTGGAAAATTATTTAAAAGAGGAAATACCCACACAGCTAGGCTCACTTAATGCAACTGTAATTTTAGTTCAGAAAATGCAGCTTTGGGGAGGTGTGGCCAAGATGGCAGAGCAGGAAGACCCTGAGCACACCTCTTCCAACTGACACACCAAAATTACAACTATTTACAGAGGAATTATCTACGAGAACAGCCTGATGACTAGCAGAAAAGATTTTTCACACCTAAAGATATAAAGAAGAAACCACAAAGAGATGGGTAGGAGGGGCTGAGACACAGTACAGTCAAGACTCACATATCCAGGTAGGCTATGCACAAAAAGGAAGATAATCACAATTGCAGAGTTTCTCCGCAAAAAGAGAGGGGTCTAAGCCCCACATTGGACTCTGCATCCCCGGGGTCCTGAACTAGGAAGATGAGCCCCCAGAACATCTGGCTTTGAAAGACAGTGGAACTTGCATATGGAGAGCCAGAGGGTTGTAGGAAACACAGACTTCACTCTCAAAGGATGCATGCAAAATCTCACACACTCCAAGCACAGTGCAGAGTCAGTAGTTTGAAAGAAGCCTGGGTCAGATACACTTTCTGATCTTAGAGGGCCTCCTGAAGAGGCAACAAGCAACTGGGACTGCCTCAGGGGACACAGATGCTGACAGTAGCCATTTAGGGAAGCTCATTTTATCATCAAGGCATTGCGCTGGCAAATGACATTTTGGAGTCTTCCCACTAGCCTATCAGCACCTGCCCACCAGGGGCTCACCTGCCCACCACCAAGACCAGCACCAGTCCAGGAACCCCTAAGTCATGAAGCCATCCATGCAAGTACCTGGCTCTGCCCACTAGAGGGACAGCACCAGCACTGCCCTCTCACCCCAGCCCTGCTGCCAGTTGCCCTGGAATCTGGTCCCACCCACCAGTGGGCTGAAACCAGACTCCAGACTCCCTGGCCCAGTAATCAACCATTCCACAGCCCAAACGCAACCACCAGTGGGGAAGTACCAACCCCAGGCACCACAGCCAGTCACCTGAGGACCCAGCCCCACTCACCATCAGGCTGGCACCAATGGGGCCAGGGACAAGCCCTGCCTACTAGGACACCACAGTAGTTGGCTGCACCACAACAGAAGTGTCAATACAGGCCACATAGGAGGGACCCCTACAGCATTTAGCTCTGCTGAAAAGAAGAGAATGTGCTGCTGGGCTCCACAGGACATATCCTACATAGCCACTGCTCCAAGATCAGGAAACATGACTGACCTAGCTAATACATAGAATAAACACAGAGAATTAGGCAAAATGAAAAGACAGAAAAATGTGTTCCAAACAAAGAAACAAGACAAAAGCCCCAAAGAATATCTAAGCAAAGTGGAAAAAAAACAATCAACCAATAAAGAGTTCAAGGTAATGATCATGAAGTTGCTCAAAAAAAGTTGGGAGAAGAATGGCTAAACACAGAATTTTAACAAAGAGTTACAATACATAAAGAAGAACCAACAGAGATAAAGAATATAATAACTGAAATTAAAAATACACTAGAAGAAATCAAAAGTAGATTAGATGGTACAGAGGAATGGATGAGCAAACTGGAAGACAGAGCTGAACAGAAAAAAAATTTAAAACATGAGGACAATTTAAGAGACCACTGGGAAAACATCAGGCATACAAAGATTCACAATACAGAGGTCTCAGAAGGAGATAAGAGAGAGAAAGAGGCAGAGAAATTATTTGAAGAAATAATAGACAAAAACTTCCCTAACCTGGGAAAGGAAACAGTCATCCAGGTCCAAGAAGCATAGAAAGTCCCAAACAAGATGAACCCAAAGAGGTCCACATATTGTATTTAAAATGGAAAAAAAATAAAGATAGGGAGAGAATATTAACATCAGTCAAGGGAAAAACAATTACTTTCATACAAGGGAACTCCTGCGAGACTACCAGCTGACTCTTCAGCAGAACCTTGCAGGACAGAAGGGAGTGGCATGATATACTTAAAGTGATGAAAGGAAAAATCCTACAACTAAAAAATCCACCAAGGCTATCATTCAGATTTGAAGGAAAGATAAAGAACTTTATAGACAAGCAAAAACTAAAAGAGTTCAGCACCACAAAACTGACTTTACAAGAAATATAAAAGGCACTTCTCTGAGGGGGGAAGAAAAGACCACAACTAAACATGTGAATACTGCAAAAAGAAAAATTCCATTACTAAATGCAAATATATAGTAGAGGTAGTAGACCAACCATTTATAAACCTGGTAGGAAGATTAAAAGAAAAAAGTAGTAAAATAATCTATATCCACAATAAGAAGTTAAGGAATACACAAAACAAAAACATGTAAAATATGATGTAAAAACCTTAAACGGGGTGGGGGTAGTAAAAATACCCGGTTGTTAGAATGTGTTCAAACTTAAGAGATCATCAACTTAAAATAATTACATAAACAAATATATAGGTTGCTATATATAAACCTCATGGTACCCACAAATCAAAAATCTATCATACATATACACACAAAAAAGAAAAATGAATCCAAACATAACACTAAAGATACTCATCAAATCATAAGGGAAGAATGCAAAAGAAGAAGAAAGGAACAAAGACTTACAAACAACCTGCAATAATACATACCTACCAATAATTACTTTAAATGTAAATGGCCTAAATGCTCCAATCAAAAAGACCCAGAGTGACTGAATGGATAAGAAAACAATAACCATCTATATGCTGCCTAAAAGAGACTTACTTCAGATCTAAAGACAAACACACACTGAAAGTGAGGAGATGGAAAAAGGTACTCCATGCAAATGGAAATAAAAATAAAGCTGGGATAGTAAAAGTTACATCATAAAAAATAAACTTTAAAACAAAGACTGTAATAAGACATAAAGAATGACATTACATAATGATAAAGTGAGCAATCCAAAAGATATAACAATTGTAAATATTGATATATATGCACCCAACATAAGAGCATCTAAATACATAAAGCAAATATTAACAAATATAAAGGGAGAAATTGACAGTAAAACAATAATATTACAGAAATTCAACACCTCAGTTACATCAATGGACAGATCATTCAGACAGAAATTCAATAAGGAGATACTAGCATTAAAAGACACATTATATCAGATGGACTTAATAGATACAGATACAACATTCCATACAAAAGAAGCAGAATACACATTCTTTACAAGCACATGGAACATTCTTCAGGATAAATCACACGATAGGCCACAAAAGATGTCTGAATAAAATGAAGAAGGCTGAAATCATATCAAGCATTTTTTTAACCACAATGGTATGAGACTAGAAGTTAACTACAAGAAAAAACTGCAAAAACCATAATGAGAAGGTTAAACAATATGTTACTAAACAATCAATGAGTAACTTAATAAATCAAAGAGGAAATCAGAAAATAACTGGAGACAAAATAAAATGGTAACACAGTGATACAAAATCTATGGAACACAGTAAAAGCAGTTCTAAGAGGGACATTATAGCCATACAAGCCTATCTCAGAAAACAAGAAAAATCTCAAATGAACAATCTAATCTTACACTTAAACGAACTAGTAAAAGAACAAACAAATTCCAAAGTTAGTAGAAGAAAAGAAATAATAAAGATCAGAGCAGAAATAAATGTAATAGAGACTAAAAAAAATATAAGAGATCAACGAAACTAAGAACTGGTTCTTTGAAAAGATAAACAAAACTGATTAAACTTTAGCTGGACTCATTAAGAGAAAAAAGAGAAAGGGCTCAAATAAATAAATCAGAAATAAAAGAGGAGATGATAAAATTGACACCACAAAAATACAAAGGATCATAAGAGACTACTATGAAAATTATATGCTAATAAAATGGACAACCTGAAAGAAATGGAAAAATTTCTAGAAACGTACAATCTCCCAAGAATGAATCAGGAAGAAATAAATAATATGAACATACTATCAGTAATGAAAATGAATAAGCAATTTTAAAAACTCCCCCAAAAAAACAGTTAGCATCTACCTTTCTCAAACCATTCAAAAAAACTGAAGGGCTTCCCTGGTGGCGCAGTGGTTGAGAGTCCGCCTGCCGATGCAGGGGACACGGGTTCGTGCCCCGGTCCGGGAAGATCCCACATGCCGCGGAGCGGCTGGGCCCGTGAGCCATGGCCGCTGAGCCTGCGCGTCCGGAGCCTGTGCTCCGCAATGGGAGAGGCCACGGCAGTGAGAGGCCCATGTACCGGAAAAAAAAAAAAAAAAAAAACTGAAGAGGAAGAAATGATTCCAAACTCATTCTATGAGGCCAGAATTACCCCGACACCAAAACCAAAGACAATGCAAAAAAAGAAAACTATAGGCCAATATCTCTGATGAACATCGATGTAAAAATACTCAACAAAATACTAGTAAACTGAATTCAACAATACATTAAAAGGACCATAACCATGAAGTGGGACTTATCCCAGATATGCAAGGATGTTTTAATATCTGCAGATCAATTAATGTGATACACCACATTAACATTAACAAATTGAGGAATAAAAACCATTTGTTATTCTCAAAGATATAGCAAAGCTTTTGACAAAATTCAACATCCATTTATGATAAAAACTCTCAATAAAGTGGGTATAAAGGGAACATACCTCAACATAATAAAGGCCATATATGGCAAGCAAACCTAGAGCCAACATCATATTCCATGATGAAAAGTTGAAAGCTTTTCCTCTAAGATCAGAAACAAAACAAGGATGCCCAGCCTCACATAAATAAAAATAAAATACTATGTTTATCCAACATAGTATAGGAAGTCCTAGCCACACCAATCAGACAAAAAAAAAAAAAAAATCCAAATTGTAAAGGAAGAAGTAAAACAGCCACGGTTTGCAGATTACATGATACTATACACAGAAATTCCTAAAGATACCACCAAAAAACTACTAGAGCTTATCGACAAATTCAGTAAAGTTGCAGGATACAAAATTAATATACAGAAATCTACTGTATTTCTATACAATAACAATGAACTAATGGAAAGGGAAATTAAGGAAACAATCCCATTTACAATCACATCAAAAAGAATAAAATACCTAGGAATAAAACTGCTATTTAAGGAAATAAACCTGTACTCTGTAAACTATAAGACTCACGAAAAAACTGAAGGCAACACAGACAGATGGAAAGATATACTGTGTTCATATAGCAAAAATTAATATTGTTAAAATGACCATATACCCAAGGCAATCTACAGATTCTATGCGATCCTTATAAAAATACCAAGGGCATTTTTTAGAGAACTAGAACAAATAATTCTAAAATCTTTATGGAAACATAAAAGACCCCAAAATAGCCAAAACAATCTGGAGAAAGAATAACAAAACTGGAGATACCACTCTCCCAGATTTCAAACTAAACTACAAAGCTCCAGTAATAACAAAAGTATGGTACCAGCACAAAAACAGACACACAGATCAATGGAACAGAGTGAAGAGCCTAGAAATAAACCCACGCACATATGGTCAATTAATGTACCACAAAGGAGGCGAGAATATACAATGGAGAAAAGACAACCTCTTCAATAAATGATGTTGGGAAAACTGGACAGCCAGTTGCAAAAGAATCTCAAAATTTTTTAAATAGGGCATATTTAAACTTAGAAGCTTTTGCACATTGACAGAATGAAAGGACAACCTACTGAATGGGAGAAAATATTTGTAAATGATATGACCAAAAAGGAGTTAATATCCAAAATCTATAAACAGCTCATACAACTCAACATCAAAAAACAAACAACCAATTAAAAAATGGGCAAAAGACCTGAATAGACATTTTTCCAAAGAAAACATACAGATGGCCAACAGGCACATGAAAAGATGCACAACATCACTAATCATCAGAGAAGTGCAAATCAAAACCGCAATGAGATTACCACCTCACACCTGTAAGAATGGCTATCGTCAAAAAGACCACAAATAACAAATATTGACAAGGATGTGGAGTAAAGTGAACCCTTGTACACTGTTGGTGGGAATCTAAATTGGTACAGTCACTATGGAAAACATTATAGAATTTCCTCAAAAACTAAAAATAAACCTACCACATGATCCAGCAATTCTACTCCTGTGTATACAGCTGAAGAAAATGATAACACTAATTCTAAAAGATACATACACCCCAAGGTTCATAGCAGCAGCAGTATTTACAATTGCCAAGATATGGAAGCAACCTAAGTGTCCATCAAGAGATGAATGGATAAAGAAGATGTGAGATATATATCTATATCTATATAGATATAGATAGACAGATATAGATATGTATATACCCACACACACAAACACACATACACACACTACTGGAATACTACTCAGCCATAAAAAAGAATGAAATTTTGCCATTTGCAATAACATGGATGGACCTGGAAGGTATTATTCTTAGTGAAATAAGTCAGACACAGAAAGACAAATACTATATGTTGTCATTTATATGTGGAATCTAAAAAATATAATATACAAGGAAATATAACAAAAAAGAAACATACTCACAGATATAGAGAACAAACTAGTGGTTACCAGTGGGGAGCGGCAAGACAGGGGTAGGGAATTAAGAGGTACAAGCTACTATGTACAAAATAAATAAGGTACAAGGATATATTGTACAACACAGGGAATAGAGGCAATATTTTATAGTAACTATAAATGGAGTATAATCTATAAAAATTTTTAATCACTATGCTGTACAGCTGAAACTAATATAATGTTGTAAATCAACTATACCTCAATTTAAAAACATACAACTCAATAAAGAATGGGCAAAATATTTTATCAGATACTTAACCAAAAAATTCATGAATTCATATATACACATACACATGCAGATAGCAAATAAACACATGAAAAGATGCTCCCTATCATTAATCATTAGAGAATTGAAAATTAAAACCATAATATGATACCACTACACAACTACTAGAATGTCTATTTCTTTTGAATGATGATATCATATGCTGGCAAGAATAAAGAGAAACTGGAACTCATACTTTGCTGGTATGAAGGCAAAATGAAGACACTTTGAAAAACAGTTTGCCAGTTTGTTATAAAATTAATCACACACTTACCATACGACCACTAATCCCACTGGTAGACATTTAGCCTAGATCAATGCAAACATATGTCCACAGAAAAACCTGCATACAAACGTTTATACTTGCTTATTCATAATTTTCAAAAACTGAAAATAGCTCATATGACCATCAACTGGTAAACAGATGAACAAACTGTGGTATGTTTACATGATTAAATGTTATACTATTCATCAATCAAAAGAATGAACCATGGATACATACAACAACATGGATAAATATCAAAGGCAATATGTGGAGTGTAAGAAGACAGACTCAAAAGGCATCATATTGTATGATTCTATTTATATCATATTCTGAAAAAGACAAAACCATAGTGACAGAAAAGATCAGTAGTTGCCAAGGTACAGAGTGGGTTGGAGCACGCTGACTATGAGTGAGCACAAGATAACTTTCAAGAGTGACAGAAATGTTCTATATCTTGATTGTGATGGTGGTTACATAACCATCATATTAAAATACATAATAGGATAATATCTCATTGGTTAAAATAAGAATGTAAAATTCATACTGATGAAAGAGAGAGAGAGAAGGCAAGTTCTATTTTCCACTGAATTCCAGCTAATAATTATAGAAGGAATAACAGAATTAGAAAATCACCATTTGGCAACCATATTATAATTACTGAGACAAAAATCAGCAAACAATGCTAAAACTAGTAAGTGAAAGTTTCATAAGGAATAGAACACTTACCCAGATTCAAAGTATCTCCCACAAAATAATTAATTAGTTATTAAGAAATACAAATTACTGATTAATGAACTACAGAGTGGAGAAACCAGGTAGATACTGAATTAACATTACTAAGTAATGGCACAAATTGATATTATCTTTTCCTGGTATAAAATACAGTGAAGAAAGCATCACTTCTGTAACATTCCTGCCAAAAAAAGCATACTCTGAATCTAAGCATGAGGAAACATCAGACAAATCCAAACTGAGAGATATTCTACAAAATAGTTGGCTTGTATACTTCTAAAATGTCTAGGTCAAGAAACAAAGGAAGGCCAAAGAATTGCTCCAGATAGAAGGAAAATAAAGAGACATGGTAATTTGATGAAACTCTTGAGCCTGAACTGGTTCCTCCACCACAAGTTTTGTCTTTACTATTGTATATTGTTCTCCTCCTCCTCCCCTCCTCCCCTTTCCCCCCTTCCCTTCCTCCTCCCCCATCTTTCTTCCCAATCATCCCCTTTCCCTTCCTCTTCCCCCATCTTTCTTCCCAATAATCCTCCTCCCCTTCCTCCTCTTCCTCCTCCTCTTCTTCTTATCTACTGCTATAAATGACATTATTGGGACAAACACTGAAATTTGAATGGGGTTTGTGGGTTATAGTATTCTTGTACCAAGGTTAATTTTCTGAGTTTGATATATTTTATGTATTATGGAAGAGTAGGAAATACACACTGAGGTATTTAGGAATAACAGAACATCACATCTGCAAGTGGAAAGAAAAGATAAATAATAGAAATAGATGACGGAATAGTACAAACATACATACATACATATATACATAGATGGGTACGTAGATGGGTACATAGATGGAAGAGGCAAATATGCTAAAATGTTAACAATCGGGGATTAAGATGAAGGCTAAACAAGAGTTCTTTGTACTGTCCTTGCAACTTTTCTTAGAGTTTGAAAGTATTTCAAAACAAAAGGTTTAAAAACAAAAGCAGTATTGTATCTCCTCCCTCCACCACCCCCCTCTTTTTTTTCTTGAATTCCACAAAGATATAAATGACCAGTTAGGAAAACTCATTACTGCATTTCTCCTTACATTCTCCTATAGTTTTTCAGATTTTAAAAAAGACATAAAAGCTGCAATATTAACGAAAAAACACTTCTATGAAAACTGTGAAGATTTTACAATCGTGTTTTCTCATTTAAGTGACCATTATAGGCTCTTTCCTTTAACTTAGTCACATTTCAGGGTTGTAAATACAACCGGCTTTGTGACTTTCTCATAAAATCTATTTAGTATTAAGGTTTCCCTAAAATAAAACACACCCCTGAAGAGAGTCTTTTGACCTGACACAACACAGCGTTGGAATAAAAAATACTTTTCTGCTGAAATATTTGAAAACCCACAGTCATTTAGTGATACATATGTGCATGCTTGAACTGAAAGTATGAGCCTAGTTTGAATGAGGTTTGTGGGTGTATAATTACCAGTATTAAATTACGTGCTCAACATTGACTTACGGCCATATTTATTATTGCTATTAAAAATGCTGACTGCAACATGTGACATGTTCTTATGGTAATATGTGGCCCTTATCTAAAATAAAGCACTCCATTTTCTCTTTGCATGACCCTTGTGAATGAGGTCTAATAAACTTGATAGAGTTTTTAGTGGTGGAAGCATGTTGGAAAGAAAATTCTAGTACTGATTACTTCTAAAATTAACATAAGAACACAAGGTTGGAATGTTGTTATTCAAAATCCACAGAAGCTGCTTAAAGAGGAAAAAAAATAGCTCTAGCTATAAAACCCAGAGTGCTGCTTTGTTCTAAATAACTCGATGCACCCACAACCCAACACAATAAGTCCAACGAAAAATAGGAGAAATTGAGAAAGCTGAGTTGTTAATTTTGAGTTTTTTTGTTTTGTTTTCCTGTTGTTTTGTTTAGTTGTTAATGTTGAGTTTTTTCTTTTCTTGTTGTTGTCTAGTTTACCTAATCCATTCAAGTGTGAAATATATCCCCAAATAGGCAATAAATACAAGGTATCTATAACACTAATGGTTTCACATGTTCACAAGGCCAGAAAGAAATGAACAGTGCTTGCTGGATGTCCACCTTTAAATTCAGTCACAGGTTCCTGGACAAATGCTGGGTAGATTCTTAGGGATGAGTAAAGAGCTGTGAGTCATACTGCTCATTTCCTAATGCCAGTCAGACCTGCAACAGGCCTTCACCACAGTGTCACTGCTAAAAAGGTTTTGATGTACCTGCTAAAAAAAAAAGACTCTGGGGTAATTTTTTGGGAGGAGAGGGGGTGGATTAGTTGTTAAAATACTCTAATTTTGTTTTAGTTGCCTAAGTAATTAAACCTGTGAAAGAGCAGGGCTGTAGCTCTCACCTCTCCTTTACTCTTCATTCCACTAGGGTAAAAAAATTTTAAAGGCAAAAAAGCAACCTATACTGGAGAAGGCATCAACAACCAACAGGTAGAACAATCCCTAGTGGTTTTATAGAAAGAGGAATTATACATTTTCACAATAAGATAAAAAGCTTTGAGTCAACAGAATGTTC
Source organism: Monodon monoceros (assembly GCF_005190385.1). NCBI lineage: Eukaryota > Metazoa > Chordata > Mammalia > Artiodactyla > Monodontidae > Monodon > Monodon monoceros. The sequence goes on from NW_021703777.1 coordinate 122,460,289, forward strand.
CTTAAAGGCCAGAAAATATAATCTTTTTTATTTCCAGTCTAGCCTGAAACAGGCCTCTATGAGTCCCCAGGCTATCTTTCTCCATAAAGGGGGCTCTGCCATCTCATTGCAAACTGAGTTTTCATTCATTTGGAAAATATGTCTACATTCTAACTGCAAATCCAAAAAAAAAAAAAAAAGTACAGTCATAACAAAGGGGAACAAAAATATGGCTTATATAAATTTTTTTAAATTAAAAATAATGCCCCGTCTTCCAGGATCCTTGTCAGACCATCACTCAGTCAATGTTACTGGGCAATAATCTGCCTCTATGCATGAGGTTTTAAATCAAATCTTGCTCTAAAGGCTGAGGTTTAGGAGTACTGCCTAATCCATGAACTGATCCTTTGAAAAATCATGTGCCCTATATAAAAACACAATCCAATCTACTGTTTCCAGTTGAACTGTATACAGAGATATTGTGCTCTGATGTAGAGGGATAGGATGAAAAATCATGACTTTTAGCAAAATAAGTAAAACTAATCATTTTTTATAATCTGATATTATTTAATTTTCTGATTAGAACACTGATACAAGGTGAACTGCACCAAAATTACAAAGTGTTCTATAGCAAGAGTTTTATTTCTCTTTGCTATGATGATCTAAGTAGCCCTTGAAACCTAGATGACATTGTTGTGAACCTAAGATAATTTGGTTTTGTAAATCTTAGGTTCTTTTTGGTAGAAAACAACAGTCAATGAAGGAGAAGAGGGTTAGTTACTCCCCACAACTTCATTGGTTCTAACTGAAACAAGTTTCAAAGTAGCTACCCCACATTTCAACATTCATTAAATAAGCAGACATAAGCATTCCTTCAACATGATAAACTCGATGAAGTGCCGGCTCTATCCTTTCAAGTGTCCTTGCGTGAAAAGTTAATTCAGTCAGGACTGGCTAAATGATCTGTGGAGCCCAGGGCAAAATAAAGGTGGGGAGTTCCTTCTTCAAAAATTATACGAATTTCAGGATGGCAAGAGCAGAGCATTAAACCAAGTGTGAGTCTCTTCCAAGCACAGGTCCCATGAGTACAAAGCCAGTCATGCACTCAGCACAGACACAAGATTCCAGAGACAAGATTCGGTTACTTTACAGTCAGTATCAGGCAAGAAGAGATTTAATGATGGATTTACATTGCTAGACAAATACTGATTTGAAATCCAGCCTGAGGTGCTACAAAGGGAAACTGATTTTTGATATTCAGTATGCTTACTAGCAATATTAGATACTGGTACAAATAACAGAAGTTCTCACAGTAGCTACCTCTGTGTAACTTTGGCTTCTTGCTTAAACACAGAAAACAATCCTGAATGGTGCTTTCCTAATTAGGGCAACAAGCTGCCCCTGGAGTGAAACTTAATCCAACTGGCACATAGGTAATCACTCTGACTAAAAGTGTATCTAAATCATAGCCATCATAAAAGACAGTGATTCCAAAGAACATGTTCTATAGACAAAAGGATGTACAGGAAGTGTGGTTTGGCTTTCAATCAAAACTAGGAATCTCAATCAGATACAAAAAGAAAAGAGAAAGTATATTAGCATCACTACAGGTGAATAAATCAATGTAATTTGGGAGGAAAAGTGATTTTTGGTGGTACCTGAATTTGTAGTGTTTGATTGTTCCTGGTTGATGAAATATAATATCCTCTTGACCTAGGGTTAAAGCAAGTTATCATCCATGAATGAACCTACAACTCTGTTTAGATCTTCAGGAGTTGAGAGTTGTCAGCCCAACTCTCCTCTGGGATCCAGGACCCAAAATTTAAAGAGAAACTTCCCCTTACTTTCCCCTTGCCTCCTCCTCCTGTTCTCACAGATACATCCCTCAGACCAGAAGTTCCTGAAAAATGTAACAATTAAGCAAACCTTCCAGAAGCTAAGAACAAAAGGATAGTTAAAGTGAAAATTCCAAAGATTAAGGATAAAAGCCTTAGTCTTGGAGAAAGGGAAGGAGTTGTACAACCAGAACAGAAATAAAACCCCAAAGATAGTCAATAAGATTCAAAGAGAGATCTGGGAAGCGCAGGTCAAAGGACAGGCTCCAAAAATTTCAGATCTTAACACTGTCCTTCCTTTCCATCAGAGAGGGTCAAGTTTTTACATACATTACACCCTAGTTAATCCTCATAACAATCTGCAGAAGCACTTAATGACCACCTTCTTTTCCAGAAGAGGAGACAGATTAACTGATTTACCCATAATCACACAGCAAACAAATGGCTGCCCTCAGTTAAAACTCAGATCTAACTCCAGAAGCTCTAATCTTAACACTACTCAATGTTGCCTCATGTTGAAAGGGGATGAAGGTAAAATTCTAGGGGATGAAGCGGGAATGGGACACCGATTACCAGCATGAATGCAATGAGAAGAACTGCAGGGTTGGATGACAGATGGATGAACAGATAGGTAGGTAGGTAGATCGATATAGATAGATAGTCACATTTTACTAGCTTCTGAATTCTTCATCTTAGAGTAATATAAAGGGAACTTTGCTCCCCTCAGTTGATAGCACAATAAAAAAGCCAGTTCAATAGTTCCGGATGTAGGAAATATGAATGTTTCAGCAAGTCAAGGTTACTGTCTTTCCATGATACTTAAAACCAGGAACAACAGACACTTAATTCTATTGTCACAGGCCTATTATAAAATTATGAAGTTAAGTTCTTTATATAATATTCAATCATTCTTTCTGAAGAGTCCATAAAATACTTCACAATTCTTTGGCACATGGATAAATATTACACAACTTAGAAACAGACAGGAATAAGCCACAGGACAAAGGAAACAGACTATTAAAACTTAGTCAATATTTCCCAGGTGCCATTTTAAAAGAAACAATGATGCAAGGAAACTGGAAACTGTGGGAACTCTTTCTGTGCTTCAGTAAACTTTTTAAGATGTGCGTTTTGTAAGAAATTCAAATTAGAACCATTTAAAATTAGCACACAATGAGAATGGGGAAATATCATAAATGCTTTTCTGAGAAATAAACAATTTGCAAATTAGCAGAAACATGTAAAACGATTACATAAATGAGGTTTTCATTCTGAGCAAATGGCTTGACTGAGGTAAAAAGTGGTTGTCTGCGGATGAAAGAAAAACAGAAAAGGGAACTCTGTGTCTCTTGCTGTACATTGTGACCCACAGTGCATATGACTCTACAGAGGGGAATTACTTGATGTTGCTGCTTAACCAAATAATCCTTGCAGAGATGTCCAGAGGCTACACCACAGCTTCCCGTTTCCCTGTTCTGAGATTTTCTGATCCGTAAATTCTCCCCAAACTATTTTTGCCTGAGTTGATATTGCGTGAGCACTTCTGTTTTGTTTTTATTTTTACATTCCAACTGTACATCTGTCTTTGGATTTTTTGAGGTTTCTTCTTAACCTGCTGGTTTTACACTAAATGCTACCCCGCCCCCATATGATGGGAACAAAATATTTCCAATGTGCAGTTTTTCCATTTACTTAATCAGAAGTCACGTGAGACATAAATCTTAGCCGAATTCAGAGGATTCCATATAAACTTTAAAACTGTATCTCAAATAAACAATATAGATCTGTCCTGCAGAAGCAGATTATCCATCCTTGACATGATACAATAGCCATCGACCTTAGAAATAAAAAGAGCCTGAAATAAGGTGGAATGGAAATAATAATAAAAGATTGACTGAGCACTACTGTTCTAGGACATAACATACATTATCTTTTCATTTTCAAAATAATCCTATGAGATATATGGCTAAAAATATTGCCATCTCCAATTTACAAATGAGGAAACTGAGCCACAGAGAGCTTAAGAAAATTACTCAATGGCACACAGTAGTTTTTGGTGAGGTGCTAATTTGAACTCAAGTAGTCTGCGTCCAGGGCCCTAACAACTCAGCACACTGCGTCTCAGTCTGGGTAGAAAGACCAAGAAATGCTGCTTAGATAGAATTCACCCAATGGCAACTAACTAGATAAAGGAAAGTGGAGAAAGGTCAAATATGACTCCAAAATTAGATGACAAGAATAGTGCTGTCATCAAAGTAGAGTTTGGGGAATGCTGAGTTTAAGTTCCTGCAGAACTATCAGGTGGAGATGTCAAGAAAACATTTAGAAATACAGGTCCAGAGATCAGAGGAAGAGACCTCAGATAGATAACTGGGAGTCAGCTTCACAGAAGTGATGTTTAGAAAATTGGAAGCAGATAAGGAAAGGAACAGAAAAAGAACAATGGTCAGAATATGTACAGCCTTAAGAATGCTCCCATCTAGGTGGTAGGAATAATGGCAGAAAACTAGGATGGCTGTGCTCAAGTGAAAAGCACATTTTAGGAGGCAGAGGTCAATATTCCATAATATAGAAAAATGAGAACTGAGTTTAGTCTACTGTATTTGATATGTAGAAGGTACATCGAGAACTCCCAGACAGTGGTTTCATTTTAGTGGTAAATATTTTTATAAACAATTTGGATAAAAGCAAAAAAGAAGATGTGTTGATCAAATCTACAGATGTGAATGATAAAAGTTAATATCATCAATAAGTGACTCAACATTGAAAAAAATTCCATATACTGTAAGGAAAAGCCAAAATTAGCATGATGAAATTTAGTAGGGGCAGGTAAAATATTCTATATAGTCCAAAAAAATTAATTTCCCACCAAATCTACGAGAACGTGAAATATCAGTAATTCATATAAAAATGATGTGGGTGATATATTTTTAATTTGAATTTTCCTTTTATCATAAAGTGAATATAATCACATTATAAAAGATTTATTTAAACAGAATATTTTCAAAACCTTATATAATCTCACTACCCTAAGAAGATCAGTGTCAACACTGGTATGTTTACTTATAATCCTTTTGTCTCCCACGTGTATTTTATACATGCAAGTAATATAGGGTAGATACAATTTTATACCCTGCTTTTTTTACTTAACATTATATCATTAGCAATTTATATACTATAGATTATATTAATATTTATGTGTTTTATTGACTATGTAATACTTTTCCAACTAGTTAATGCAACATAATTTACCTACATAATCCTCTCATTTTAAAGATTATTTTCAGTTTTTCATTTTGGATGCAGTATTATATTGGCTTTGTAAAACAAACTGGGATAATTTTAACATTTTCTATTCACCAGTATAATTCATATTTTATATTTATATTTTGTATATATATTTTTATGTTTTATGGCAGGAAGATTACCTGATTCATCAAATGTTAAATGGAGTCACGTATAACACAATATAGACCCAGAGCCTTATTTAGAAACCATTTCTTGACAATATTTCTAAATTTATTCTATACTAGTTGGTCTTATATTTGAAGTCTCATATTTCTTATTTAAATTTTGGTGTTTCATATTTTCCCAGAATGTTTTTTCATTTCCTTTTGATTTTCTAGATTTATTAGACTAGAATTGTAAATTGCAGGAGATGGTAAACATTTTCTATAAAAAGCCAATTAATAAACATTGTAGGTTTTGTGAACTCTACTGTCACTGCCATAACTAATCAAATCTGCTGTTTTAGTATGGAAGCAGCCATAGAGATGACATAAACAAAAGGGTGTGCCTGTGTTCCAATAAAACTTTATTTTTTGACTCATATTTTTATATAGGAATTTTTCAAATTCATGAAGTTTGAATTTTATATAATTTTCATATCACAAAATATTATTGATTTTATTTTTTTCAACCATTTAAAACTGTAAAGATCATTCTTAGTTTACATCCATTCCAAAATGAAGGTCAAATTGCTGTATCGGACTCCCCCTACCACTCAGAAAGAAGCTCAATGCCTAATGGGCACCTTGAGATTATAGAGAGAACGTATATCTCATTTGGGCATGCGTCTCTGATCCTTTTTCCAAGTAAGCCAAAGAGCTGCTAATTTTGAATGGCACTCAGAACAAGATAAGGTACTGTAACTTTTCCAGGATGATGTGCAAGCTGCTCTGAGACTTGAGTCATATGGTCCAGCTAACCCAGTAGTCCTTAGAGTGTTTCTGGAAGACAGGAATGCTGTATGGAGCTCTTATCAGGCCTTCATAGGTAAATCACAGTACAGACCTATTGGGTTTTAAGCAAAGCTCTCTACTCTTCTCTGAAGATAACTATTCTTCTCTTGAAAAACCAGCTTTGGCATGCTATTGGACCTTAACAGAGGCTGAAGGGTTTGGCCACAGCCCGCAAAGTTACCATATGACTTGAGATTCCCATCATGAACTGGGTGCTATCTGAATCATCATACCTTAAGTGTGGGCCTACACTACAACATTCATTATCAAATGAAAGTGGAATATACAAAATTAGGCTTGAGCAGGTTCTTAAAACCACAAGTAAATTGCACGAGCAAGTGGCCTAGAAGCCATGGACCCTATTTCTGCTATATTATCTCCCTTCTCCTCTCTCTCAACCTGCACCTATGTTCTTACAGGAAATTCTTCATGACCAATTGACTGAGGAAGAAAAACATGGGCCATATTTAGAGATGGTTCTACATGATATGCTGGCAATACCCAAAGTAGACTGCTACATCTTATAGTCTCACTCTGGGGAGGCCATAAAGGAAAATTATGGAGCTATATCTTCTCAGTAGGCATGATTCCAATCAGATATGATTATTTGCCTTGCCTGGAAGGAGAGATTGCCAGAGTGACCTCTACTGTTTCATAAGTGGAGGCTGATAGTTTTGCCAGATGGTGAGGGGCTTTCTTTAACTCCAAAAATACAGAACACCAAAGGCTGCTCCTTATTCTCTCCTTTTCTACGATGGATTATACCTTCCACATTACTGTACCCCTTTGCCTGTCATCTTCACCACTGCCCATGTTTCATTAACTAGAAAGTTACAGAATGAATATAGATAAGGATGAATATAACATATATAGAAATAAAAAATTGTAGGGACAGATGGGGAAGTAGTAAGTTGTTCACCTTATAAAACTTTTCATACAATAAAACATTTGCTACTGGTTTTCTAATTGATGTAAGTGTATATCTTTGAAGAATAGGTAAGCAGTGGAAGAAGTAGAAATTTACTTTTTTAATATCTGAACCTATTTTATCTCTGGTCTCATCCACTCTTTAGCTAATCAAAACATCTTCTACAGTCTAGAATAAGACTGATTTATTTTTCATATCTATGCACTTTCAAAATTATTATGTTTAAATATAGAGAAAGCAAATTAAGTAATTCTAGAAAAATTGCAATTTAGTCCAAAAGTCAAGGCTACTTCTCCAATACCAAGGGTTTTAATTAAGTATTTTATCTAGCAGTGTACATCTTAGAAGCTGAAAGAACTGGAGGCATGTGCATGAATAGTGGTAGAGTAAAAGGGACTTTATACCCAACAAAGATAAGACATGAGGGTAAGGCACCAGGATAAAATGGCTGCCTTCAAATATTTAAAAATAGTCACAAGATGTAAAGTATCAGAAGGTGTACCTGCATATTAATTAATTAATTCGATGAAACTAAAATGTAGATTCTGATTCAATACCAAAAAACATGACTTGCACAAAAGAATTATTCAAGCAGAGGCTAGATAATCAATAATCATGAGTTTTAGGAAAGGGACCCCTGCACTGATGATAAGTTTGATCTATTCTATATAATAACCTTAAATCTTGCCAATGTTTTAATTTTAGGAGAAAAACACCTCCTCTGAAAAAGAAAATTTCTTTTCCAATCTGTAACACCATCTTTTTAAAATGACAGTTAACTGAAAGAAAGGATTTTATGAATAAAAAATGTCAAATGTAATATTAGAAGGCTTTTTTGGCTAATTAATAAGCAAAAAGGCATCCTCAGAAATTCCTCTAGGCCAAATGATGTACAGAGAAATTTTTCTGTAATATCCCCTGAGCCAACTAATATATAACACAGCTCTGACTCACATGGTAGAAGGCAGTCTCACTTGGCAGAGAAACTCCACACTATGGGAAGAATCACAAAGTTTAACCATATTACAGATTAAAGGTTCCTCTTAAAACTTGCTAAAAGAAATATTTTGAAGAGCTCACTTTCTGGATATTGAATGCTTAGACACTGGAAATAGTTATAAATATCATATATCAGTTTTTCTTCAGAGAGTTCAAGACCCAAGGGTCTAATTATGGTCACTTGAATTATGATGTCTGATAATTAATTCCACACATATTGTTTTGTCCTCTTAAGTTTTATATCTGAATGCAAGCAAAGCAAAGGAATAAGAAAATAATCAGTGATTCAGAATTCTCTTACAGCCAATCTACATTAATAGCAGGAGATATGTCTACTGTGTGAGTAAACCAGGGTGGGTTTCTCATACATAGCCTCCCAAAATGCACCATCTCTTGAATTATACAGATTGTTATCAAGTACTCAATAACTTTACTTGACAGTAAGTGAAGAAAAAATGATTCCTACCCTCTAACATTCTAAATATCTATCATTCACACTTAGCAACCTTGGCAGAAACCTTTCATTGGCTGTCTTTTTCCAAGCTCCCATTCTTTTCCAACTGACTCCCCACTCTACTCCACTTTTCCTCTATTACTTCTTTCACTGCCTTCAAGAGTATCCACGTTCAATTATGAGTAAATCACCTATACCCTCCATTTTCATTGGTATATTTCCCAGTCCTTCTTAATCAGACAATTCCACATACCAGAAACCTTAATAAACATTACTCTTCATACTGTGTTCAATACAACTGTCAAGGAGGAAAGGGTTTACACAATTTGTAGTCTTTATCATTAAGCAACTACCATTTCTGACAGTTATCTGATGATTTCTAGTATATATTTGGCCTGAATTTCTTTATTTCTCCAGTCCTCCTCCTACCTCTGACTCCGGCTACCCTATTTTTTCTCTTTCTAGTCCTTCTATATTATGTCTCATATCTCAGTCTTATTCTCTCTTCTCTTTATACATTATGTTGTATTGTCATAGCTTCAACTCACATTTTGGTTAGAAGCCTCTCACATTTAAATAAACTGTCTAACTCCTATCTCAAACTCCAGATCTCCACCTCCAATAGTCACATGAATCTACCATCTTCTCCAACCAGCACCTTCTTCTTCTCTGTTAATTTGATCCAGTTGTCTCCTGATCACATGGGCAGAGTAACCCAAGGTTGAGGCTTGATTTCTCCCTCTTTCCTCTCTTCAACCACTCATCAAGTTCTATTTATCCATTCTTACTGTTACATCTGTTCCTTCCTTCCATCTCTAAAACACCTCAGTAGTTCCAGTTACTGCCTACTGCAATTATCATTGCTTACTACTTGGGTTCCTCTCCTCTGGTTCATCTCAAATCCCTTCAGTCCTGCACATCACATCCAGATGAAACAGTTCCTGCTCAGTAATGCTGATGGCTCTCTGTTGCCTACTAAATTCATTTAAAACCTGTACCTTGGGCTTCCCTGGTGGTGCAGTAGTTGAGAGTCCACCTGCCGATGCAGGGGACACGGGTTCGTGCCCCGGTCTGGGAAGATCCCACATGCCGCGGAGCGGCTGGGCCCGTGAGCCACGGCCACTGAGCCTGCGCATCCGGAGTCTGTGCTGCGCAATGGGAGAGGCCGCAACAGTGAGAGGCCGGCGTAACCAAAAAAAAAAAAAAAAAAAAAAAAACCTGTACCTTAACACTAAAGGCCCTAAGGGTCCTATATCTACCTACCAAACCTCACAACCAACCACTAAACAAATATTCATTTATTTCCTGCTTAAAGTTTTTCAATCATTTCCCATTGCATAAAGAATGCAGAGGGTAAGGGTAATGCTTCTTTTTCACTCCTCTAGACTTCTAAACACTCCAGGTCTTTTAACCCACTCCTTAATCGTCCTCGTTGAAGTAGTATTTTCTGATTGTAAAGTCTGAGAAAGCTCAGTTCCCTCCTCTTCTTTCTCAATGGGACTCAGAGAGCTGACATTTTTCTCTGCTCCTCCTTGTAATAAGTTCATAAAAGCAGGGCTCTGTGGGTGGTGACCTATACTGTGCATGGCCACCCCTGTGACTAGGTAAGTAAGTCTGCCTAATTCTGAACTTCAGTAAGAAGTCCACTGTTGTCACACATCCATGTCACTTTCTCCCATATGAGTTTTATCATTAATAGAGTTGATGTTTAGTTCCGCTGACTCCATTTTAACATTCAACTGATTTATAACTAAAGCAAGAAAAACAAAGATGCCATTTACAGGCCTTCTTGGGAGTCCAAGACAATTCATGTTTCTTATTCTGCCCACCTTTTGGCATCATCCTGTCACTCTCTACATGCATTCTATACACTTGCCATGCTACTTGTAATTTCCCAGATGTGCCTTCTTGTTTTCACCATCAGAACTGTTAACATGCCATTTCCCCAGCTTGTGGAACTCTTCCAAACTCCTGCCCTTTATTAAAAAGCTTGAAGACAATTTGAATTTTATTACCTCTTAAAAACCATCCTTGATATTTCCAGGAAACAAATCCAACTTTGGCCCTACTGAAAAGCCCACCAAGTTTTATAAAGGGTACATATCATATCTTAGTATGTCAAATCATACAGGGGTGATTCAAGTTCCTCTGAAAAGCTGTCACCGAAAAACACTTTGCTGTACATTCTCTAGATTCAATATGCCTATACCCTCAAAAAGTATATTACTGTGCAAGTCCAACAGTTAAAAGTTGAAATAGGACTTAGATTTAATAAGATGTTTTTAGCCAGAGAATCCAGAAATATCTGAATCCTGCTCCAGACCACAGGGAATATCCCTTGCCATAAGGTTCCTAGGGAAGCAGACCATAGGGAATATTGGCACAGGAAAAAGAAAGAGAAAAAACCCCTTTATTATTAGGCATGCATTGGGCCCTAAACTCAAATGAAGACTATACTAGTGAGTTATAATTTACTGTGTATTATGCTAGAGACCTAAAGGGCCTCTGAGTCCAAACTGGAACCTCAGATCTTATCTCTCTCTTATCAGCCACATAGAGGAAAAGACAGAAACAAGCTAAGTCTGAAGGAGGCCTTGAGTCTGGTGAAGACTAGCCTGAAGATACACATAAGGGGACATTTGCCTAGAGAAGGTATTGCAGGTTTTGAAACCAGATGAAATCCCCCAGTCAGTGAGTGAAATAGGAAAGAAAAGATCAGGACTGAGCCCCGAAGAGACAAAGAAGCACCACCTTAAGACTCAGTATCCAGAAGGAGGAAAACAGGGAGTAACTGCTATCCTTGAAGCCAAGAGGAAATTTAAAAAAGTACTTCAAGGAGTATATATTCTATTATTCAAATTCTACTATTGAGTCAAATAAGATGAAGACTGAGAAAAGCCCACTGGGTTTAGCAGCATGGAGATCACTAGTGACTTCAAATACAAAGTGTAGATGACAGAAGTCCCAGCTTCACTACTGACTAGCTATGTGACTGTGGGCAATCTTCAATTTTTTTGTCTCTCAAAACATGATGAGGAGATGATGATGATAACAATAATTCCTGGCTCAAAGTGGCATTATGCAGATTAAATACATATTAAATGCTCAACACAGCACCTGTCACATTGCAAACTTTCAAATATTATCTGTTAGTCCTGGGAGAGTAAGCAGAGGTCAAAGGCAAACCAATATCCCTTGCTGTTACTTCTCACACGGGCACTATGAGATATTCCATAGTTGTTGTGCCACATCCATCAAACTCCTTCTTCAGCTTCCCAACTCTTCTGTTCTCTTCCTCTCCCTAATTCTTAGAAGTTATCCTCTCCAATATAGTTATTCATTTGCAAAATTAAAGTTCGTGGCATTTCCATGAGTCAAAGCAACATGTTTTCTAAGTAGCTTCACTTGCTTTTTAAACAAATATATTTTGGTACAAGAAATGAAGAAGCCAAACATCTCTTTTTCATCTAAAACCCAAACCCCAAGGTACTACTACCATCCTCAACAGTTTTCAGTTAGTGCCAAATTCATATGCACACAGTAAATATGCATATGCAGTAACAGTGCAGTATGTAGCCTCCAAATTTATTGTACCTAATAAAACTGTGTGTTGAAACAGTCCTATCTGCCCACAATATGTCTATGGTAGAATGCTGGTGACCTAATAAAAACTTTAATTCCCATTTGACATTCTCCATAGTAGTAATCCCTGTGCTGACAGGTGGCTAGTAATTTCAAATGTAATTATGGAGATAATACCTGCAGATGTTTGGGTACGTACTACAAATTCTTGTAAATGGGTACCATAGGAATATGTGGAAAATGATAGCTAATATAACTTTTACTATAAAGAGACACATTCTCCTCAGGAACATCTGGAAGACCTTGTATGCGAAAGAATTAGAGGTGGGTAACAGGGACCGTGCAGAGAACCTTGGCACTTCAGAAGTATACACAGCTTCACGATGTCAGCAAGACATTGATTTGGTGCGAGGATTCTAAGTTTTCACCCTACATCACCTCCCTCTTGGGCTAAACTTCAGGACAGGAGCCAGATGGATAATTCCTCCCTTTTCTTTTTCCAACAAAAGGAACAAACTAAGACAATATATCAAGTTTATAACTGGTAACAAAAGTCAATGGGTGTGCATGGATATATTTTCTTCCTACAAGCATTCTTAAAATGAAATGTTCTGCATATAGCTGGAATGTAACTGTTGGTTATTCAGCTTCTCAAATGATGACAGTCTCAAAAAGCATAAGTATTATTTGTCAGCAGCTGCATTTTGCTAAACAAATTTAAATAATCCCTATTTACACAAGGAGCACAAGGTATTGTACAAAGGCAGCTTCCCACTAGTTCTAATTCTATTTGACATTATTTCTTAAATTATGAAATGCATCAGCAGACTATATTTCTGCCATGGTTAAATTATTAAATGATGACATAATCCATGTAAGATGTGTGGACGAATGCATTATACATACACATAATTGATCCTCCAGTGTTCCCATGTTTCTTGAACTATCTCTATTTAAAGCTCATACTTTTTACTTTTGTAAAAGAGCTTTGTCTATAAAAATGCCTTGCAGTCTATACTAGAAATCATATATCTGAAATAAAATATTTAAACATTTATTCTTTGTATATTTTAGCACTAAATTCTATTTAAAATAGTCATGGCCTTTGCTAATAATATTCTTTACAATTTCAAGTCAAAAATTACTAACTCAAATGGTTTAATTACTCATAACTGCCAGCTCTTTTTCAGAGATGTTAAATATTATCAATTACATTACTATGGAACTTTGTGAAGCACTTTTACACTTTTCATTATTTAGGTTTCACTAAAATCTAGTGAAATAGCTAGGGTTGATGATTCTGGTTTCATTATCCATGAAACTGAAGCTAAGGAAAATAAAACAGCTTTTTGTATCACATGCCTAATACACACACAAGCCAGGAAACATCAGCTGGGATCTGGTTCCTAGCTGATCACTTCTGACCACTCAGGAAGATTCTGCAACAACAACAACAAAAAAAAGTCACAATCTAAAAGACAGACTTCACCTTCAAAATGCTCAGCTCTTTCTCACAGCTATTCATATTGTTTAATACACACATTGCATATTAAAGAATTAACCTTACTCAAAGAGACATCAGCTTTTGTCCTCTTTGGCCAGGAGGTGATCTCTAGGAAGAATGTCTTTGCTTACTTAGAGCCATGACTGCCTAACAGTCTAAAAATGTGAATTATGAGGAGGGGTTTGGGCCATGTAGTAACCACACTACCTCCAGGAGGCAATGAAAAGTCAACCATATGGGCAAACCATGGAGTCCAAATAAAAGCCTGGACACTAAGGCTCAGGAGAGCTTCCCTGGTTAGCAATACTCTGTGTGTGTTATCACACATCATTGTTGAGAAAGCAATGCTGTCCATGACTCCAGGAAGAGAGGACAACTGGCAGCTCTGTGTTTGGAACCCTCCTGGACTCTGTCCCATGCACTTCTTCTCTTGGCTAATTTTAATCTGTATCCTTTCACTATAGTAAACCACAACTGTTAAGTATAATAGCTTTCAGTGAGTTCTGTGACTCCTAGCAAATTTTTGAAGCTTAAGGAGAACCTTCTTGATAACCCCGAAACTTGTAATTAGTATCAGAGGTGAGGGTAGTCTTGTGGACTATACTCTCTAACTTTGCAGTTGGCTAACTTCTTACTTTCAGATGAATATAATGTTTCTCCATATGATCAACTGGTTAGTCCTTACCTTGAAATGAAACCCACTTCAACTTCACCAGGAAAATGTGATTTATTAAAAAAAAAATTTTTTTTGAGAATTACCAAGATTTTGACTCTACCAATACAGAAAAGAAGCATTCAAATGTAGTATACAGTGTTTTCTCTCTCAACAGTAGTCTACTGTCTTTGCTGTGATAAAAGAAACCCAAATTACAATATAATGCCCAATGTTGTATGTACAATAGCTCTTTTCTCTCTGTTACAACTAAATAAAGCCAACAAGGCCATGTGTCATTTCCCCTGGTAAAGCATTAAACCAGTTTTTTCAGAAAATTTTGAGCAGCACAAGTCAACCAAATTAGTATTTAAGCCCCTAAAAACACTAAGAAAATGAAGAAACCAATACCCATATGTAAAACAAAGTTAACTTGGAAAGTGCATAAGTCAGTTCATTAAGTTTTACGTATTACTTGAGCACAGAACTCCAGGACCTACATTGCACATGCATCACTGATTCCTCTCTTTCCAATAAGAAGAGGTGAAATAAGATCTTTCATCCCTTAAGAACCTGGGTACTTTAAATATCTTTGTCAACAGAGTTTCTTATTACAGTTAAACATTGAATATTCTTTTAGGTTTTAGAGTGTGCCAGAAATATAAGCTTTTTTATTTTTATACCTAAAATTTTTATACCTAAAATGAAGAAACTGGGAGAGAGATTTAAATCTCCTGGAAGATACCACTGAGATTCCTAAAATTTCCTCATTGAGATTTTAATTAAAGGAAAAACCTTTATACAGTTAACAAGGCATGGCCATGCCCACAAATTAGCCCTCTCTAATTTGCTGCTATGGAAAGCCCTGCTTTGGCATTGTACTGTAATTTCTTTCTTGAATTAAAAGTTTAAAAAAGAAAAAAAAAGGAAAAACCTTTTAAAGAAGAATCTCTTTTCCCAGTTGTCCCAAAGTAATAATAAAAGCAAAGTTTCTCTAATGATTATTAGTCTAAAAGAAGACTAATTTAAATATAGCAGAGGGAGGAACACTCCCAAACTCATTCTATGAGGCCACGATCACTCTGATACCAAAACCAGACAAAGATGTCACAAAGAAAGAAAACTACAGGCCAATATCACTGATGAACATGGATGCAAAAATCCTCAACAAAATACTAGCAAACAGAATCCAACAGCAGGTTAAAAGGATCATACACCATGATCAAGTGGGGTTTATTCCAGGAATGCAAGAATTCTTCAATATATGCAAATCAATCAACGTGAGACACCATATTAACAAATTGAAGGAGAAAAACCATATGATCATCTCAATAGATGCAGAGAAAGCTTTTGACAAAATTCAAAACCCATTTATGATAAAAATCCTCCAGAAAGTAGGCATAGACGGAACTTTCCTCAATATAATAAAGGCAATATATGAAAAACCCACAGCCAACATAGTCCTCAATGGTGAAAAACTGAAACCATTTCCACCAAGATCAGGAACAAGACAAAGTTGCCCACTCTCACCACTACTATTCAACATAGTTTTGGAAGTTTTAGCCACAGCAATCAGAGAAAAAAAAGAAATAAAAGGAATCCAAATTGGAAAAGAAGAAGTAAAGCTGTCACTGTTTGCAGATGACATGATACTATACATAGAGAATCCTAAAGATTCTACAGAAAACTACTAGAGCTAATCAATGAATTTGGTAAAGTAGCAGGATACAAAATTAATGCACAGAAATCTCTTGCATTCCTATACACTAATGATGAAAAATCTGAAAGTGAAATTAAGAAAACACTCCCATTTACCATGGCAACAAAAAGAATAAAATACCTAGGAATAAACCTACCTAAGGAGACAAAAGACCTGTATGCAGAAAATTATAAGACACTGATGAAAGAAATTAAAGATAATACAAATAGATGGAGAGATATACCATGTTCTTGAATTGGAAGAATCAACACTGTGAAAATGACTCTACTACCCAAAGCAATCTACAGATTCAATGCAATCCCTATCAAACTACAACTGGCATTTTTCACAGAACTAGAACAAAAAATTTCACAATTTGTATGGAAACACAGAAGACCCTGAATAGCCAAAGCAATTTGAGAAAGAAAAACGGAGCTGGAGGAATCAGGCTCCTGGACTTCAGACTATACTACAAAGCTACAGTAATCAAGACAGTATGGTACTGGCACAAAAACAGAAAGAGATCAATGGAACAGGATAGAAAGCCCAGAGATAAACCCACACACATATGGTCGCCTTACCTTTGATAAAGGAGGCAAGAATATACAGTGGAGAAAAGACAGCCTCTTCAATAAGTGGTGCTTGGAAACCTGGACAGCAACATGTAAAAGAATGAAATTAGAACACTCCCTAACACCGTACACAAAAATAAACTCAAAATGGATTAAAGACCTAAATATAAAGACAGACACCATCAAACTCTTAGAGGAAACCATAGGCAGAATACTCTATGACATAAATCACAGCAAGATCCTTTTTGACCCACCTACTAGAGAAATGGAAATAAAAACAAAAATAAACAGATGGAACCTAATGAAACTTAAAAGCTTTTGCACAGCAAAGGAAACCATAAACAAGACCAAAAGACAACCCTCAGAATGGGAGAAAATATTTGCAAATGAAGCAACTGACACAGGATTAATCTCCAAAACATACAAGCAACTCATGCAGCTCAATATCAAAAAAACAGACAACCCAATCTAAAAATGGGCAGAAGACCTAAATAGACATTTCCCCCAAGAAGATTGGCAACAAACACATGAAAGAATGCTCAACATCATTAATCATTAGAGAAATGCAAATTAAAACTACAATGAGATATCATCTCACACCAGTCAGAATGGCCATCAACAAAAAATCTACAAACGATAAATGCTGGAGAGGGTGTGGAGAAAAGGGAACACTCTTGCACTGTTGGTGGGAATGTAAATTGATACAGCCACTATGGAGAACAGTATGGAGGTTCCTTAAAAAACTACAAATAGAACTACCATATGACCCAGAAATCCCACTACTGGGCATATACCCTGAGAAAACCATAATTCAAAATGAGTCATGTACCAAAATGTTCATTGCAGCTCTATTTACAATAGCCAGCACATGGAAGCAACCTAAGTGTCCATCAACAGATGAATGGGTAAAGATGTGACACATATATACAGTGTAATATCACTCAGCCAGAAAAAAGGAACGAAACTGAGTTATTTGTAGTGAGGTGGATGGACCTAGAGACTGTCATACAGAGTGAATTAAGTCAGGAAGAGAAAAACAAATACCGTATGCTAACACATATGTATGGAATCTAAAAAAAAAAAAGAAAAAGAAAATAGCCAGAAGAGCCTAGGGTCAAGATGGGAATAAAGATGCAGACCTACTAGAGAATGGACTTGAGGATACGGTGGGGGGGGGAGGGTAAGCTGGGACAAAGTGAGAGAGTGGCATGGACATATATACATTACCAAACGTAAAATAGATAGCTAGTGGGAAGCAGCCACATAGCACAGGGAGATCAGCTCAGTGCTTTGTGACCACCTAGAGGGGTGGGATAGGGAGGGTGGGAGGGAGGGAGATGCAAGAGGGAAGAGATATGGGGACATATGTATATGTATAACTGATTCACTTTGTTATAAAGCAGAAGCTGACACACCATTGTAAAGCAATTATACTCTAATAAAGCTGTTAAAAAATAAATTAAAAACAAATTAAAAATAATAAATAAAAGAAGACTAATTTAAGACCTCATATATATCCAACTTACTAGAGATGGTTCAGTCATCCAAACAGTATTATTTATGTTTTCCTTGTAATCAGAGAACATGTTATACACATTCTTATGAAAGTTTTGGTATTGAGTAAACAATTGTATTATATCACGTCTTTTTAAGTAATGCAATTTTGATTTTTTCAAGAGGCAGTGATTGATATTATTGACTGATAAGCTATAAAACAGTACTTAAAGAGGAGACATCAAAATTTTATGATATTCTAAAAGAGAGTCCAAGAGGCATCTGAAAAAACCTAGCCCACACTTAAATGTTGCCTGTTCTCTTTCAAATTGATTTTTCTCTTATTCTACAAAAAAAGGGAAAAAATTGATCCCAAACTAGTTAACTGTCTTCAATATCAGCTAGAGCATATACAAAAGAACAAAACAGGCAACATTTCTTGACTAAAAAAAGGGAGGGCTACATTAGTAACATTTATACTGTTATTACATAGAGGTTCAAGTCAACCTGCTATAATCACAGCAAAGGGGATAAGATTTTACACTCATGAGCACAAATGTTTCTCTTTATAGGCCTTTTGCTTTACAGACTCATGAATCTGTGAGAAACAACAGACTTTATGAGAATTTTCCATGGGAAAATGTTCATGAATCTTAGTAATGGCCCAGTTATCATCTCATCAGCATCACATTGAATTTCATTGCAAGGCGAAGGTTAGTGACTTCCTATTGGAACTGCAGTTAACGAAACTGGAACAAAAGGCCTTCATGTCTTTGATTAGAAAATCATTTCTCTCGAAATCTTTCCTCACAAGCTTTTCATCCTCTGCTATCCTCTTTTCACATTTTTTTTTCCCATGTAGCAAATCCCTGCTCTTTGTACAAGACTCACGTCAAATATCACATCCTCTCTGAAGCTTTCCCTGACAAAACCTTGCCTCCTCCCATAAAGTCATCATACCATCCTTAGTGCTCCCTTAATACTTGGTGCCTAGTTCCATTAGCACTTACATCTCTATATTGCAGTTATTTGCTACACCTTTTTGATTTTTGTATCCTCAGCACTTAGCAGAGCTACACAGTAAGCATTCAGCCAATATTTATGACATTAATATTTAAATAGATGAAAGAAAGAAAAAAGTACCCCTGAGATCATGGTTAGTTTTATTTATAATTATACCCTGTTAACACTGATAGCCATGAACATTAATATGAATTACAAAAATTTTCATGAATCTAAAATAGAAGTTAATAGAATTTTAAGTAATCTCTGCTGTAAAAAACCAAATAGCAGTATTAAATTCCTACTTATAATAGGACAATACTGACCACATAACAAAGACATTTTTCTTCCATTCTCAAATTATTCAGTATCCAATATCATTTTAATAAGTCCTGATTATAATCCAAGTGGTGCATCTGACCTAATCACCTGAAAAAAGTATGGCCAGCATACGAGGAAGAAAAATAGGTAAAATATTCAGTGGGAATGGTCATCTTACACAATCATTCTTATTGAACTCAAGTTTTTGGATTCTTAGATTATGCAAATACTGAAACCACATCAAAACCACAGTCCTGTTTCACAGACTCATAGAATCACTGAACCACTGACTTTGAGAGAGGAGACTGCAAAATGAGAATATCAAAATGCATACAGGGCTTCCCTGGCGGCGCAGTGGTTGAGAGTCCACCTGCGGATGCAGGGGACGCGGGTTCGTGCCCCGGTCCGGGAGGATCCCACATGCTGGAGAGCGGCTAGTCCCGTGAGCCATGGCCGCTGAGCCTGTGCGTCTGTAGCCTGTGCTCCGCAACGGGAGAGGCCACAACAGTGAGAGGCCGGCGTACCACAAAAAAAAAAAAAAAAAGCATACAAATATTTACAACGTGAGTTAAGCCTCCTTTATTTTACATATAAAAATACTGATGCCCAGAGACACTAAATGACGTATAGATCACCATCCTTATTGACTCTGGTTCAAGTTAAAGAAAGGATACCAAGATAGCTTGAAAGGTCCAGTTAACATTTTTATTCTGCCATATCCCATAAAAACCTCTGGGCATGAAGCTTTGTGGCTACCATGTATACATACATATAAGAAGGGCTGAGTTCCTTAACATTGGATACAGCATCTCCCACATAACAGAATGCTGACATTCTAATAGGAGTACCTTCCTCAGGAAGATATGGAAAATAATTGAGCTTATGGGATAACAAGACAAAGTTTGGGTGCTGGTAACTTATTCTAATTTTTTTCTAAGCCAGTTCTACTCCTACAGTAATATCTCATTTATATGTTTATTTAGCCTCATTTACTGCAGACTGCACTACCTGCCCTAACCAGTCATCTTACAAATATAGGCATCTATCACCAGGTTTACTAAAATAAGAGTTTTCACTTAGTCAAAACCGACCCATTGAAAAAGCCATTTCAAAGACTAATCCTTTCTAATAATAGGTCAGAAACAGTAAATGGTTCTTGGGGGGGGGTGGGGAGGTAGTTTCTGTTTGTTTGTTGATGATTGCTTAATTCCCTAAAGGTTACTCTTCAGTATCTAGCAATGTTTTTCCTGTAGTATTTGAATATTAATGAAAATTACCTGTGGAACTGTCAAAGAAAAACTGCAGCAAATAAGTTAAACAACCCAAGAAGATTTTATTCAAGACTATTACAGTAGGGGGGAAAGACTGAACTCATCTGGGCTGAAATAAAAGGCAGGAGAGTATTTAAGCCCTGTGGTGAACTAACAGAAAATCACTAGAGGACGTTATTGGGGAGGATGGTCAATGTGATTAGACCATCTGTGTTGCTACTTGGTGCTTACTGAAATTAGATTCCTACCCTCCCACACAGTCTGAGAGATAGGGATGCTCTTTCTTGATGATAGTGATTTATACATACTTAATTTTTTTTTGTTTTTTTGGCCGTGCCGCAAGACTTGCAGGACCTTCCCCAAGCGGGATTGACCTGGGGCCATGGCAGTGAGAGCGCCCAGTCCTAACCACTGGACCACCAGGGAAGTCCCAATGATTACATTTAAAGGGGATGGTCTTTGGTCCTTGAGAAAGACAGTCCTGGACTGTCAATTTGACAAGAGGCCGGAAGAAGATATACATCTCAAAGGGGTCAAGAATGAATTTACAATTACAAATTTTCTAAAGTAAATGCTTCAAAAAAAGGGAGCTAGGGGTCTATATCAGAATGAAACAAATCTAGAGTTAAGTCAAGCTGAGTGCCATTAGGTGTTCTGGGTCAATACCAGCCAACCTACAAATTCCTGAGCCCAGTCATTCTTACTCAACAGGCCCTGATGTGGGCTCAGAAAATTTTTAACAAATACTTTAGTGGTTCTCATGCAGAAGTCCCATGGAACGGCTAACAGGTTTCAATTCTTATCAGTTGGTTGGCTTGTTTAAGCTCTGTGTTAATACAGAGAAAATATTCAGGTTCAGAAAAAGGGCCATGATCTGGTGAACTGGTGACATCTGCAATAAGCAAAGGATGGGCATGGATAGGGTCTGTAGGCATGCTGTGTAATTTCTATCCTCACTGGATGCTTCCCTAATGGTGCAAGTCCCATCACTAACCACTTAACTATTTCATTAAAAAAAAAAGAAAATCTTGTAAAGTCTGTTTCCTGAATGACCCAGTGCTTCAAGTTACCTTGGAAATACTGCAACTTTAAAGAGAAGCTATGTGGCTTAAAATGGCTTGGATAGCACAGAAAATTTTTCATTTGTAAATGAAAATTAAGGAGCCTATTACTTTATAGCTGTTTCAGGAGATACTAGAATATATTGATACATTTCCTCCAAAGTGCAAGACAAGTTATTGAATGTTGAACCCACCTACTATTTAAAAAGAGGTATAATGCTTCATGGGTCTGTTTGGATTTTGGAAGTAATATATACCATATTTGAGCACACTGCTCAGACCCATTTATCAATTAACCTCAAAGGCTGCCAGTTGTAAGGAGAGCCTAGAGCAGTAGAAGGCTTTGCAGCAGAACCAAGGTGCAGTACAGGTGGTCACTTGGACTTTATGACCAGCAGATCCAATGATACTCAAAGTTTCTGTGGCAAATAACGATGCCAAATAAAGCCTCTAGCAAGATCTCAAAGGAGAATTATAGCACAGAATGCCCAGATTTTAGAACAAACCCATGCATTCTTCTCTAGATAACTATTCTCCCTTTCAAAAACAGCCCCTGGCTTATTGCTGGGCCCTGACAGAGATCATATTCCTAACTATGGGACATCAAGCGACCATATGACTTGAGATGTCCATTGTGAACTAGTGTTCTAGTGTTATTTGACCCCTCCAATCACAATGTTAAGGTGATGTAGCAAACCATCGTCAAGTGACAATGGCATATAAGTGATGGGGCTTGCCTGGAAAGCAGGAGTTAGTTGCGTGAGCAGGTGGCTCATACCTGTATGTCACCTACTCCTGCTTCATTGTCTCTTCTCCCCTAATCCACACTCAGTGCCTCATAGGAAATTAGTTTGATCATTTGAATGAGGAAGAAAAAACCTGGTTTATAGGCAGTTGTGCATAGTATGCTGTCACAACCTGCAAATGGACTGCTATATTTACACACCCATCCAGCAATGCTCTGAAAGATAGCGGTGAGGTAATCCTCCCTATGAGTGGCACTTCAAGTAATTCACCTGGTTTTCCACTCTGTATGGACTGAGAAATGCAGATCTAAAGTAGTCAGTAACTAGCTGTTTAGCTGAATAGTCAGGGCATTTGAAACAGCAGCACTAGAAGATTAAAGACAAGAAGGACTAGAGAAAGAGTAGCTGGGAGGACCTCTCAGAATGAGCCAGAGAGTGGCTATACTTGTGTTTCATGTGAATGCTCAAAAATAGCATCACATGCAGAGGAGACTCTAATAATCAGCTAGACAGATGACATGCTTTATGGATGTCATTCAGCCTCTTTAATTAAGCATCTAAGTGCTTGCTTAAAAAGAAATGTAGAAAGAGCCTCAGTAACAGGAATAGAAGCTACAAATAGACTCAACACCATGAAATTTCACTCTCTAAGGCTTATCTGTCTATTAATTTTGAGTATCTACCTTGCCAACAGCAGAGATGAAGGTTGAGTCCCCAGGATGTCACTATTCCCTGAGGGACTCAGTCAGCAACTGGGTGGCAAATTAAATATTAGACCCTTTGCATCAGTACTACTACTGATGCAAAGCAGTACATGGTTTGTCCTCACTAGCATAGACATATTCTAGACACGAATTTGCTTCCTTAGTCTGTAATTCTTCTGCCAGCAGCAACACCATTAGACATAATGAATGCCTTATTCACCATCATGGTACTGTGCACAACACTGCTACTGACACGGACTCATTTAACCACCTAGGACATATGACAATGGACTTGTACGATGAATTCACTGATCCTAATACTACTTACCTCATTACCCAGAAGCACCTAGCATAGTAGAATGGTGGAATACCCAACTGAAGCCTGACTTACAGCACCAGTTGGCGGAAAACCCTCTCAAAGAAATGAATTCTATCTTACAGAATGCTGAATAGACTTTGAGTCAACTGTTTCTCCCATAATTAGAATATATGGATTTGAGAATCAAATGGAAGAAGCGAGAGTGACTCCTTTCACTATTACACTAAATAATTCACTTGCAGAATTTTTACTTTTGAACTCAGCAATTTTGAGTTCTGCTAGCTTGTAAGTCTTAATTTCCAAGATATAAATTATTCTACTGGGAGAAGCAACATTGGTTCTATTGAATTGAAAGTTGAGACCACTTATTTTGAGCTCCTCATGATACTAAACCAACAGACAAAGGTAAGGATTACTTTATTAGCTGGAATGATAGTTTCTGATCATCAAGAGAAAATTAGGTTACTGCTGAACAATGGAAACAGGAAAGACTATATTCGGAACCTAGAGAATTCTGAGACACCCATTAGAAATTCCACGTCCAATAGTAAAAGTTGACAGAAAATGATAGTAACTAGAAAAAATCTGGGTCACTGAGAATTCAGACACTTCAGAAAAAAAGATTTGGGTCACTCTCCAAGGCAAAGAAAACTGACTTCTACAGGGACTGGTTCAGGGCAAAGGAAGGATGTAAGGTAGTTTAAGAAGGATATAATAAACACCAATTATGGCCTTTTGACCCTTACAGAAATTAGAGTTGTAGTAGCTATTTTTTCCTCCTTTCCTGTTATTATTTTATATGAGGATTGTTGTTGCTGATTAACTTTCCAATTAGTCTTTGATTACAGATTATTCAAACAGTACTATAACTAAATTGAGGAGTAACATCCTCCAGTGATGAATAACCTGCCTTTACCCTAAGATGGATACTGTAACTTCTGGAACACTGACCTCTCTTTGGAGAGAGAAAGAGCATCTTCCTTTATATGAAGGTTATTTGCATCTTGTTAGGCGATGACATTAAAATTATCATTGCTGTGTATGGAAATTCAAACACGGGTAGAAGGGTATCTATGGATGCTAAGTAGTCAAAGGAGTAGACTATAGCTAGGTATTAAGCTCCACACTTATATACTGTTTTGTAATGCTGGGACTAGGAATTAGCAAACCGTATTTCTCCTTTGCCAGCTGCTACTCTGTTAATAAAGTTCTACAGCAGAGACACTAAATTGGAAGGCAAAAAGAGAAGAGAATGGATTTGTTCCTCTTATTTTGCTTGCTCTTCTTGATAGTACCACTCCGGAAACTTCACTTCACCCCTGGCAGCAGAGCTGGTTCCAGCAAGAGTTGGTTCTAACCACAGTCCTAGAATCAGCCTTACCATATTATCTTAACTGTAACAGTATCAGGTGGGCAGCACCTTTCCCTAAGCAATCTGAGTCCCATTTCTACAAGATCCTTCCAAAGCAGCTGCATACCACTCTCTTCTAAGATGTTTAGTTTCTAGGGTTCTGCAGTTATTGGGTTCTAAGAGTTTAGGTTCTGATAATTATAACTTCTTCCTTTGGTTTCCAAGGATGGTGGCTGCTTCCTGTAGTTATTACTTGCATATTCTCTCAGTCCCTCCTTTTTACCCTGCCAGTTAGCCCAACTCCTGATAAACCACTTTCTATATTATTGATACAATCTCTGTTAAAATAGCTACTATGGTTTCCATTTTCTGATCTTGATACACTGGGATATTAAATAAGGGATCAAATAATTTTTTCTTACCAAAATGTGTATGAAAGTATATTTTACAGAACATGATACCATCATCACTTGAGTAAATTTGATAACTATCTGAAAATAAAAGATTTGGGTTAGATTTAAGAAAAAGTTTTCTCATATAACTATTTGCCAGTTGCCAAGGCCAAAAACTTTGGAATCACCCTTTGCTTTTTTTGTTCTTATGCCCCACATCTAACCAGTAAGAAAATCTTGCTGCTCCTAATGATTAAATATAGCTAGCATCACTTTCACTTTTACCACCTTCATGGTTACTGCTTTGGACAGTGGTTCTCAACCCTGGCTGCACATTGAAATCACTGGGAAGATTTTAAATTACCAATTCTTGGCCACACCCACAAATATTTTTATTAGTTACTCTGGGTTTGGCCCTAGCATTGGTTATTTTTTAGAAGCTCCTTAACAGAAGCCAAGGTTGAAAAGCACTGACCCTCGATCAAGCCACCATCTTTCTAAACTGTATTCTTATAATAGTCCCTATCTAGTTTCACAGCTTATATTTTTTCTTTCCCTAACTCTAAAGTCTATTCTCCACATTGCAGCCAGAGTGACGTTTTTTTTTTTAAGTTTACATGGTAGTTCAATGGCTTCCCATCACAGAATAAACTATATCTCCTGACCATGGCCTACAGGCCTTACATGATGTGACCTTAGTGATCATTTGCCTGTTTCTCTCTCTCTCTCTCTCTCTCTCTCACTATCTTCCAGCACTGGCCTATTCCAGTTTTCTTGAACACACCAATCATGCTCTAATCTCAGGGACTTTGCACTTGTATTTTCCAGGTTTCCACATGACTCTTCTTTTAGAGATGCCTTTTTTCAGAGAGGCCTTCCTGAACAGCCTATATGAATGGCTCCAGCCTGTCATTCACTACCTTCTTTACCCTGCTCTACTTTTCTTCTCATAAATAACCATCACCTGACATTACATTATGCCTTCACCAACAGAATATAAGTTCCATAAGGGTAACAACTTTGTTGCATTCACTTCTGTATCCCAAGTGCCTGGACAGTATGCAACACAAAAATAGGCACTCAAGAGAGTCAACCAAGATGATGACTTAGGAGTCTTATAAGCTCCCCTCATCCTACAAATGTACAGCTACACACAGAGCAACTCTTTCTGAAAGAGATCCAGAAACTGGCTGAGCAACTTCTTCTATAAATTAAAAGAATGTGAAAATACCCACATCAAAATGGTAGGAAAGTCTGAGATACTTTCTGGCCATAAATCCCACCCCTGACCCAGTGCCATACAATCAGAAAGGAACCCATAACTCCTAGTTTCTCCCCGAGGAGCAAAGGGTTTAGACCCCACATCTTCAAGTTTTAAGACTCCCACTGAAGGGAAGGACCCCCAAAATACCCACCCCTGAAAGCCAACGTGGTTTGTGTCCGTAAGATCCACAAGACTCTAGAAAACAAAGAAACAATTCTTAACCAGTGCCTGAGCACTCACTGCAGCTATCCCCCCCGAGGGCTCAGCACAGAGGGAGCAGGCAAAATCACCGATCTGCCAGTCTTACCCTGAAAAAGCTTTATCTGCATTTTTAAAAGTGCTGTTTCACAGCCAAGCTTTCAGTAAGAAAACATGAGATTTAAACTACATGGTAGACTAGACAAACTTAGACATATACAGAACATTCTATCCAACAACAGCAGGATACACATTCTTTTCAAATACACAGGAAACATTCTCCAAGATAGATCATACATTAGGACACAAGTCTTACTAAATTTAAGAAAAATTAAATCATATCATGCATCTTTACGGACCACAGTGGTAAGAAACTAGAAATCAAATATAAGAAGAAAACTGGAAAACGTACAAATATGTGGAGACTAAACAACATGCTGCTGAACAACCAGTGGATCAAGGAGGAAATCAAAAGAGAAATTAAAAAATACCTTGAGACAAATGAAAATGTAAATACAAAGTATCAAAACTTCTGGGATGCAACAAAGCAGATCTGAGAGGAAAGTTCACAGTGATAAACACCTACCTTAAGAAAAAAGAAAAATCTCAAATAGGCAACCTAAGTTTACACCTCAAGGAACTAGAAAAAGAAGAACAAAATAAGTCCAAAGTTAGCAGAAGGAAGGAAACAAAGATGAGAGTGGAAATAAATGAAACAGAGACCAAAAGACAGTAGAAAAGATCAATGAAAGTAAGAGCTGTTTTTGAAAAGATAAACAAAATTAACAAACCTATAGCTAGACTACCAAGAAAAAAGAGAGCCAATTCAAATAAATAAAATTATAAATGAAGAAGAGACATTATAATTGATACCATAGTAATACAAAGGATTATAACAGAGTACTATGAACAATTAAACACCAACAAACTGGAAAGAAATAAATTTCTAGAAACATACAACCTACCAAGACTGAATCATAAAGAAATAGAAATTCCGAACAGACCAATTACTTGTCAGCAGAATAAGTCAGTAATCAAAAACCCCCCAACAAACAAAAGTCCAGGACCAGATGGCTTCCCTGGTAAATTCTACCCAACATTTAAAGAAGAAATAATACCAATTCTTCTCAAAATCTTCCAAAAAATAGAAGAGGAGGGATGACTTTCAAAATCATTTTTCAGTGCCAGAATTACCATGATACTAAAGACAGACAAGGACACTACAGGAAAAGGAAACTACAGGTCAATATTCCTGATGAACATAAATGCAAAAATCCTCAACAAAATATTAACAAACTGAATTCAACAATACATTAAAAGGATCATACACTGTGATCAAGTGTGATTTATTCCTGAGATGCAAGGATGACTCAACATATGAAAATTAATTACTATAGTACACTATATTAACAGAAAGATAAAAATCATGTGATATGTCAATAGATGCAGAAAAAGCACTTGACAAAATTCAGCACCCTTCAATAATAAAAACTCTCAACAAACTGGTTATAGAGATATGTCCTTCAACATAATAAAAGCCATATATGACAAACCCACAGCTAACATGATACATGATGGTGAAAAGATGACAGCTTTTCTTATAAGATCAGGAACAAATAAAAATGCCCACTCTCACTACTTCTATTTAACATAGTATTATAAGTCCTAGAAAGAGCAATCAGACAAGAAAAAGAAATAAAAGGCATTCAGACTGGAAGTGAAGAAGGAAAACTGTCACTATTTGCTGACTACATGATTCTGTATACAGAAAACCCAAAAGACTCTACCAAAAATTATCAGAACTAATAAATGAATCCAGTAAGGTTGCAAGACACAAAATTAATATACAGAAACCTATTGCATTTCTATACACTAATAATGAGCTATCATAAAGAGAAATCAAAAAAACAGTTCCATTTACAAATGTATCAGGAAGAATAAAACATCTAGGAATAAATTTAACTGAAGACGTAAAAAATTGGTACCCTGAAAACTATAAAACATTAGTGAAAGAAACTGACAATGATACAAATAAATGAAAAGATATCCTGTGCTCATGGATTAGAAGAATTACTATTATTAAAATGACAATACTACTCAAGGCAATCTACAGATTCAATGCAATCCTTATCAAAATACCAATGGTATTTTTCACATAACTTGAACAAATAATTTTTAAATTTGTTTGGAACCATAAAAGACCCCGAATAGCCAAACCAATCTTGAGAAAGATGAACAAAGCTGGAGGTATCACACTCCCTGACTTCAAACTACACTCAAAACTACAGTAATCAAAACAGTATGGTACTGGCACAAAAGCAGACACGTAGATCAATGAAAAGACTAGAGAGCCCAGAAGTAAATCCATGTATATATGGTCAATTAACCTATGAAAAGGAGGCAAGAATATACAATGTGAAAAAGACAATATTTTCAAAAAATGGTGTTGGGAAAACTGGACAGCTACATGTAAAAGAATGAACTTAGAACATCTTCTCACACCACATACCAGACAAACTCAAACTGGATTAAAGATTTAAATGTAAGAACTGAAACCATAAAACTCCTAGAAGAAAAACATAGGCAGTATGCTCTTCAACATCAGTCTTAGCAAAACTTTTTTGATCTCTCTCCTCAGGCAAGGGAAACAAAAGCAAAAATAAACAAATAGGACTACATCAAACTAAAAAAACTTTTGTACAGTGAAGGAAACCATCAACAAAATGAAACGGTAACCTATTTAATGGGAAAAGATATTTGCAAATGTCAAATAGGGGGTTAATATGCAAAATATATATAAATAACTCATATAAAAACGAACAACCCATTTAAAAAATGCAAGAGGACCTGAACAGGTATTTTTCCAAAGGAGATATACAGGTAGCCAACAGGCACATGAAAAGATGCTCAACATCACTAATCATTAGTGAAATGCAAAACAAAACCACAATGAGATATCACCTCACACCTGTCAGAGTGGCTGTTGTCAAAAAGACAAGAAATAACAAGCGTTGGTGAGGATGTGGAGAATAGGAAGCCTAGTACCCTGTTAGTGAGAATGTAAACTGGTACAGCCACTATGGAAAAGAGTATGCAGCTTCCTCAAAAAATTAAAACTAGAACTATGTTATGATCCAGCAATTCCATTTCTGGGTATTTCTCTGAAGAAAACAAAAACACCCACTCAAAAAGATATATGCACCTCAAAATTCATAGCAGAATTATGTACAATAGCCAAGACATGGAAACAACCTAGGTGTCCATCAATAGTTAAATGGATAAAGATGTGGTGTATTTATACAATGGAATATTACTCAGACAAAAGAAAGAATGAAACATTGCCATTTGCAATAACATGGGTAGACCTGAAAGGTTTTATGTTCGGTGAAGTAAGTCAGACAGAGAAAGACAAAACCTGTTATGTTTTTACTTATATGTGGAATCTAAAAAACAAAACAAACAAATATAGCAAAATAGAAACAGACTCACATATACAGAGAACAAACTAATAGTTATAGGGGCTTTGGGGTAGGGAGGGGGAGGCAAAAGAGGTGAAGGGGATTAAGAGGTACCAACTACCAGTTATAAAATAAATAAGTCACAGAGATATAACGTACAGCACAGGGAATATAGTCAATGTTTTATAATAACTTTGTAGGGTGTGTAACCTATAAATATTTTGAATCCACTATGTTGTACAGCTGAAACTAATACAATATTTTAAGTCAACTATACTTAATTATTTTTACAACCATTTTTTATTGAAGTATAGTTAATTTACAATGTTGTGTTAGCTTCAGGTGTTCAGCAAGTTAATTAAGTTATATATACTATATATATACATATATATATTCTTTCAGATTCTTTTCCATTGTAGATTATTACAAGATACTGAATATAGTTCCCTGTGCTATACAGTAAGTCCCTGTAGTTTATCTATTTTATACATAGTAGTGCATATATGTTAATCCCAACTCCTAACTTATCTCCCCCTGCACCCACTGCTCTCCTCTCTGGTAACCATAAGTTTGTTTTCTATGTCTGTGAGTATATTTCTGTTTTGTAAATAAATTCATTTATATCATTTTTTAGATTCCATTTATAAGTGATATCATATTTCTCTTTTTCTGTCTGACTTGCTTCACTTGGCATGATAATCTCTAGGTGCACCCATGTTGCTGCAAATGGCATTATTTCATTCTTTTTTATGGCTGAGTAATATTCCACTTTGTATATACATACCACATCTTCTTTATCCATTCATCTGTCAGGCACTTAGGTTGCTTCCACATCCTGGCTAATGTAAATAGTGCTGCTATGAACACTGGGGTGCATGTATCTTTCTGAAATAGGGTTTTCATCCTTTCCAGATATATGTCCAGGAGTGGGATTGCTGGATCACATGGTACCCCTATATTTAGTTTCTTAAGGACCTTCATACTGTTCTCCATAGTGGCTGCACCAATTTACATTCCCAACAACAGTGAAGGAGGGTTCCTTTTTCTCCCCACCCTCTCCAGCATTTATTATTTGTAGACTTTAATGATGGCCATTCTGACTGGTGTGAGGTGATACTGCACTGTAGTTTTGATTTGCATTTCTTTAATAATTAGCATCTTTAATATTAATTTAATATTGAGCATCTGTTCATGTGCCTATTGGCCATTTGTATGTCTTCTTTGGAGAAATGTGGGAAAGTAGTTTGTTTGTTTTTGTTTTTTTTGCGGTACGCGGGCCTCTCACTGTTGTAGCCTCTCCCATTGTGGAGCACAGGCTCCGGACACACAGGCTCAGCGGCCATGGCTCATGGGCCTAGCCACTCCGCGGCATGTGGGATCTTCCCGGACCGGGGCACGAACCCATGTCCCTTGCATCAGCAGGCAGACTCTCAACCACTGTGCCACCAGGGAAGCCCGGGTAAGTAGTTTTTAATCAATCTGGCTTCTGCTCCAAAAATAGAGTTTTATGATATTAGTTTCAAATTTCTAGTTGATAGGTACTGTCTACAGATGAATAGCAGCTGCTCCCTTTAAATAGGATATTTATATTCTATATTACCAGACTCTTCACTATTCCCTGTGCTATTACAGCTAGTTGTTTCAGCAACTTAACTGCCAGCCCCTATAGGTGTTTTATTTTTCTAACAATCTTATTGGAGTATAATTGCTTTACAATGGTGTGTTAGCTTCTGCTGTATAACAAAGTGAATCACCTATATGTATACATATATCACCACAACAACTCCCTCTTGTGTCTCCCTCCCACCCTCCCTATACCACTCCTCTAGGTGGTCACAAAGCACCGAGCTATTCTATCCATGCAATGCAGCTACTTCTCACTAGCTATCTACTTTACATTTGGTAGTGTATATATGTCAATGCTACTCTCTCATTTCATCCCAGCTTACCCTCTCCCTCCCCATGTCCTCAAGTCCATTCTCTACATCTGCGTCTTTATTCCTGTCCTAACCCTAGGTTCCTTAGAACCTTTTATTTTTTTAGATTCCATATATATGTGTTAGCATACAGTATTTGTTTTCCTCCTTCTGACTTAACTTCACTTGGTATGACGACTCTAGGTCCATCCGTCTCACTACAAATAACTCAATTTCACTTCTTTTCATGGCTGACTAATATTGCATTGTATATATGTGCCACATCTTCTTTATCCATTCATCTGTCAATGGACACTTAGGTTGCTTCCATGTCCTGGCTATTGTAAATAGTGCTGTAATGAACATTGTGGTACATGACTCTTTTTGAATTATGGTTTTCTCTGGATATATGCCCAGTAGTGGGATGGCTGGGGCATATAGTAGTTCTATTTTTAGTATTTTAAGGAACCTCCATACTGTTCTCCATAGTGGCTGTATCAATTTACATTCCCACCAACAGTGCAAGAGGGTTCCCTTTTCTCCACACCCTCTCCAGCATTTATTGTTTCTAGATTTTTTGATGATGGCCATTCTGACTGGTGTGAGATGATATCTCATTGTGGTTCTGATTTGCACTTCTCTAATGATTAATGATGGTGAGCATGCTTTCATGTGTTTGTGGGCAAGCTGTATATCTTCTTTGGAGAAATGTCTATTTAGATCGTCTGGCCATTTTTGGATTGGGTTGTTTTTTTTGATATTGAGCTGCATGAGCTGCTTGTATATTTTGAAGATTAATCCTTTGCCAGTTGCTTTGTTTGAAAATATTTCCTCCCATTCTGACAGTGCTCTTTTCATCTTGTTTATGGTTTCCTTTGCTGTGCAAAAGCTTTTAAGTTTCATTAGGTCTATTTGTCTATTTTGTTTTTATTTCCATTTCCCTAGGAGGTGGGTCAAAAAGGATCCTGCTGTGATTTATGTCATAGAGTTTTCTGCCTATGCTTTCCTCTAAGAGTTTTATAGTGTCTAGCCTTACATTTAGGTCTTTAATCCATTTTGAGTTTATTTTTGTGTATGGTGTTAGGAAGTGTTCTAAATTCATTCTTTTACATGTAGCTGTCCAATTTTCGCAGCACCACTTACTGAAGAGGCTGTCTTTTCTCCAGTGTATATTCTTGCCTCCTTTATCAAAGATAAGGTGAAATATGTGCATGCGTTTATCTCTGGGCTTTCTGTCCTGTTCCATTGATCTATATTTCTGTTTTTGTGCCAGTACCATGCTGTCTTGATTACTGTAGGTTTGTAGTATAGTGTGAAGTCAGGGAACCTGATACCTCCAGCTCCATTTTTCTTTACCAAGATTGCTTTGGCTATTCGGCGTCTTTTGTGTTTCCATACAAATTGTGAATTTTTTTGTTCTAGTTCTGTGAAAAATGCCAGTGGTAGTTTGATAGGGATTGCACTGAATCTTTAGATTGCTTTGGGTAGTCTAGTCATTTTCACAATGTTGATTCTTCCAATCCAAGAACATGGTATATCTCTCCATCTGTTTGTATCATCTTTAATATCGTTCATCAGTTTCTTAGAGTTTTCTACATACAGGTCTTTTGTCTCCTTAGGTAGGTTTATTCCTAGGTATTTTATTCTTTTCATTGTAATGGTAAATGGGAGTGTTTCCTTAATTTCTCTTTCAGATTTTTCATCGTTAGTGTATAGGAATGCAAGAGATTTCTGTGCATTGATATTGTATCCTGCTACTTTATCAAATTCATTGATTAGCTCTAATAGTTTTCTGGTAGTATCTTTAGGATTCTCTATGTATAATATCATGTCATCTGCAAGCAGTAACAGCTTTGCTTCTTTTGCAATTGGGATTCCTTTTATGTCCTTTTCTTCTCTAATTGCTGTGGCTAAAACTTCCAAAACTATGTTGAATAATATTGGTGAGAATGCATAACCTTGTTTTATTCTTGATCTTAGTGGAAACGGTTTTTTCAGTTTCTCACCATTGAGAACGACGTTGGCTGTGGGTTTGCCATATATATCGCCTTTATTATGTTGAGGTAAGTTCCCTCTATGCCTATTTTCTGGAGAGTATTTAATCATAAATGGGTGTTGAATTCTGTCAAAAGCTTTTTCTGCATCTATTGAGATGATCATATGGTTTTTATCCTTCAGTTTGTTAATATGGTGTATCACATTGATTGATTTGCGTATATTGAAGAATCCTTACATTCCTGGGATAAACCCCACTTGATCATGGTGTATGATTCTTTTAATGAGCTGTTGGATTCTGTTTGCTAGTATTTTGTTGAGGATTTTTGCATCTATGTTCCTCAGTGATATTGGTCTCCAGTTTCCTTTTTTTGTGACATATTTGTCTGGTTTTGGTATCAGAGTGATGGTGGCCTCGTAGAATGAGTTTGGGAGTGTTCCTCCCTCTGCTATATTTTGGAAAAGTTTGAGAAGGATAGGTGTTAGCTCTTCTCTAAATGTCTGATAGAATTTGCCTGTTAAGCCTTCTGGTCCTGGGCTTTTGTTTGTTGGAAGATTTTTAATCACAGTTTCAATTTCAGCACTTGTGATTGGTCTGTTTATATTTTCTATTTCTTCCCAATTCAGTCTCGGAAGATAGTGCTTTTCTAAGAATTTGTCCATTTCCTCCAGGTTGTCCATTTTATTGACATATAGTTGCTTGTAGTAATCTTTCATGATCCTTTGTATTTCTGCAGTGTCAGTTATTACTTCTCCTTTTTTATTTCTAATTCTCTTTATTTGAGAGTCCTCTCCCTTTTTTTCTTCATGAGTCTGGCTAGTGGTTTATCAATTTTGTTTATCGTCTCAAAGAACCTGCTTTTAGTGTTATTGATCTTTGCTATTGTTTCCTTCATTTCATTTTCATTTATTTCTGATCTGAGCTTTATGATTTCTTTCCTTCCGCTAACTTTGGTGTTTTTTGTTTTTCTTCGTCTTCTTCTTTCACTAATTGCTTTAGGTGTAAAGTTACATTGTTTATTTGAGATTTTTCTTGTTTCTTCAGGTAGGACTGTATTACCATAATCTTCCCTCTTAAAACTGCTTTTGCTGCATCCCACAGGTTTTGGGTCATTGTGGTTTCATTGTCATTTGTTTCTAGGTACTTTTTGATTTCCCCTTTGATTTCTTCTGTGACCTCTTGGTTATTTAATAGCGTACTGTTTGGCCTCCATGCGTTTGTATTTTTTACAGTATTTTTCATGTAATTGATATCTACTCTCATAGCGTTGGGGTCAGAAAAGATACTTGATACAATTTCAATTATCTTAAATTTACCAAGGCTTGATCTGTGAACCAAGATATGATCTATCCTGGAGAATGTTCCATGAGCACTTGAGAAGAAAGTGTATTCTGTAGTTTTTGGATGGAAAATCCTATAAATACCAATTAAGTCCATCTTGTTTAACCTATCATTTAAAGCTTGCATTTCCGTATTCATTTTCGTTTTGGATGATCTTTCCATTGGTGAAAGTGGGGTGTCAAAGTCCCCTACTATGACTGTGTTACTGTTGATTTCCCCTTTTTTGGCTGTTAGCATATGCCTTATGAATTGAGGTGCTCAGATGTTGGGTGCATAAATATTTACAAGTGTTAAAGCTTCTTCTTGGATTGATCGCTTGATCATTATGTAGTGTCCTTCTTTGTCTCTTGTAATACTCTTTATTTTAAAGTTTATTTTGTCTGACATGAGAATTGCTACTCCAACTTTCTTTTCATTTCCATTTGCATGGAATATCTTTTTCCATCCCCTCACTTTCAGTCTGTATGTGTCCCTAGGTCTGAAGAGGGTCTGTTGTAGACAGCATATATATGGGTCCTGTTTTTGTATCCATTCAGCCAGTCTATGTCTTTTGGTTGAAGCATTTAATCCATTAAATTTAAGGTAATTATCAATACGTATGTTCCTATTACCATTGTCTTAATTGTTTTGGGTTTTTTTTTTGTAGGTGTTTTCTTTCTCTTGTGTTTCCTGCCTAGAGAATTCTTTTAGCATTTTACAACTTTTATTGTAAAGCTGGTTTGATGGTGCTGAATTCGCTTAACTTTTTCTTGTCTGTAAAGGTTTTAATTTCTCTGTCGAATCTGAATGAGATCCTTTGCTGGGTAGAGTAATCTTGATTGTAGATTCTTCCCTTTCATCACTTTAAATATGTCCTGCCACTCCCTTCTGGCTTGCAGAGTTTCTGTTGAAAGATTAGCTGTTAACCTTATGGGGATTCCCTTTTATGTTATTTGTTGCTTTTCCCTTGCTGCTTTTAATATTTTTTCTTTGTATTTAATTTTTGATAGTTTGGTTAATATGTGTCTTGGCATGTTTCTCCTTGGATTTACCCTGTATGGGACTCTCTGTGCTTCCTGGACTTGACTATTTCCTTTCCCATCTTAGGGAAGTTTTCAACTATAATCTCTTCAAATAGTTCCTCAGACCCTTTCTTTTTCTCTTCTTCTTCTGGAACCCTTATAGTTTGAATGTTGGTGCTTTTAACGTTGTCTCAGAAGTCTCTGAGACTGTCCTCAATTCTTTTCATACTTTTCTCTTTATTCTGCTCTGTGGTAGTTATTTCCACTATTTTATCTTCCAGGTTACTTATCCGTTCTTCTGCCTCAGGTATTCTGCTATTGATTCCTTCTAGAGAATTTTTAATTTCATTTATTTTGTTGTTCATCATTGTTTGTTTGCTCTTTGGTTCTTCTAGGTCCTTTTTAAACATTTCTTGTATTTTCTCTATCCTATTTCCAAGATTTTGGATCATCTTTACTATCATTACTCTGAATTCTTTTTCAGGTAGACTGCCTATTTCCTCTTCATTTGTTTGGTCTGGTGGGTTTTTACCTTGCTCCTTCATCTGCTGCATATTTCTCTGTCTTCTCATTTTGCTTAACTTACTGTGTTTGGGGGGTCTCCTTTTCTCAGGTTGCAGGTTTGTAGTTCCCGTTGTTTTTGGTATCTGCCCCAAGTGGATGAGGTTGGTTCAGTGGCTTGTGTAGGCTTCCTGGTGGAGGGGACGGGTGCTTGTGTTGTGGTGGGTGGGGCTGGATCTTGTCTTTCTGGTGGGCAGGGCTGTGTCCAGTGGTGTGTTTTGGGGTGTCTGTGAACTTAGTATGATTGTAGGCAGCCTCTCTGCTAGTGGGTGGGGTTTTGCTCCTGTCTTGCTAGTTGTTTGGCATGGGGCTCCCGGCACTGGAGCTTGCTGCTCACTGGGTGGAGCTGGGTCTTAGCGTTGAGACGGAGACCTCTGGGAGAGCTCTCACCGACTGATATTATGTGGGGCTTGGAGCTCTCGGTGGTCCAATGTCCTGAACTCGGCTCTCCCACCTCAGAAGCTCAGGCCTGACACCAGGCCGGAGCACCAAGACCCTGTCAGCCTCATGGCTCAGAAGAAAAGGGAGAAAAAAAGAAAGAAAAAATAATATTTTTTAAAAAATAAATAAAATAATTAAGATAAATAATTTTAAAATTAAAAAAATTAAAAATTAAAGAGAAAAAACAAGAAGAGTGCAAACAAACCAATAAATAAATCCACTAATGATAACAAGTGCTAAAAACTATACTAAGATAAACATAAAAATCAGAAACAAGTCAGTCACAGATAGCAAACCCCAAGTCTACAGTTGCTCCCGAAGTCCACTGCCTCAGTTTTGGGTTGATTCATTGCCTCTTCAGGTATTCCACAGATGCAGGGTACCTCAAGTTCATTGTGGGGATTTAATCCACTGCTCCTGAGGCTGCACGGAGAAATTTCCCTTTCTCTTCTTTGTTCGCACAGCTCCTGGGGTTCAGCTTTGGTTTTGGCCCCACCTTTTGTGTGTAGGTTGCCCTCAGGCTTCCGTTCCCAACCAGACAGGACAGGGTTACAGCAGCAGCTGATTCGGGGGCTCTGGCTTACTCTGGCCGGTGGGAGGGAGGGGTACAGAATGTGGGGCGAGCCTGCGGCGGCAGAGGCCAGCGTGACGTTGCAACAGCCTGAGGCACACCGTGTGTTCACTCGGGGAAGCTGTTCCTGGATCACGGGACCCTGGCAGTGGCGGGCTGCACAGGCTCCCGGGAGGGGAGGTGTGGCTAATGACCTGTGCTTGCACACAGGCTTCTTGGTGGCTGCAGCAGCAGCTTTAGCATTTCCTGCCCGTCTCTGTAGTCCCTGCTGATAGCTGTGGCTCGCACCCGTCTCTGGAGCTTGTTTAGGCGGTGCTCTGAATCCCCTCTCCTCAGGCACCCTGAAACAATGGTCTCTTGCCTCTTTGGCAGTTCCAGACATTTTCCCAGACTCCGTCCTGGCTAGCTGTGGCACACTAGCCCCCTTCAGCTTGTGTTCACGCAGCCAACCCCAGTCCTCTCCCTGGGGTCTGACCTCTGAAGCCAGAGCCTCAGCTTCCAGCCTGCACCCACCCTGGCGGTTGAGCAGACAAGCCTCTCAGGCTGGTGAGTGCTGGTCAGCACTGATCCTCTGTGCAGGAATGTCTCTGCTTTGCCCTCTGCACCCCTGTTGCTGTGCTCTCTTCCATGGCTCCAAAGCTTCCCCCCTCGCCACCCCCGTCTCCACCAGTGAAGGGGTTTCCTAGTGTGTGGAAACTTTTCCTCCTTCACAGCTCCCTCCCAGAGGTGCAGGTCCCGTCTCTATTCTTTTATGTCTATTTTTTTCTTTTTTCTTTTGTTCTACCCAGGTACGTGGGGATTTTCTTGCCTTTTGGGAAGTCTGAAGTCTTCTGCCAGCATTCTGTAGGTGTTATGTAGGAGCTGTCCCACAAGTAGATGTATTTCTGATGTATCTGTGGGGAGGAAGGTAATCTCCACATCTTACTCCTCCGCCATCTTGAAGGTCCCCAACTATACTCAATTTTAAAAAAAACAACAGAATATGTAAAGAAGAAAAAAACAATATAAAATAAGTATCATCTAAATCACACATGGCTGAGATTCGAGGTATGATTCATCCCTAGGCAAAATTCCTCTCCAGATATGAACCCATGAAACCAGACACATTATGTGCAGAGACGGAAATCAGAAAGAAGGGGTGATGTGTCCCAAGGAAGTCCAACGCCTAGCAAGGCAAATTCCATTAGATTTCAAGGCCTGAGAATAATCCTCTCTGGTTCAGTGCTCTGCCCTCTAGGCTCGCTGAGTGGCAGAATCAAACCCATGGCTCCTAGGGCAGCTCTGCCCCCTTAGCTCTCAGCAAGGGCTATATCCCTGAGGCAGTGGGCAGGATATTCTGATCTGCCAAAACTGAAGAGGAAACAAGAGGAATGAGCCCTGCCTGTTGGACATGTGGTAGGAGTGGCAGCCCTGATGATCTCTGAATCGTCTTCAGAGTCATTCTTCCCTTTTCTTGAATGATAAAGCATGTGTGCAGCAGAACAGCTCTATCATCCTGTCACATAGAATCTAAGAGCCCTCCATCCTTCTATTTTGTCCCATCTTTGTCCCCTTTCACTTCAAACTGGCAGGGTTTCTACTTGTATAATCCCATAATCTCTTTATCAAATGATAGTCAGCCATACCCCTGGTGTTCTCTTTGGAACACACTTGAATTTTTTTTTTTTTTTTTTTGCAATATGGACAACCTGAGGATTTTCCAAATCTTTAAATTCTCATTCCCTTTTTACTGAATTCCTTCTTTAATTTCTCTCTCTCCTCTCATATTTTACTGTAAGCAGACAGAAGGACCCAGGCCATACCTTTAACATTTTGCTCTGAAATATCCTCAGCTAAATGTCCAATTTCATGGCTTACAAGTTCTACCTTCCAGAAAATACTAGAACACAGTTCACCGAAGTTGTTTGTCACTTTGTAACAAACATTGCTTTTCCTCCAGTTTTCTTTCTGAGATTTCACCAGAATGGCCTTTAAGGGCCATATTTCTACCAAGATTCAGTCCACAAGCAATCTAGGATTTTTTAAAAAATGCACCTCAAAATTCCTCTAACCTCTACCCATTACCCAGTTCCAAAGCTACTCGTACATTTTTAGGTATTTTTTACAGCAGTACCTCATATCACAGTACCAAAATCTGTATTACCTCACGATGCCATAAATATATACCATAGACTGGGTGGCTTAAACAGTAGAAATTTATTTTCTCCTTATTCTAGAGGCTACAAGTGCAAAATCAAGGTTCCAGGCAATTCAGCTTCTGGTGAGAGTTCTCTTCCTGGCTTGCAGATTTTCCTAGCTTCCTTACCTTTTCTCAGTGTGCTCACATAATCTTTCCAAGTTGTGCACAGAGCAAGGGGCACCAGCCCTGTTGGATTAGAGTTATGACCTCATTAAACTGTTATCATCTCCTCAGAGGTGATTTCAAATGCAGTCACATTGGAGGTTACCATACAAATTTTGAGGGGACACAATTCAGTCCATAGCAGAACTGAATATCAGACCCAGGAATCTGCTTTAATTATTGCCTTTTTACTCCTAAAGTTTTATTTGCAAAGCACTTTAGTTTACAAATCTTTTTGCTGAGCCTTATCATACTTTATACAATATATACAAAGACTTGGACCATAAAAAAGAGAAAACTGTCTAGAAAACTATAACAAAGAAATCTCTCCCCACCCCATTCCCTTCATGGACTTAGCTTTTGAATACAAGCATGCATAGGACAAAGAACTGATTTATCTGATGGATTTACTTTACCTGTCTGTCCCATGCAACTGCTTCATTATGGTGTCTTAAACTTGTCAAAGAAAAGCCTAACACATTGCAGCAAGCACATCCTTTGCTGACAGCGAGGTAACGTTTAGCTCCACAGGTCTTGCTATTAATAACTGTGGTATTGTTGTTATTAGATGTAGGTCCAAGAGACATCTAAACTTCTCTTCATCAGCATAAAACTTGGCTAGGCCTTTAAAATTTTTTTTTCCATGGGAGACTTATCATTCCATGGCTTTATCAAACAGATCATTAGAAAGGTTTTCAAATTGGGAATTTCTTTTTCTGAACTATTTTAGTACATATAGCCAGCTGGAATCTATTGATGGTTTCTCTATATGTAAAGTTAGGGAGGGAGAGAAGGGGGGCTTGAAAGAGGGGGTTAGAGTATCAAGGCCTCAGCCTCCATATGTGTTTCACCAAATATAATTGTTTTATTCTGAAGTAACATTTGCAAATGAATGTAAAATTGCCTATCAGACAGAATAGGTCAGAGAAAGCAATCTCATTGTTCTTATTTTCACTGCCATCTATAAAAGGTTAAAAATTTTTATGATTTCATCCCAAATTTGTTCTCATAACAAGGTATTTTTTTCCCACTACTTTGGAAAATACACCTTAAGACAATTAATGTTGTAATATTCCATCCAGTTGAAAATTAGTACTATATATCAAGCAATACCTGTATCAAACTACACGTCAGATAAAACTAATAATCTGAGAGTTCTGAAATACAAACTTTGAGAAAGACTCAAAAAAAGTTTTGACCTCAATTATTACTCTCCCTCAAAATAAAACTGATCCATGTCATTTTTACTTGGTCTGTTTTTACCATTTCAATCATTTTCTAATGCCATAGCAATGTAACAGGATCATGATAAGGCTCACTGAAACCTTCACATCATATCAGCCGGAAAAGAAGAGTAATCATGGAGAGAGTCGGGCCAGAGTTTTTGGAAACTAGGCTGTGTGGCTGACCTCAAGGAAGATAATCTGTAATCCAAGTAAAAGTGAACAATAGCGTATTGGGCTCAATCCAAGCCAAAAACTTTATACACCAGGGCCTGGTCTAGCAATTGGGCTGTGAAAACAAGAATTTCCAGGCAATGGCAGTACTCTGGGTCAAGTGAATGGGTGGTGGGATTTTAATTCCAGGTGATCCCTTCAGTTTCTAACAAGCCTTTAACCATCACTTGGGGGTCATGGGGAGTTCAGGAAGCAAGGCTCAGGCAAAGGACTCTCAAGGTAGGGTCTCAGAATCTGAAAATTAAGTTCCAATAATGAATATCCTTATCTTATTTGTTAAAAGATTTCCTAACTGTCCCAGCTCACAGTGAGGTCACTTTTACATTTAAAAATTTACTCCTTGGGCTTCCCTGGTGGCGCAGTGGTTGAGAGTCTGCCTGCTGATGCAGGGGACACGGGTTCGTGCCCCGGTCCGGGAAGATCCCACATGCCGCGGAGCGGCTGGGCCCGTGAGCCATGGCCGCTGAGCCTGCGCGTCCGGAGCCTGTGCTCCGCTCTGCAACGGGAGAGGCTACAACAGTAAGAGGCCCGCATACCGCATTAAAAAAAAAAAAAAAAAAAAAATTTACTCCTTAACGATACTCAATACATATGTAGTGCTTTGCAGCTTTCAAAGAACTTGCACATACATAATTTATTCTTCACGGCATACCTGAAACAGGAGTATAAAAGATATATTCATAACCACTTTATCAAAGAGGAGACCAAGAATTGTGTAGCAGCAGGGCCAGGACCCACGTGAGTCTCTCTAGTGCTTTTCCAGTGTGCTTTACTATGATGCCTTTAAGGAAGCAGATAATGTAAAGTTCCTCCTTCCTGATCTTTTCCATATGTATGTAAGAGAATGTGGATGGAAGCAACCCACTGTCTTGGCTGTATACTGGCCCTTGTCATCGCCCAGTTCCTCCTCTAAAACCTTAAACATCAGTATCCTACTCAGAAGAAAATGTCCCAACTTGTTGTTTCATTCCCACTAAAACCTACCTAAACTTCACTGAGATCTCAGTCTCTTAAATCCTCCCTTTTGTCTTCCCCACTCAGCTCTCTCCAAATCTTACAGCCTTTATTATTAGCATCCTTATTTTTTCTCATCTTTGTTCTCCTGCTGCACTTACCTGACAAGGCCCCTGACATAGATCAATCCAAGTTTCTACCTCTAGGCCAAGTTTCAGAGAGACCCTGAGTTGACATTATTAAATTTTTGTCTTTTTCTCTGGCTAGGTCACTTACCCATTTCTGTAAATAAGTGTTCTAAACTTTCACTACCATCCTAATGCCTTCACCCTACTTCTGTCCTGCTCATTTTCTCAGATGATGTTTTCTACATCATCAAGGTCTTCCAATCAAATTCCCATCTCCCAAGGTTTAACTGTCTTTGCAGCATCATTTGTTCATCCTTGTCTTCTCTCCCTCCTTTGCCTTGAATCTCATTCCCTACCATATTCCCTCAGTTAGTCCTTCTCAACACAATCTCCTTCATTTCTACTATCCTTTAGTGACAGCCACTTTCTTAAACTTAAAAAAAAAAAAAAGGAAAAAGAGCAATTTTCTCCCAACTTAAAAAGAACTCTGGATATTCATCCCCAAAAAACTTCACAAAAAAATTCGTGAAAGAGAACTTTATACTTTCCATCTCCACTTCATCAATTTCCCTCCTATAAAGTCCATCCACTTCAAATAAATCTCTATACTGTCTATAATGCAATAGATAATAGAATAGTCAAAGAAGTAAAATGTGTCCATTCAAAAACTGTCTATTTCTGCCTTTCTTTGTCAAGAACCATCTATAATGTAAAACATGCCATTTTTAAAAGTTTTGTTTTATATATATATATATATATATATGTGATTCTTTGGTGGGGAGGCCCCTTGAAAAAATATTCCCTATTTAATTTGGTCATTTATAAATATAAATAATTATATTTATATAATTTATAAATATATAAATAATTATAATAGTTATAATTGGAATAATTATTCCAATTTTACATGAAGTTATTATATTTTCAAAAACAGTCAATGGAATAGAAACATATGGATTAATCAGGCATTTTTATTGAAGATGGTTTGCATTCTATTAAAATTTCACAGAAATATCTTTCATAACCAGAGAATCTTCATCATGGTTTGTTTTTTAACAAGAAAGCAATGGGATATATAGGTTTTTGTTTTTTTTTAATAATGTGCATGAGTGTTTTTACTTATAAACCTAAAATATCAGCCCTTTAAACTTTTTGTAATCCTTCCACTCAAACCTCCAATGTATTGATTTTACATTGAATAACTGTGAAGCAGTTTCAATATTCAGATTTTTCTCTTTCATGTCATAAGTGCCTATGTCTCTTATTTGCTTTGTGTCTGAGTTCATTTAGACATGGTCCAGCTTCTATCAGGCTGTAGGCCAAAGACCTGAGATAACTGCATGACTGCTTAGGAATGCTTTTATAGTTTTTCATCCAGTTTAAGACAGAGAGAAAGAAGTGTATGTCAGAAAGTTACGTGGGGATATTACTGGTGTGTTTGGGCATAGATACACTATGTCGGAATGGGGCATTTACATTTAATTATG
This sequence comes from Monodon monoceros, assembly GCF_005190385.1. Lineage (NCBI taxonomy): Eukaryota > Metazoa > Chordata > Mammalia > Artiodactyla > Monodontidae > Monodon > Monodon monoceros. The sequence continues at coordinate 122,504,509 of NW_021703777.1, forward strand.
GAGCAGTTGTTCAAGTGGGGAAAATGTTTACTTGAATGTACATAGATTATGCGGTACTGCCTCTATCCTTAAATGCAAAACATGGCTTTCTCTGTCTGTGGTATTTTGGAATTTCACCCTGTGTTGAGGCAAAAACAATGTTTAACTGCCTTTATACATGCACAGGAAAGCCTTTCAGGCGCCAGTTGTTTCTCAATAGGGAATCCCTTCACAGTAAATTGCATCACTTACTCTTACTGTGGTGATGGTGGGGTAGCAAAACCAAACCAAACCAGCCATGATGTGGGCTGTTAACACAGGAAGGTGCAGAACCCAAGTGCTGCAAACTCTGAAAAGTAAGCTGCTATTCAAATTAACCGTGATACTACATGAGATCTATTTCCAGTTTTCAACCCACTGGAATACACAGAGTACATGTTTCTAAATGAAAAGATTCTGAGGAGAGAGGGCAGATATTTTTTAACAAGCAAGGACCACAAAGGAGAGTATTTGTTTCTCTCTTCCTAATGGACATATAGTTTACTCTCTATTATTCTGAGGCTGATTATCCAGTTGTGGACTCTGCTAGTCACTGTCTCCTTTTCTCTCTGGCTCCTGGCTTTTGAACAAGTTGCTCATTAGCAACCTCACCCAAAGCTGGACAGGAGAAGTAAAATCTGCTGAAACACAAACTAGTCTATCCCACTCCTTGTTAGTAGTTCTCATAGAAGAGGATACAGAAACTGTTTATTAAACTGTTTATTAAACTCATAAACTCAGATTTATGAGTAGATATCAATGATCTATGAATCTCCAGCTCTCAATACCATGGATAATTGAGAGCTGATCACTCTACCAGACACTTAGGCCACAACAATTTCTTTTTAGGCTTATCTCTGCTTTCTCCACTCCCTCAGACTATAATAGACTAGTTCTATTTCCTAAATGTCAGTTTTTGTGATCAAGTCTGGAAATGTCCTTAAAATTATTTCAAAGGTGGTGGTCATCTCCCTCAGCAACTGAAGTAGAAGCAAAATATAAGACATCTGCCCATGCATTCTATACTTGCCCTGTGGGCAATAAAAATAAATCCTTCAGTTCTGCATTTAAGGTAGACTCCATGTGTCATTTACTTTCTTCACACAAAACATATTAAGTGATACAGTCTGAGAAAGAGAAAAAAAAAATTTAAGCCTGTCAAATCTTTAGAATTTAATAGACTTTAGCCACTCTGGATTTGATGTGGCTATTTTAAGACTATTAAGTTGGATTATTTTTCTTTGTTATATATGAGCTATATTGGGTTTTAATTTTAATTTTAAACATGAGGAATTCAAAGTAAGTGAAATGAAACTGAAATCTTATCTGTGGACCAGTCTGGAGTTTTATATACACATGTATTAGACCATTATGCTTCATCATGATGTTTTAATTAAGGAAAATAAAAGAGATTTGAGAGGAATCAGAGTACTGAATAACGAGAGCAAAAGTTCAATTGAGGGAAAAAAACCCAAATTGAAAGAAAAGATGTTTATATGAACATGAAAGGAATGGATCTAGAAATTTACTGTATTGCTAAAAGTCAATAGTAATGATCTGACATTATTTAGATTAGCATGAGTCAGATGCAGATGCAACCTCCCTTGTCATCCCAGGTAACACTAGAATAAAAGAAAAAAGACCTAAAGATTAAAACAAATAAAGAGCAAAATGATTATTTGTTCATTCATTCAACAACCATCAATTTAAAATCTAAACACCAAGACTAAAGAAGAAAGCTCTCCTCTGCTTGTAGAGAGCTCCAGAGAAATATAAACAAAATAAAATATAGTTAATACTGAAATGTAAACTGTACACCAACAACCCTTGAGCTAGAAGGTGACAACTAGCGGTTATCAAAACTACTTAACTTTCCCAAGAGCTTTCAACTACTCCTTCCGAGATTAATGGTGGCACATCTTTATGCAATAAAATCCACTTTTTATTTCTATTATACCCATTTGAACTTAATCACTAAAGAGATCAGTATTATTAGAAAACAAAATTTGTTTTAATCCCTAAGGTTTCACTGTAACAATGATAGAAAGCTAACACCCAGGATGATTAACCGTTAAGTCCATTCTATTCCTTTCAATAACATTTTATTGAGCACCTACTATATACCAGTTAAATCCCTTAGCTAAAGTACTCCCTCTCAAACCATAGTGGTTATGCTCCTAAAAACCCTGGTTGGAGAATTCATAGGAGAGGAACCTAAGGCCTTATGGAAAATTAAATCAGGAAGACCTATTCACAATAAAACCTAGGAAGATGCTCTTTCGCCTTCTTCTAAAGGTATCATGGTTTTTCCACCCTTGGCAAGATTTAAAGCATCATCATCCCTCAACCATCCACTTGCTCATAGTCTTAAAAATAAAATATTTGTTAATTTAAGGACTTTACAAAATTTGCTTAAGATACACTTTTATGGAATGGAACATATTATTACCATTTGACATGAAACACCAAGCGGCCATGCCCTGGGTGCAAAAATAAAATATTTTCATGATCTCTGGGATAAATGTGACTAACTGTACGTATAGAGAACTAAATGTGGGCTGATCAATATGGTAGCCACTGGCCACCTGTAACTGTCAAGCACTTGAAATGAGGCTAGTCCAAATTGAGATATGTTTTAAGTGTAAAATACCACATTTCAAATACTTAGTATGAAAAAAGAATGCAAAAGATATAATTAATAATTTTTATATTTATTGCATGTTGAAGTAATATTTTTGATATGTTGGGTTAAATGAAACATTATTAAAATTAATTTCATCTACTTCTTTTTAGCATTTTTAATGTGCTACTAGAAAAATTTTATCATATATGTGTCTTGCATTATTTTTCTATTGAATAGCACTTACACAGAGAGGAATAGGCAGAAGAATGTGGGTTCATCCTGGAAGAGACACTCAGCATTACTCAGTGACTGCAACAATTTCAATTTTGAAACTTAGAGTTACCTGCCATTCTGATATACTTGATCAAAAATTCTTTCATTTATGAATAATATTATAAAAATATAAATCAGCATTTTCTGGAACATGCCCTAATTCATAGTAGGGGAGAATCTGTTAAGCTCCAGTACCCCACCTGACAATTAAAATTGGAGAAACATAATGAGAAACCTGCTCTGATTTAACCCCTTGGATTTAGGCAGTCGGTCATTAGTAACTCTACATTTTCATACCTAATTGTATATATGTTATATACAATAGTAAAACAATAGTTCATATTGGTAGCCAAGGTTTTCTTAAATCAACTCTTCATTAAGCCATAGTCCAAAGGGATCAGTAGCAATGATTCAATCTGTCCTCTCGGATATACAACACATAAACTAAGAATGCACAGGGAATCCTTAGGTGGGTTTCTAAGAGACAGTTTCTTCTAAATTTGGCTCCCTTGCTTTGACAACCTGAATTAACATAAGAAGATGAATTGTCTTTTCTTCATTAAATTAAATTATAAGTGCTAAATTAAGTTATACTTTCAAAATAAATCTACGGAAAAAGCTGGATCCAACCAAAATAGTGTCAGAGTATCTGCCCAAATTCTGAAGACTAGGTGGGATCAGAGACTGCAAATGGCTAGTGCTCTGTGCTAAGTCCCAAAGAAGACTTGTACAGAGATTTTTATAATTTGGAACTAGTTGCCAAAACTTAAAATTCACAAATTTTACACAGAAACCATGCCCCCTTATTTCTCTAGGAAAACAAAATCAGAAGGATGGCTAACAATTGACATGTGTTCTCCAGCTCATCACAGCTCCCACTACTTCCCATTGACTCAGACTTCATTTTCCTTACTTGACTATTCCCTGTGTGCATTTGAGTTTGCAGCGCCTGAGCTAGGTAAAATTTTGGTAAGTGCATAAGACAGGTTTATGTCATTCATTGTAGAACACCGAACATTACCTAGGACACATGGATACATGGCTCTCATCAATTATTTAATAATAAATAATAAAAAATCACACAAAAATTAAAGGCACATTTTCTTACAGGGAATGCTCACAGAAGCATATTGGAAACAAGGATTTATGTACAAGTAATTTATTTGGTAGGTAATCCCAGCAACAACAATAGTAAGTAAGGCAGTAACACAGAGAAAGACACTAACACAGAATGTGTTGATGAGCACGTTGATAACAATGGGCAACTAGGGCTCAGTTGTGCTGGGGACCTCTGCAGTTGTTCCACTTCAGAGTTGTTCCATTTGAGGGGCAAAGAAATGGGATATTTATACACGAATTCCTGTCCAACAAAAGTTAAGTGCTTGTCCTAGGGGTGTTTGGTCCCCAGCACTTCTAGTCCCATCTCCACTGGCATGACCTAATCATACCCATGACCAAAGAAAGATTCAGGCAGAGAGTTGGAGGTGCTTACATCAGGAAACCATCAGAATGTATAAAAACAGTGAGAAAATCCAGGCAGGGCACTCAAAGTATCTGCCATAGTCCACTCCCTTCCACCACTGAGAGCTATTCATGTCACTTGCTTATTTTCCACTCTCCTGTCCCTAATTCTTCAAGGTGGGACAACCTACAATTTCTAAAAAAAAAAAAAAAGTACAACTATTCTATGTTCCTCTCAGCTTGCCTAGAACTTTTGCTTAGTTAATTCCCCCCTCAATGGGGTTAGCCAGATCTTCATTCCTGAGGGATATGAGCTTCCTGCTACCAGGCCCTAGTCAGGCCATGACTAATGCTATTGCACAGTCATAATTATCACTAGTCATGGAAGCACCAAAAGGCACCACAGTGAACCTTCTATGTTCTAGGCATATTCTCTCCTCTCCAATTATGTAGCGGCAATCTTATCTCTTCATGATAATCAGAGTCATTACCCCTGCCAGCATAGTATCTCCTTTCTTTGACTGCAGATCTATCAGGATGAGAAGTCCAAAATTACCAGTCAACAGCTTTAGCTTTAGGTTTATGGAATCCTTACTGCGCCCCTTAGTTGAAGCATACCAGAGTCTCTAATTCAGCAGAGGCTAAAGTTATAGAGGCAGAAGCACATATTGCAAATATTGAAATTCAGCATTCACTGCTGATAGGTCAGGCATTCAACAGCTACAGTAGCTAGAATAATCTTGGTGATAGGGAGTGTAATGCTATTGGACCTCACGCATATCTTTCATTACTGGTCCTATGACCACTCCATTAACAAGTCCATTGCGTAAGAAGCATTGGTTTGAATGAGGACAGTCTGGCTGACCTCTGCTAAGGTAGATGCTTAAGGATAAATGTAAAACACAAAGATCCACACATTTTGTGCCCACTCCCACAGGACCATCTGAATATCTGTACCCTATAACTTCTTGTATTCAATCTTCCATCTTGCTTCACCTAGGCTTCTTAGCAATGAGCCAAACCACTGGCCACTGCCCAGGAGTCAATGTATATCCTTACCCTATATTGTTTTCCCCTCCTCAAAAAGTTAATTACCAGGTGTATTGCTCAAAGATATACCCTCTTGAAAGACTTCCCCTCGTCACTGCCTTTCAGGACTACCCGCAATAGGACTGTCAAGTAACAGTAGTCCATTTTCAGTTTGCATCAACATGTCAAATCAATCTATGAACCAGGCCCAGAGTTTTCCTTCTTTTGACAGCTGAGGGATAGGTACAAGGGTAGGTGACATGAAATGTAGGCCACCTCCTTGTGTAACCTACTTGTTCCTCCAGATATGCATGGGCCTGCCCAACCTTATGGTTTTGTGGTCTGATAATACCCAGTTCATGATGTATAACTCAAATAATACAGTAATTTGGTGTCCCTAACTCAAGGATTTAGTTGCTTTTTAAAAAGTGATAATTCTCTGCCAGAGGCATTATAGCTTTTCCAAGAACCTAGGAGTCTGTATGACAACTCTCTTATCCAAATTTGCCAGGGAACCTACATAACATTTTAATCTACTAGATACTCCTAGTACCATTGGGTCCACTGAGTCATATACTCCAAACAGCTAGGCTGCTTACACTACTCACTGAACTTGCTTCAGAGTCCTCTCTGAGCCTCAAAACCTGCAGCCTTCCATGGTACCCAATAATTAGACTGAGGCAGTATTTCCTGTTATGATACACTATGTATTGGGCCTCTTTCTTAGTGATGGGAGGCACAAGGTGTAATAACTTGCCTTTAACTTGGAAGGCATGTTCTAGTATGCCCAAGACCAACAGATGCATAAAAATTTTATTGATATTGAAAGCTCCTGAATATCTGCAGTGTTCAATCTTCCACCATCTAACACACACGTCTTATCATACCATTCAGAATATTTGTCGCTTTGGGCTCTGCAAACCCAGGTCAGGGAACCAATGTGAAGGTTTTACCAGCTGATAAGTAGATCTATCTTGCTTATGTTCTCAGGAACTGGGTAAATAACCATAGATTGGTCTTTGGGCTCATGTGATCCACTGTCACATGAACCTGGGTCAGGATTCTATCAATCACCTGTCCTTCCCAAGTCCTCATTCTAACAAGGGCCATGAGAACATTGTGGGAATTAGTGTCAGCTCAGCCCTATATCCCACTGTCCTTAAAAGTTCTGGATACTTCTGCACAGTACTTAACCTTGCCCAAAGAGAAATCTGGCTTTTGCCCTTGCCTTCTGAGAAGTAATCTCTAAGCCTCTGGAATGTCACGCCTGATAGGAGTGTCACTGTTTGCTGAGGGCCTTCCTTGGACCACACCAATCTAATCAACGTGGTTCATTGTGGCGGGGGCGGGGGGGGGTGCTCTGAATCATGCAGTATCAGCTCTACCTCCAGCAGCGCTAGAGACTGAGGTCAGCCATGTGGGCAGTTCACCATGGTACCCAACCAAGACTCCATATACCAAGGTTCAGGTAAGCTTTTCTGGTTGGCAATATTCCATATTGTTATACAACTTTGCCAGAAAGAGTTAACACTGTCCATGACTGTGGACTTGACGACAGGACATCTGGAGACAGAATACCTGGAACCTCTATGTTTGGAATCCTCCTGGACTCTACGTATTTCTTCCCTTAGCTGATTTTAATGTGTCCTTTCCCTGTAATAAACCTAACTCTATATTAAAACTTTGTATTTATTCCCCCATAATAAAACCATAACTGTAAGTGTAACAGCTTTCACTGAGCTCCATGAGTTCTTCTATCAAATTATTGAAACTGAAGGTGGTTTGGGGAACCACCGAACTGACAATTGGTGTAAGTATGGGTGATCTTGTCAACTGTGTTCTCTCCAGCTCTGCCCTCCCCTTTTCCTGGTATACAATTATTCTGTCTAATGGCCACATTCCTTTGAGGGAAAATGTGGGAATATCTACGTTACATCCTTACTGTGACACTGCAAGATATTTCATTGAAGGAATTTAGCACCCCATTCAACCAAAAGGCTCTGAGTCTAAAATCTGGGTCAAAACTGAGGGACTATAATTTTCTTGTTGCAGTAGTTAAAATTATTCCTGTGCTAACCTACAGTTTGTTTGTCTGTCTCTCTGTTTTATTATATTGATACAAGTCTAGCAATGCCCTTGTTGGCTGTCCATCTGTCTCACTCCTAGGAACAGTATGGCATATCAGTCATTTCCACAGATACCTGAGGGTTAAGGTCCCCTAGCTGGCATCCCAGCCTTGAGGATGGCCCATCATGGTATTAATGTCCACCTTGCCTCCGATAGTTAAGTGCCAACACCTGGCCTCTGCCACTCCATGATCAAATCATCCTCACTAACATTAGAGAACTGAGTTCCACAGAAGCATCTCTTATCAGCTGGTCTACAGAGGGCAGCTCCACTGAACTTCTGATGATGCTGGTATCCTACCCTGCCCCCACTAACACATTCCTTTTCACTTCAGTGAATAAAGCAATCAGTAACCCTCAAAGAGAACACTCAGCTGATGGGTCTCTAGTCTTGCATATTACATCTATTCTAACATGCCCATCTCTCTGGGCCTCTTGCCCCACCCTTATTACTCTGTCAAGATATCTGACATCTCTGCCTCACTCACTCTAAGTCATCGTTGTTTTCAAGCTTCATGCAGCCATGCTAAAGAGAATTAGAACCAGTTCCCATTGTCCATGCCAGGGTTTAAAATCCAGAGTTATGGAAGAGTTCCCCTATATCAATAAATTCTCCTTTATTCAGCATTATATTCTGCTGTTCTTGCTCTAGTATCTTCAAGATTCATTCCCTGTATATGTTCTCCTAGTTCCTGAAGATCCATATTGATGCATAAGATCTTGACTATTCTCTAGTCAAGTCATGCTGAGACTTGACTCCTATTATTGATCTATGCAATGAGAAGCCATGGGAAGAGGAACGAGCATAGCTTGTGAAGGACCATCATCATCTTGAAAAATATCTACCTTATGTCCTCTGTTAGGAGTTTCTAGGCAATGAAAGCCTAGGTATTCTCTTCTAACATGAGAGAGAGAGAGCAACTACTTCTGGCCTAGAGGCATAAGGAAAATCTAAGGCACTGATTTTCTCAAGCCCAGCCATCTAAACATGCTAATTCCAGATCTTAGGGTTCTATTTCTTTCCTATCAGGGTCCTTTTCTTAAGTGTAGGAGAGTTGCCAGGGCTATGAATTCAGCTTGCTTTGTAACTTCTCTATTCTTACAATCAAATTTTGGACCAGGCTCTTAGCATAGTCTGTTTTCTGACTGCTGGAGATGTGGTTCTCTTTAAAAGCTATCATGGAGAATTGGCTTTCACAACACATCTGAAGACAATATTTGGTTGAACTGAGCCTGTTCCTTTTCTTCCTTCAAGACTTCTATGACCACTAACAATAGCTACCTCACTTCACAGGTCTTACCATGATCACTGCCCTACATATTTCAAGTACAGAGTTATTGCATGAGCCGGTGCATCCCTCTTCACCTCTACCTCTTCTCAATCCACCACAGGTGACAGTATTAGTAACTGTGATGTTACAGATCATCAAGAGTTCTTGACAGTACCCTCATCCTCAGCAATGAAGCCCTTGCCTCTACCTGGCAAGTTAGTGATCTAATCCCAGGGTCTACTTCCTAGTACCCCACTTCTGATACAAACTGTCTAATGTTGGATTCTTCCAGAAGCTGACTCTTATATAAAGGTTTGAATGAAAATAATTTATGTGGGAGGTGATCCTAGAAATAACAATTTGGGGAGTGCAAACTAAGACAGCCATCTCTGTGTGATGAATATTCATGAGTCTAGGTGGCCTGGGCCTGACTGTCTCTGCTAATGCAACTTTGGCTTCAGAACTGAGAGTGGTGCTGCATTACTATCCAACAGACAGACTACATGCAGGCTTAGGATACCAGCAAGGCAGGGACACACAAAAATAATATTTGTCTTCAATAAACTTGTCCATAAAAAAAGATCTAAAGAAAAAAATAATTTCACTTCCAGCAGTAATTTACATTTTATGTTTTATGATTTACTGCTGTTTTAAAAGTACAGGACACACAATTTTTTCCAGTAATTTTCAGTGCTAAGATCAGAAAACATCTGAATCTGAGCCACCCTGTGATGATATACTCGGCCTACTCATTGAAGGTAGCAAGTCAAATTCTGCCCTGCTGGGCTTCTGAGCAATCTTCTCCTTCTTAACAATTTTAACACCAACTTTGAGTCAATTCTTCAGCCAAACTTCAAATATGCTCACGCTGAACATCATGGCTGGTTCCTCCCAAACTCACTCAGGCTCTGGTCCAATATGCATGCCATCTCTCCTCTTCCAGAGACCCCCTCCCCTTCCCTAATCTTATTCATTTCCCAAACAGGAAATTTCTGTCTCCTTTCTTCCTTTTCGTGGGGGAGATTCATTACCAAAAGAGAGAGACAGAGAGAAAATATATATATTTCCCAGAGAAAACTTCAGTCAAAAGAATTATCACAGAAACTAACACACCACTGTAAAGCAATTATACTCCAATAAAGATGTAAAAAAAAAAAAAGAATTATCACATAAGTGATAATCTTCCCGCTGCCCCCAATTTAGAAATCACCTCTAGGGGGAAACCACGCTTAATACTAATAATTTTAGTAAATTATGCAATTTATTGCTAAATATCTATTTTTGATCATAGAGAAATTTAATAAGTGACATAATTATTATTTCCTATCTACCAGGCACTGTACACTAAGTATTTAACAGGGATTATATCATTTAATCCTGATTATAACCATTGCTGTAGGTACTATTTTTATCCCCATTTTAGTGATGAAGAAACTGAGGCTTAAGAGATTGGAATTTGGATCTCTCTAATGGAAATATTTTCTCTTAATCACCATGCTGTTTCATAAATAAATATTTGTTGAGTGGAGTAAAGTATGGAAGAAACAAGATAGAGAAAATGAGAAGGAAAAAGCTGGAGGGGTTCTCTAGAGTGGTTTGGACCCATTCCATTCTTCCCTTTGGAAAACCCTCTTACAGCTTCTAAAAGAACTGCTATGTTCTTGCCACCTGGTTCCCAAGTACTACTTATAAACCTAGGTCTAGATTCAAGTGCATATACAGAAAAACATGAACATATTTCACACTCACAACAAATTCCAGGTGAGAAAGTAAAAATCAGATTGACTCTGTGAAACAGACCTGAAGCCACCATTGCCTTGTTCCACCACTTTCTTTGCTCCCTCTCAGTTTGGAGACAATGCATCTTCTAGCCTTACCTCTGAGCCTAAAGTCCCTGCCTCTCAGACTAAACATGCTGATTGCCAACCAAAACAAACAACTTTACTGACAACCAAGTTCTGCCTAGATAATTTTCACTTAAAAAACAAAAACTACAAAGCATGCTCTATCCCCAAAGGAATTCTTTCCTACTCTGCTATTTCTTCATGTTGAGGAGAGAATCTGATGATACGTGAAAATAGCTAGCTGTGAATCAAATATTTCACAGAGATCTCTGCAAGGCTAAATTTAGGAAGAAGAAAAATCTTGAAATTAGTATAAAAATCAAAAGTTAAAATCCTGCTTCAACTCTACACTGATCAGTCTTTTAAAAATAGCTAGAGAACAAGCATGCTGTCTTATTAGTCATGTGGATCTGAAATTACTAACAGATACATAATTCCAGGCTTGATCTCATTTCTTGCCTGGCTTTGCTTTTAACTATGTACATCCATGCTGAGGATTCAAGCTGCTTCCCCAGCTCGTAACAAGCCCTTTTCACAGACAGGTCTCCTGCCTCCCTGCTGCCTGTATTAATGAGGAGCATGAGTTTCAAATCAAACTTCAAAAGAACAATTTTCTTGGAACATTATCCTGTAATGGGCTTCAAATACAACCTTCCTTAGGGGTTTAATATCTCTATAGAAAGTAGTTAATCCAGTGAGAGAAAATCTAAGGAAGCCAAAGAGCCTAAATTTGGGGTAGATTTGGTATTTCCCCCATGCTGGGTGGTGGGGGAAGGGAGAACTGAATTCTGGTGACATTAATACATAAATGGGTCTGATTCCAAAGGCAAAAGTTTAATCTCACTCACCTTTGGAAAACTAAGCTAGCACCTTTAGACTTAGATTCCCTGATGTATGAGGATATTCAATACGATCCCATACGGCTCATGCAACATGAACCCCATGTAAATACTCCAAAACCACAATTGATTGGAATTCTTAGGAAAGGAGATGTTCTAGGTCATTGGATTTTCTTGTCAAATCAGGAATGAATAGAAAAATCCTTCTTATTTCAACCTTCAGGATCAAAAATGTTTATAAATGCATTAGTCTATTTTCCTGATTTATTAAATGCAGCATGGAGAATATAATTCAATCTCTATTTGATGATTCAGATACCTATGGTTCCTGAGGTCATACCTTTGGGAATCAGTTACTTTGGTGCTATAACTATGAAGTCAGAGGTTAAGAAACAGAGGTAGAGCTGCACTGACATTAGGTTATAGTTATAAGGGTTTAGTAAAAAGTCATCATTGATAGGCACTTACTGTCCTTTTACCTATTTCTTATAAAATTACAGGGTTAAAAAATTCTGATTAATGGGTGAGTCTGATTATTTAAGAATTTGAATGTTTATACTAGCATAGCTTTTCCTTGGGGGGGAAAAAATACCTTCCGTCTTCATCTGAGAAAGAGCCCATTTCTAACTGGCTGCATGGTTCACATAGATATCATAAAACCTGTTAAAAAATAAAGTGACACAACATAAATTCAATTGAAAGCAACCTAAACTTCCACCTCCAATCCCAAGTTGCTGTTGTTACTGTTGGGGTGGTTGTTTTTGCTGTTGTTTTGGTAAAACAAGGCTGCTACTATACAGTGGGAGTGCCATTTAAATTTAAAGCCATCAAAAGTTAATTCTTCTTCCGTTCAAGAGGGAAAGAAAGACCTTTCAGTAATCTCAGGAGAAAGTTTTTTGTACTCAAATCCTCCCGAGCTGTGCAGCCCTGGAGTAATGAAAGATAAATCAGGCCAGTCACACGCATGAAGACCAAGAATGAGCAGCAAAACTAACCACAGCAATGGTGACTTCAAGTGCCAGCAGGCACAGAAAGGCCTTACTCCAGCAGTTTATTATGCCCCTATTCTCCAAAGGTTGTGTTTTTCCTGGCAAGAGAGGAGGAGGGGAGGTACATCTCCTAACTTGTTAATGACCTATGCCTTCTGAGTAAGGAGAACACTAGTGAAAACACAGGATCCCTGTCCTTTCCATCAGCTCTCTACTTGCCAGCAAGCCAGTGTTTACGGCTTCTTATGTTTGCCTAACAGATATGTTCACCATCAGCAATTCTAAATTGACCTATCCCTCATTGATGGTTATCCAGAGTTCTGTGCCAAGCACAAGGGCTAGGGGAAAAGGGGAGGGCATAGAAAACTGCAGAGGAAGGAAGGGAAAGAGAAAAAGGGTACCAGGCAAGGAAAAACCTGTCACGCACAATCAAACAACTGATTCATGTCAACAATACTAAACCTATGCTAGTTTCTCTGCCTTTCCTGCCTATTTTTAGAAGAGCTTTAGGAAGTACAAGACCAAAAAGAAACTGAGTTTCTGCCATTTGATTCTACCCATACGCTACACACAAAATCTTTAAGTAATACCTGTCTTATTTGTCTGTAGGATACAACCAATGCAAGTAACACTCTTCCACTTAAGACTAAGATGAACAGTAAGTAAATTTCATTTTCGACCTAAGGTTCTAATCTGTTTCAACCTGGACCCACCAAGACCTGAACTTTCATCAGATCAACAAAATGATCCTTCTGTCTTTTTGATTGCCAGATCTCATCCAAGTAGTCAACTACTTAGGACTTTATTGACAGAACCTTGGAAAGACTGGGAACGAGGAGATGCAGCCAGGAAAGGAATGCAAAATTTCAGACATGCCGTGTATACTAATAGTGATACTTAAGCCACTAAGATTTCCATTCCATTGATACTAATTTATTTCAGATTGCTCCATCGTGCTGCTAATCAAAGCCAGCAAACATACACCAAGACAAGCCAAGGGGGAAAATGACCTTCCTTTACCCATGTCAGTTGTCAAGAGGGTGGTAAATAGCAGAATGAATAAACACATATTTGCTGATGCTTTAATCCCATGATTATAAAATTTTTCAGTTAAAATGCCAGACACAAATTTGTAGAGTATTTATTAAATACTGCCCTAAAATCAGTTTCAGATATCTATAGTCAGATCCCTGAGTTCAGTGTGCCACTGCTTTTGATACTTTTTAAACATATGCTTAGTAAGAAAGGGTTAAATAAAGGATCTTGAACAGTAGGAAGTCTCTTAGGAATAAAGACAGCTATCCTTCAGTGATAGGTCTGAAATATAAAGATGAGCACAAATGCAGCACAATTGAAAAAAGAAGGCGACTGATACTTTTTCAAGCTATTATGAACTTTAATTAAGTTTATAAACTATAATTTTAAACTACATTTAAAAAACAATAGACCACATTTTTGCCCTAATTGGTTTAAAAAGCAGAATAGTTGAGGTTAAGTGAAAAGAAACTTTTAATTACTTTAAAAATAGTTTGAAGCAATGGACTAGATTTACTCACAGCAAACTAGATGTATCTTAAAAACATACTCCTAAGTGAAATTTTTAATGTAAGAAACAGAATAAGATCTATAGCAGAATATCATTTACATAAATGTAAAATACATGTATACAAAGCAACAAGGATTCAGTAAGAGTATATATCAAAATAAAAGGATACACAGTGAATGAATCAGAATAAGCTATCTACGGTGGTGTGCGAGAAAAGAGTGGAGAATGAAGATAAAGATAAATTTTTTAAAAATAAGCCTTGCATGGATCAATGATGACACTGTACTATGAGCTAAGAAATATGCTTATTATCAACCATATATACCCTTATATACCACAGTCCAAAAAATTAGAGTCACAGTCAATAAAGTTTCTATGTAAATGTGACAAAAAATTTTTTTAACTCCAGGGATAATAAGATAGATAATGGTTAATTAGGTCAACATGAAATGCAATTATATCAGGTCAATGACTACTATGCTTGTGGTTCATGACCCTAAAAATTCATTGGGAAAAATCAATGAGAAATGCTCCTTAAAATCTGCTCCGTTTTTCTGCATTTTTCCAACAAATTTTAATCCCCAAATGACAGTAAAACCAAACCTGGGCTTTTGATCTCCTTTAGTGCAAGATCATCTCCAGGTATATATGGAAAAAAGGATACAGATTTCTAATGGTGTAACAAGAAAACCTAGTGATGAATTTGCTATGAAGTAAAGGGTAAAGCCAAAGAAGACACATAGGTTTATAATTTAAGGAAGTATGTTTATAAAGACTGAGAAGAACATTAGTGGAAGAGGGGGTGGTGAGGATTAAGCATCTCTATATTCAGTACATCAGTAATTTTTATACGGCCATTTCTTATACCCTCCTCCAAAGCATGCCTGTGGTTTAAGGTTCAAAGGTCAAGTCAGGTAAAACATTTCTAGAAGGACTAAAAGAGCTCTCTGATGGTCTAGTTTGATCAAGGGACAAAAGGCAGGATATTTTTTAAATCCTCCCTGAATATTATTTCTCACAATTGAGGCTTTGATGAGCATAGAGCAGCAGAGAATTTGAAGCCATATTATTTAACCAGATTCTTAAAAGTCAGTTATCCATATTAGACAACCATCTAAGTAAGTACCAGGAGGCTTGGCAGCTGTGGCATGTTTTTATTTTCCAAAAGTATATAAATATGCATCCTACTCCATATTCCCTCTTATTGTAAGACTGATGCTCACACTTCTCCACAAAGAAGGAGGGTCTATGCTCCCTCGCTCTGAACCTGGTGGACCTTCATAACTGCTTCAAGCAACAGATTATGTTGCAAGGAACACTGACTTCCCAGGCTTGGTCATGAAAGATAATATGGTCTCCACCTCTTTCTTTCACTCTCTTCTAGGATACATATCTTGGGAGCTCATATGCAACATTTAAGAAGTCTGGTTATCCTGAAGTTAGCATATTAGAAAAATCACACGAAGAAAATACACAGACAAAGAGATGTCTGAGGAGACCTCATTATTCCAGCCCCAAGCTATTGCAGTCCTCAGTCCTCACAACCTGACATATGAGTGAAGAAGCCTTCAAGAGCTCCTTGCTCCTAGCCACAATCTTACCACAACGGCATGAGAGACTCAAGCCAAAATTGCCTAACTTGGCCATTCCTGAATTCCTGACCACAGAAGCCATCTGAGATCTTAAAAAATCATTTTTGTTGCTTTAAACCACTAATGTTTGGGGTGATGTGTTACACAGCAACAGATAACTGATTCAGCAGTCTTTCAGGAAAGAGGAAGAACTTAACCAGGGTGTGTCCCTGAACGGATGGCTGTCCCACCTACACGCAGAAAGAAAATCTGAGATTAAGCCTCAGAGCTGGTTGCTTAAGATTCTCATTCATTTGTTTTTGTTGTTGTTATTTGCTAACATTCACTTATAGTTTCCTATGTACTGGTACTGTTATTCCCAACAACCCACTGAAACATTTATTATTTTATTGCCATTGTACATCTGAGGAAACTAAAGAACAATTAAATTACTGCCAAAATTAAAAAACTATCCATTGAAGGAGCTTCCAGCAGTACAGTCTGATTCTAGGCCCATGCTTCTAACCATCATGCTCTACTTCTTTGGGCACTTTTCAAGACTGAGCTCAATTATAAACTTTTGGAAATGATGACAAAACAAGTCAAACTATAAAATGACGAAGTTGGCTAAATAAACTTGCTGAAAATCATTACCCTACTAATGCTGCTTTGTGCTCTGTGCACCCAAGCAAGGACACCTATAATGCTCTAATCCCATAGACTGATAATCTAATTAGTGAGTGTAAAATGTTAATATACAATTAATCTAAACAGATTAATATATAAATCAGAACAATACCCTGACTCATAGCAAAGGTCATAAAGGCCATTAAGAAGCACATGTACAAACTGGGATCGGGAGACAAGTGACAGTTGTGTTCAATCTAACATAAGGTAAAAAATACTGAGTGTTCAAGAAATGCTAATACTGACATAAAGAATGTTATTCGATCTGAAACAAAGAAACAGGAAGAAGAATCAACAACAACAACAAAATGTTTTATTTTTGTCTCAATCCACAGAAAGCACTATATTTAAATCACCCACTTTAGAATGAAAGTACTGGCAGGAATTCAACATAGCTCATTATGTCCCCTGAGGCATCATTACAGTATGTTTTCTTTTTAAAAAATCACACTTAAACACTTTCTCTCTTATAAACTGTTAAAAAGCATCACTATATTACTATTTCATGACAAAGTAAGTGGTTTCAGCATGTGTGGCTAGTTGTGGGTGGGAACGGAGTGGGAAGTCCTCATCAAAATATGCATCATCACCATCATTCAAGGCATCCTCACAGGAATGTGTTGTATGGCAACGTGATGGGTGCTGTGTTTTGACTCCCTCACTGTTACACACAATTTGCCAGCAGTCCATAAAGTATGCTTCTGGATCATAAAATCTAAGAGATTTTTTCTTCTATTTGGCCTGAATCATTTAAATATGAATTCTAAATGTAGTAAGAAATGCCCAAAGCATAATTTCTCCAAAGCTAAATCTTAAATTACGTTTCCCTAATGCTCAGGAGCACTGCATGCAACACTATTGATCTGAATCCTGGAATCATCTTTTAGAGATAGAACAGTAGAATCAAATTCCTGGCTATATAACCCTAGGTGACACCAACAGAGAAAAATGGACAAGGCCATTCCCAGCAATGGTGAGATTTGAGGAAAATCAACCAAGAAGAAAGAGTTGGATGGACAGAGATTGACATAGTTCAACACCTACCACCTTGGAAAATGATGAAAATCACAAACAGAACAGGATTCTCAATAAAGCCACCCCTGAAACGGTCCTTTGAAATGCCACGAATGACCTCTGGAGTGGGCATCCACAGTTCTCAACTTGAACAGTTCTGGGGGGAAAGTTTCCCAAATATATGCTTTCACAGCTCCTTTGCCGCCCCCCCTTAAGTTACCCCAGCCCACTTCCACATCCTTCTTTTCTTCCAGGTCCCCACCTCACTGGAAGCTTCTGTCTCTAACTTATTTCCAAAGTTCCTCTACTATATGTTTATGTGGCCACCTAAAATTCACGTGGAATTGAAGCTGTATGTAAACATCTACCTAAAAATAAAAGATCCTGGGATAGAGCTGAATGCACTTCAAATTCAACATATCTAAATCCCACTCATTCTCTTTCCCCAAAATATACCTCCAACTTTTCTGTTACTGTTAATGACATCACTCTTCTAGTCTCTCAAGCTAGAAAAGTGCACGTTCTCTTTCCATTCCTATAAGAAATAAAAACAAAACTTGTCTCATTAATTCTTCCTTCAAACTCCCTCTTGTGTCTGCTTCTTCCTTCCCCTTTTCGCCCCCATCCCACTGGTTCACACATTTATCTTCTCATGCCTGAACTATTTCAAGCACCTCCTATGTAGCCACCTAAGCTGGAATCCCAACCATCAGCCTTTCCCCACCCTAATCTACCTTGCATACACCATATGAGACTTACCTTCCTAAATCACCTCAAACATCTTACCCCTTCATATTCTAAAATGGGTCTTTTAATGGGTCTTTGTTGAAAGGTCAAATTCCTCAATGGGGCATCTGAGTCTCTGTCTGCCTCCCACTTATCCTTTCATTTTATGACCACACTAAGTGTTGGTGAGTAACGGGGAATGTTGGGGGAACAGGAACCCTTACACACTGCTGGTGGGAATGTAAAATTGTACAACCACTTAGAAAAACAGTTCTTAAAAATGTAAACATTCTCACACCATATGATCCAGGAATTCCATTCCTAATTATTTACCCAAGAGAAATGAAAGCATAGGTCCAAACAAAGATTCTTAATATTTGTAGTAGCTTTATTTGTAATTGCCAAAAACTAGAAGCAATCCAAATGCCCATCAAAAGGTGAATGGATAAACAAATGATGCTATATCCATCCAATGAAATACTGCTTAGGTATAAAAATAATGAACTATAGATACAAACTACAATATATACGAAGCTCAGAAAAAGTATCCTGAGTGAAAGAAGCCAGACAAAAACACTTCTATAAAGTTCTAAAAACTGCACACTAATGTATAGTGACAGAAAGCGTATCAGCGGTTGCCTGGGAACCCAGAGGTAGGAAGGTAAGAGGACTGGAAGGGAGAAATTACAAAGGTGCTCTAAGAAACTTTTGTCAGTGATGGGTATTATACTGATTGCGGTGATGGTTTCACAGTTAGGAACATACGTTCAAAACTCACCAAACTGTTCACGTTAAGTATTCGTTGTACATTGTCTGTCAATTATACCTCAAAAAAAGCTGTTGAAGAGAAAATCTTATCTCTGAGAAAATCTTATCTCTGATCACTCACCTTCTAAACACATTCCTGAGTCAAACTGGTCAACTGATTAATACAAGAATGCATTGTGAACCTTTGCACGCCTGTGTTCTTCCTGCAGCCATCCTCTCAAATGAAATACCATACTATTTGTCCCTCCAAACACAGCTGACCTCACACCTCCTCCAATGAGACTCCCCAGACCACTCCAGCTTGTAGATTTCTTCTTTCTCTTATTTTCTAACTTTCTAATACACTCTAACCATCATTTGGCGAGTTTAACTATAGCACAGAGGCAAACCTAAGTTTGAATCCTAATTCTCTAGTTTATAACTCTGTGACCCTAGAAATTTACTTAATCTGTCTCTATCTCTTAAACATTTATAATAATAGTACCCATTTCATAAAGTTGCTGAATGTAAATTGATTGGCATAATACCTAGCACGCAGAGTAAGTATCCAATCTTTGTTGTATTAGATTTACTATATGTTTCTTTGTGATATTTCTTATATGAAATAGTTTTGGAAGGGGTGGTAGAGTCACCTGGCCTTCCTAATGGTGCCTGCCAGAAATAATTACATCTAAGCCCTTTTTGTACAATAGACAATAATTAGCTGGTTTAATTTTCCTTTTCCTGTCAATACCCTTTTCCAATATACATGTGTGTGTTTGTGTATATATAGAGAGAGACAGCCTGGGAGACAGAAGCTAGAGCAAGCTGGAGAGGGCAGGAAGAGGGAGGGCAGGGGAGGGAAAGGGAGGCAAGGGGAGGAGAGACTAGGAAGTTGCAAATATTACGGTTTTCTGCTAGAGTAAGCTTAAATTGAATCTAGACATTACATTTAAATAATAAAATGTACTTAGTCATACTCTCAGAATTTGACTTTCTTAGCTACAAATAATAAAATAATCACTACCAAGCATTTATTATCTACATGATTAGACACAAAGAAGTTTGTAGTAAGTTCAGTCACAAGTCAAAAAATGGCTACAATACAATTTGAACCAATGCCTCTCTAATTATGTAATGATACTTCTAACAATTGCATCATTGATTTTACTTTCATCAGCTGTGTCTTAAATAATAAAATACAGATTACAGACTTTTAATAGCCAATCATTTATTTATATTAATTGACTTAATGCTACACCTCACTTAATACAGGGTACTTTATGGAGAGTGGTTCTCAAGATACTTTAGTTTCTTAAATCATTTATTGTTCAGCAGATTTGGTAATATTTTCCTTTCAATGGGAATTTTTCTTCAGGGTAAGTGAGGGAATACTGAAGATCAGTATCAGTACTTTAAGGGCAAGCTGCCATTTCACGCTTGTCCTTATTTTTTTTTTTTTTTTTTTTTTGCCGTACGCGGGCCTCTCACCGCTGTGGCCTCTCCCGTTGCGGAGCACAGGCTCCAGACGCGCAAGCCCAGCGGCCATGGCTCACGGGCCCAGCCGCTCCGCGGCATGTGGGATCCTCCCGGACCCGGGCACGAACCCGTGTCCCCTGCATCGGCAGGCAGACTCTCAACCACTGCACCACCGGGGAAGCCCCACGCTTGCCCTTAAAGTAACTAGTTTAGCAGCACTGACAATGCCCCCTCATTATTTACTTAATTCAGTATCAAAAGTGTTTGACTTTTCTTCCAATGGGGCCACGTAGATTTATAATTAAAAGAGATAGCCACCTCCCTGTAAGCAATAGGAAGGAATGTAAGAAGAAGGTATCACCAATCCAAATAACTAAATACCTAATTGATGTTTTGGAAACTTATGCTTTAAGCAGAGCTTCACCTTTAGAAACTCAGTGCCTGGATAAAAGATAGTACCAAGGCCACTTGGACTGCAAAACACAGTCACAGGTGGAAATGCCAACATGCATAAACTAAATATTTGTAATCTCATCATATAGTTAGATGAATCATGGATAATCTTTTCTAGACATTGTTTAAAGTACTAAGCATGTACACTTCTGAAGAGTAATCACTGATTTTTTTAGCTAAATTGCACTTTAACAATTAATTCAGAGTTTTATTATGTACTTGACCAATACTATTTGTAGCATTACCTCTACATTGCTATGATTTATAATTATAATAGCACTTATCAAGCATTAGTTATGTAACAAGCACTATTCTAAGCATTTTGCATAGGTTAACTCATGTCACCTTTATAACGCAATGCGATAGGTACAAATCATGGGAGATAAGGCATAAAGAGGTAAAGTAAATGGTGGTATCATTAGCATTATTAGCATTGTTAATAACGCGTTCAAATATGGACTTAGATCTCACAATAAAATTTAAAAACTGAATTTCAAACAACTGTCTCATTTACAACTCAAAAATCTATCCAAGTAAAAGGTTTCACCATGTCTTTCTTAAGACATAGACGCTTGGTGTTTTTGTCAAAATAAGAATACTTTCATGAACTCAAAACATAGCTTCCTTCTTAAGAAGCTACATAATTCAAACTTAGAAGTAGTCAAGATATAGACACCCTTTTTACTAAACATGAGTATGATTTTACTATTAGAAAATCCAACAAGGAGCAAATAAAAGATGAAGGAGGTCACCTACAACCTTAGAAAGCATTAGAACCACCCACAAAGCAGAATACAGCTTAGACTATTTTCACTTTTTTGTGTGTTCTAACGGATATTTGTATTTCAAATACTTTCAAAATTATATTAGCTTTATAAAATTCTATTTTCTCCACCCCCCCATATCTTTCTTTCCCCACTTTAAGCCAATCAACTCAAGGTCTTTGGGGACTGCCAATTTGGAACATCCTCTGGCCTTGACAACTGGCAGCTGGGATCGATCAGTTCATAAAATCCAACTTGTCAGCTAAAACCAGTCATGTTTTTTAAGCAAGACAATCTGTTAAACAGGTTAGGCCTTAAATCCTGAAAAACATTTGCAAAAACACATTTTGTACTTGCTCTTCCTAAGTTCTGAGGCTACAGATGTTACAGAAACCACGATTCTGGAAACTCTCCCAACCATCTATTATCCTTCCCTGAAAACTTGAAGGTATCTTCTGGGCTCCACAGCTAGCAGCAGACCAGCTTCTGATAGCCATGGGTGGGAACAGATATCCTCAATGTGGAAGGAATCCTTGATTCACCCTGGGCAGTTACATAGTAATTTCTTTCTGCTGTGCACTTGATCTAGTTCATCGTAAGCCAATGTCATCACAGTGCAGTTAGGCTAGCTTCCAGTACTGGCTCTGTCATAAGAAGAAAAATTTATTATAGAGATTTCAAAGCAATTTCAGAGCTTATAAAGCTAAGTGATCTTAGGCAAGGCACATCTTCTCAAGCTTCAATCTCCTTCTCAGTAAAATGAGAGGGCTGGAATGACCAAACTTCAAATTTCTTTCCAATTCTATAATTCCATGATTCTACTTCTTCCCATTGTTTTCACTTAGCTGGAAGCCTAAGATACTTCCTCACCAATGCCAGCTCTTATAGTTATCCAGGATCACAGTGGGTCAGTCCCCACAAAGCATCATGCCACAAATAATGATGGGTTAGACGAATACTTTTTCAGACTTTATCATATTCAATTAAGTACAGGAAGGTTTCAAAACAGATAAATGTTGTTGTTCCCCCACTGAACCGTAATTTGATTATCATTACCTTTCAATATCATAGTATCTTGACACTTCCCACCATTACTATCTAAGTTGGCAAATATATACATCAGGCAAATGATCATTCCCTTTGGCTTTACCCCAGGTAAACATCAATCACTGATCAAGCCAAGACCACTCTCAGAATCTTCAACTCACCCTTCCAGACAGCCACCACCAATTATTCAGAATTGGCATGAGTGAAAGAGTACATCTGAAATTGTGATGTATACATTAATTAGTACCAATCCAAACCCAACTGCCATCTATATGTCTCTAACTGGATATTTCCCGAGACATACACTCGTTCTCTTCCCACTAAAGCATCTCCCTTTTTATAAATGGCAATTCCAATAATCCAGACATCCAAATGAGATATCTTACCTCATCCTTACATCTAATCAATCAAGTCTTGCAAATTTTACTTCCTATGTGGTTTTCACATTTATTTTCTCCATTCCAAATAACACTTTCCTAGTCCAAAATCTTAGCATTTTTCTTCAAACACATTGCAACAGCTTTTTAACTAGCTTACCTTGCCAATGGTCTTGTGAGTATCATGTTTCCCTTTAAAACCTTTCAATGAATCTTAATGCATATTAGCATGACAGTCTCAGGTTATTCAAATAACTTACATGGTGGCTCAGGGTTTCATAAGCATGTAATAGTTGCATGGCCTTTTATAAGCTAGCCTTGGAAGTCAGTATCACGTCTACATACAACACTCTACTGGACAAAGCAGTCACAAGCCCACCCAGATTCAAGGTTCACTTGATGGGAGGAGTGTCACTACAACCATGGTTTAAAGCCACCATATCCATCTCTATCTTTCACATGTTATGCTCTAGAAAAACTGAACCAGTAGTTCCCCAGTTATGCCACCGCACATGCTGTTTCTCCAGCATGGAATGCTGTGATAATTAATTTTATGTGTCAGCTTGACTAGGCCACAATATGTCCAGACAGCTGGTTAAATATTATTCCTGTATGTGTCTATGAGGATGTGTCCAGAAGAGATTAGCATTTGGGGTGGTGGACCAAGTAAAGCAGATGGCCCTCCCCAATGTGGATGGGCATCACTCAATCCACTGAGGGCATGAACAGAACAAGAAGGAAGAGAAAAGTTGAATTAACTCTGCCTGGCTACTTGAACTGGGACATTGATCTTCCCCTGCCATTGGCACTCCTGGTTCTCAGGCGTTCAGACCCAGACTGAAACCTATATTATCAGCTCTCTGACTCTCAGGCCTTCAAACTACACCACTGGCTTTCCTGAGTCTCCAGTTTGCGGATGGCAGATCGAGGGACTTCTCAGCCTCTAAAATCATGTGAGCGAATATCTTATAATAAATCTCTTCATATACATTTCCTATTGGTTCTCTTTCTCTGGAGAACCCTAAGACAGATACTGTCCTTACCTGACCCCCGGAAAACCCCTGTCATTCCTGTAGTATCATCAAAATACTACTTCCACTGTGACAGCTTCCCTATCAGTACATAATGAACTTGAAATTCTTCCATACTCCAGTACGATCTCACCAACTAGACCAGTGCTTCTCAAGGATACAGATCACCTGGGATCTCATCAAGATTCAGACTGATTCAGTAGGTCTAAGGTGAAACCAAAGACTCTACATTTCTTACAAGTTCCCAGGTAATATGTATGTTACTGTACCAACCACAGTTTGAATAGCAAAAGGCCACTCAAAGAGCCTACTCAAAAATTGCTGGCCCAGAGTGGAGTGTTGCATCCAAGGAAAGGTCTGTGGCACAGGGGCAAACTGCAGATCACGCATCTGGGTGAGAGGCCAGAATGGAATGGGAGAAGATACAGCAGGCACCTAAGAGCAGGCCAATTGTTAAAATATGTGCATTTCTGAGACAGGCAAAGAGGAAATTTTGCCAATAGGAGGGAAATCAGAGAAACCACGTCAAAAGCTACCAAAGGTTTTAAGTGAAGGGTGGGAAGCAGAGAATGGAGGAATCCTAGAGCTAATGAAAGAGAATGTGTAAAAGCTGTTTTTAGGTTAGAAATAGGAAGGGAGCCATTAAGGCACTAGGCTAAAATTAACATTTTCCAAAATATTTGTCTATACCTCCATTGAGGTAAGCATCTATTCATACTGGATTTTTAAAATTTGGATGTCTATATCTAAATTCTACTTACCATAAGCTAGATTCCTGAGAACATGAACTGTTTTTATTTATTAGAGACTGGTATTTAAGAACATACATATGCCTTCTGGGTTCATATCTTAACTCTGCCACCACCTGGTTTGTGACAATAGGGAGACTTTTTTTTTTTTTTTTTTTGCTTTCATTCTCCCAAGCATAAAATAAGGGATAATAATAATGTCTGGACATAGAAATTTTGAGAGGATTAAAACAGAATATATCTGAAAGTGTTTACCTTGGAACATAGTAGCCTTAAAATTAGTGTTTGATATTATTATAGGGAGAGAGCATGATGTCTAAGAGTTGGCTTGAGAATCAAACAACCAGAGTAAAAAATCTCTTGCTCTCCTATTTACTAGTTGTCTGACCTTAAACCTGGTTCTTAACTCCTCTAAGCCTCAATTATTTCAGCTGTAAAATTGAGATGCTAATAGTTACTACTTAATAGTTACTACTTAAGAGAATTGAGATCATCCATCCCTGATATATGCGATAAACCTTCAGTGAATACTAGTTATTATTATCAGCAACAACAGCATAACACAATCTGGCATTTGGAGGGCTTTCCACAAATACTGAATGACTAAATAAATTAATGAATGTAGAAAAGGTTAACATTGATCTCAGCAAATTCACCTCCCTCCAAGACTTTAAAATATTGCTATATACTCAGGGGAAAACTTTTCTTAGGACTCATGCAAGGAAGAGGTCAAGTAGAAACACAGGGCCCCCTCTATCTTCACTTTCATCTTTTGTTATAGGTTAAGCTTCCATGTAAATTTCCCTTCAAAAATTGCTTCCACCACTAAAGAATAAAGATTATATCATATTTTCATAAATATGTCTTCTCCTACAGACCACAAAGATTAGCGCAGCATAAAATGTCTGGTTATAGTCATTCTAATAGGTGTAAACATCTAAACAACAATAAAAATTAAATGAAAGGCAGCTATGTCATCACACCATTCCCCATTCCTCTACCTCCTGAGAATCTAAGAATGAAATTAGCTGGGAACAAATATGACACTGACTAGCCTGTTAGAATTAGCATAGTGCTACTGTAATGGCAAAAGAATTAATAGAAGTAACACACCTAGTTCCAATACACATGGTGGGAAACCTCTTGCTGACAGAGATACAGGTAGGACTCATCTCAGCATTCCACTGAACATTTAAAGTAAAAAGCACAACTCAACTGCACCCCAAAGAATTTGCGAATTTAGAAGACATTTGATTACCCCATTTTACAATAAGTGTCTGGACTAGAACCCTTTAGAAGGGTCACACCCTCTCCCATCTAGTGCTTGTTAAAGAAACACATTTTTGGTGGTAGGAGGATGTTTTCCTTTACTTCCTATTTATGTTGTTAGACATGGGATAAACTCAAATATATTTTGTTGCATAAATTCATACAATCTTTCTTCTGTCTTCTACTGGATTTAGGAGTGTCACAAAATTTTAAACTCCAGGAGAGAAATCTTCCACAATTTATTTCACATGCAACTCAATGCTTTTTCTTCTGAGAATTAGCACCAGGCAGACCCTATAGACATCCTTTAAGAGAAGTTATGTACATTCCCATGGCTACATATTTCAGATATTTCCATCTTAATAAAAATCCTCCTCACTGGTTTGTCTTCTGTAGGCTCAGTTACACAGTGTTCTTTACATAAGTACTGAGCCCTATATTCTACGCAGATGGAGATAATAGAAATCAAACAATCAGACCTACCATATTCTGAAGATTACTGAGCAAGAGAAAATAATAATCACCAGTGAATTTTAGTCTTATTTTCCCAAGTGATGACACTGAAAACAATAACCTATCCACCCCACTCAGTAGGAGCTGAGGCTCACTATCAACACAGCAACAGATGAGGATATATGGCTTACGTTAAGAGGTGGTAGTTGGCTAGGGGCTGAGGAATATCCCAGTTCTGACCCCTCACCACCCACCCCTTAACAACAACAACAGCAACAAAATCTTCAAAAACCTGAGCCAAGGAACCCTTTATTACTAGAAGACACTCTGGTCCCCAAATCCCATTACAGAATTCCGGGGAGATGACCTACTACACCTCATGGAAGAATCTAATTTCCCAGGTGGATCTAAGGAACCAGCCTTCACACAAAGCCCCAACCCAAATCCCAAATCTATACATCTAAGGGAAGTAAGGGCCTTCCTTCATGAGATATAGAGAGCCAAGAGGAAGAAATGTCCAAGAACTTTTTCCTAATCTAGAGTGGCCTTTCCCATACTACATACCCCAGATCTTTCTCTGGAGTAAGGGAAGGGGAAAGATGCCAAGGAAGATGTTTGTAGGCCTGTATTACATAGACTCATGGGAAAGGAGAGAGCACCCTTTTCCTACATGGGCTGCCATTTTGGTCAATCCAGACCTGTGCTCTCACCTCTTAAGCATAGAATGTGGTGTGTTAGCAATTGGGGTAACCCTTGGGGGTGAGAAAAGGGCTCTAAGTTCCCTTGGAGGTCAAAATGGCTGACAAAAATCTATCTAATCAATTATTCCCAACTTTGTATGAGGGAAGTAGGAAAAAGTTATCTTTATATCCCAATAAAAAAAAAATCAGGGCTTCCCTGGTGGCGCAGTGGTTGTCCCCCTGCCGATGCAGGGGACACGGGTTCGTGCCCCGGTCCAGGAAGATCCCACGTGCCGCGGAGTGGCTGGGTCCGTGAGCCATGGCCGCTGAGCCTGCGCGTCCGGAGCCTGTGCTCCGCAACGGGAGAGGCCACAGCAGTGAGAGGCCCACGTACCGCCAAAAAAAAAAAAAAAAAAAAATCATAGAATTTGAATGAGAGGTGTTACTGATATGAGTATACTTTACAT
Source organism: Monodon monoceros (assembly GCF_005190385.1). NCBI lineage: Eukaryota > Metazoa > Chordata > Mammalia > Artiodactyla > Monodontidae > Monodon > Monodon monoceros. Next base: position 122,532,042 of record NW_021703777.1, read on the forward strand.
TTGATATGGAAGCAAAAAAAAAAATAGAAGTACTACTAAATAAAATTTTAAAAGTGGAAATTTATTTATTACTCATACAATTATTTATAAATGTATATACAAAGAATAACCAGACAACATCAACTTTCTCTCTTTTTAAATAAATATTCTGGAGTTAAATAACAAAGCCACAATTATTCAATTAATTTTCACGTTCTTCATGTGTAATGCTGAAATAGGATTTTATACCTGGGTTCTAGGCAAATCGAAAGATAAGTAACAAGGGCATGAATGCTGGGGTGAACACTGACCCCTCCCCCTCAATCCTCCCACAGATAGCAGTTAAACCACAGACTATAGACTGGGTCTGAGGACTGGCTCAGTTTCCATGAATTCCTTTAGAGCTGAGAGGGCTTTTCTCAGTCAGATGTGTATCCCTACAGACACAAAATGGAGCAATAGGGAAAATATTGGGAATAAAAGAGACTATATATCCTAGGTCCTCACCCAGTGGCTTCTGCCTCAAAATAATAAATGTTTCACAGGACAAAATAAATATCCTCTAAACTTTCTCACTTATTACTATATTCCCCATAGCCCCCAAATAATCACTTTATGAAACTCATTCCTATTGTGAACTAATGGAATACTTTTTTTCTTTTTCATGGAAAGGCATTTTATTTTAAATATAACAGTGTGTACATGTCAATCCCAAACTTCCAATCTATCCCTCCCTCACACCCTTCCCCCCCGGTAACCATAAGTTTGTTCTCTAGGTCTGTGAGTCTGTTTCTGTTTTGTAAGTTCATTTGTATCATTTTTTTTTAGATCCCGCATATAAGCGATATCATATATTTGTCTTTCTCTGTCTGACTTACTTCATTCACTATGATAATTTCCAGGCCCATCCATGTTGCTGCAAATGGCATTATTTCATTCTTTTCAATGGCTGAGTAATATTCCATTGTATATATGTGCCAACTCTTCTTTATCCATTCACCTGTTGAAAGACATTTAGGTTGTTTCCACGTCTTGCCTATTGTAAACAGTGCTGCAGTGAAAACTTTTGCTTATACATAAAATGCATTTCATCTCTTATTGGGTAGATAGAGATGATGCAAATGGCTTATGAGGGTGATCAGCATTACTCACCCATACTGTGTGGCCCAGAGATTTTATGTTCATGTTATGTCAACATCATTGTCAACACTGTGTTAAAATCTTCATGACAATCGGGTCATTTTATGTTGGTAGTTCCACAATGAGTTTATCCAGAAACTTTTCATCAATATTCATCAGTCAGGGAAAACACTTCAATGATGGAAGCATATTATTTTTATTTTAATGTAGGTTATAGTGTCCCAAAACTGGTCATTTAGGCCTCCTCCAAGGCAGACAACTCTCTAATTATAAATTCCATGAAAAACTACAACCCAACATTTATTGAGCTCTTCCTATATGGCATTTCTGTTAGAGACACTTTGTATGCACTATCTCATTGAATCCACACAACAATCCAGTGAATTAGGTGTTATTTTATCCTCATTTTACGGAAGAAAAAAGCCTTATAAAAGACCTGGATTTAAACCAAAGCAAGATGACTCCAGTTATGTACATTTAACATCATATTATCCTGCATTCACCAGAACTTGATGTCTGAAAAAAAAATATTTTTTAAAGCAACATTTGAAAGACCTTGGCTGTGCAGGGCTCATGCCACTTGCACTGCAGTGTTTCTTGGCAGCCTAATATGTAAATGAAGTATTACAAAATTTATTTTTTGCTGCCCTGGCTCTTTTTCAGGGAGATGAGGGATGCATTACCTTAGCTGTTTAGGCCAAGTAGTACATGCTTGTTGGAGATTCCACCCACCTGACCAGCAAGAGAAAGATATTTTGCACAGACTCATTTCCTCTTGAGGTATAACAACAATTTAAATTTCTCCTTTAAAGCCCAGTTGCATGGTCCATCTGTTCCAACTGGCTATTCTCCTGAATCATGGTGGCTACAGGAGGGACGTGAGGAAATCTACTTGCTGGAAAAGAATCAACCAATGCTGTATTAAATAAATTTGCATCACGGTTGTAAATACACCCAGGGGCCAAGGTGATGAATGCATTTTATAAATCAAATAAATGAATAATAACTTTTCGAGGTTGCTAAATGTAAAATGTTTGAAGAGCTGAATTGAATGAATCCAAACTGTGTCCAAGGGTTACGCTTTCTAATTAAAACATACACTGAAAACATTAACCTGATTCATAATCTAAATAAAACTCCGTTTTTTGAATGGCTTTCCATCTTTATGAATTTTTTTATTACAACACAAGGTAAACAAATGAAAGTATCCTTAATGAACCCAATATTTTTCAACCTTCTGAAATAAAAAAACAAAAAGAATAAAAATGAAAAGAAACATAAAAACTGCCACATTTATGATTCTCCTGCACATACCACATCTCAAATGCTAGGCTTCTGCTCTTGTCTTTAGGAACTGACTTAAAAATTCAGAAGCTCTTTACGTGAAAAAGAAAGAAAAAAAGAAAGGGAGGAAGAAAAGGAGATTAGGAGGGAGTGAGGGAGTAAAGAAGGAAAAGAAATTTTAAAAAATGAAAAGGGGGGATTTCAAATATGTATAAGAACAACACATTGGAATTAATATAATAAAATGCAAGGTTCAAAGTCACCTGTCTCTGAAAATAAATTGTTTATGATTATTTTTTTAAATACCAAAATAAATCAATTAAATTAAAATTTCATCAATTAAAATTGGGGCAAGTGAAGCAGGAATTTGCTGCAAACTTTTTGGCACATTATTTTCATTTCCAACTTTTGGTTTATCTGTGCTGTTTTCAACATCTCTTTCTATGGTGTGAATATTAATCAGGCCAATGGTATTCTGTTAGGCACTGTGGGCTCAACAGAGCATGGTTAGATTTGGTTTTAAAGAAATAAGCTCTACTTTTTAAAACAACAGAACGCCTATTAATTGAAACAGAAGGTCTGAAATTGTGAATAATTTGTCTGAATTTATACTCCTTGAAATCAATGGGAAAATCAAGAGTAAAAAATATATCTTCTTTTTCCTACTCTTCTGAAATAAGTTACATTAAGGAAAGAAAAGAAGGAAGGACAGAAAGAAATGTACAATCTAAGGGCACACACATATATCAGTCCCGTAATTCTTAGGGGCAGTGGGCAGTAATTCACCCCAGTCTTTGATCTTAGTAGCTTTGTCTGTTTATTCTAATGTAGCATAGAGATAATATAATTTTATGTGGGTGCCATAACATGAAAAATGTAAGGAACATTGCTGCAAGAACTTGTAAGTTTTGCTGGGTGTATTAATGCCACAAATTTAATATTGTGAATCCCCCTAAACTTCCCTCAGAAACACTTAGATTTTTAAAATACTGATTCCCTATTATAACTAAATTATAAGTGCATCCTCTTTTTTAGCCACAATGTGATTAAATTCTTACAGAAGCTTTTGTCACTCAGCCTGTCTTTATATCAGTAAAAAACGCATTATTAAACATTTGGGAAAATAGAGCATTTTAGTTGGTAAATTCTAAAGTCATTTTCCATACTAAAAAGAAAAAGCCTTCCTCTTGGTTAAAGGAGACCTTTCTTGAACAATATGTACTGATCCTAGGGTGGAAGGTGGGGAATAAGGTTTCAGCCTCCTTTGCTAACACAGTATGGCCAGCTGACACAAATGTGTCCTTTGAAGGCTCATGATGTCTGCTGTTCTCCTACCAATAAAGACGGCGCCAAACCCACCTTCTTCGACATGACTGTCCTTATGCCATTAAACTCTAACTTCCGCATTACTGTTAGATAGGTTCCCACAGCACCTCCCTACAGCTCAGAGACTGGACTCCCATAGGGTATAGCAAATTCACTGGAATTCTACAAGAACACTCCATAAAAATAAATACAACTCCAAAAACAGACTTTAGATTTTTGTGATGAGAATTATAAAATTCAGAAAATTTTTCTCAAAATTTTAATTGTTTTGGCACAGCCTCATTAACTAATAGAAGAATTTATAATACAAAAAAAAGAAGGCAGAATCACTGATTTCTACGAAAAGGCAAAATAAATATTTCAGTTTTTACTACTCACTGTTAATATATTTTTTTTCCCTTAAGAAAATAATTTAATAGGGTTTTGTTTAAGAGAACGTTTGTACATGAAGGAAGACTAACAATATCCAAGAGTGATCAACCATCAGTTAACTTTTAAAACTCATGCTCCAAGCCAAGTGACCACTAGAGAATTTGGTGTTTATTTGTTTACTTGTAACTAGTTTTTATTGACTATAACCAGGCCACAGGTTCACAAATGATGCCCTCTAAATGAAAGTAAATAGAGAAACCGGAGGAACTTTTTCACTGAAAATTCACAAATTATTCCAGACATATCCGGAAAATTATAAAGTAAATAAACTAAAGGCATATAACTGATAACAGCCTCTGACTTATGTATTATGTTAGATTTGGTTGTTTTGCCATGCAGATTGCTACAATGAACTCTTTTTACTCTAACATTTTTTATCTCATCTGTTTGGTACTAAGGTTGCTCCCCTAAAACCGCTCAGCCTTAGCCTAATGTTTGATTTTCAAATCTAGCAATAAGCTACTATGAGCCCAGCCCAAATATATCTCAAATAATAAAACAACGTTTCTTTGGGTTTCCTTTGATGTTGCATTACACTGTTCACTCTTCTGGCAGAGTCGATGAAGGCTATTGATATAAGGTATCCAGTCAAGACATGTGTTTACAATTATAGCCTTCAAAATAAAGAGAGGATACATAACCATATCCCCTGGGGTATGGAAATTACACCATTAGAGGAGCATGGCCAGAGGCCAATGGTCTGTACTGGTACACCTAATGAACAGTGTATTTCCATCTCCAAATGTGCATTCTATTTATAATAACATAATGCTATTTTAGATGAACAAAAAATTAGGCATACCTGGCACAGTGACATAACTAAAGCCTTGAGAATAATAAATTGATAGAGCATAATAGTGTCTGGCACAAGGAAAGGCATGTTTAGATGAGGGCATGCTGGGAAAAGGTGCTTACATATACCACAAGCAAAATTACACCCTGCTGTATAGGAGAGAGCACACAAGAGAGGATTTGGGAGATGAGTTCTCTACATTACACTTTGAATTGTTACCAAATAGCAGCTTCAGAATCAATAAGCAAACTCCTCCAATGACCTGGATAATAGGCAATTTCCAAGTTTCAAGGGCAGAGTGGTAGTGTAAATTCTATGATGTCAAGGCCAGTGATAGAAGGGTGGACTCCACGTTAGATTCTGAGCTCATAAAATTTGGAAGAAACTTAAAGGCTGCCACATGTCCTGGCTCTTGCTCAAATTCTCTTGCCTGAACTGAATCAGGAGAGAGGGAAGTAAAAACTGCTCACGAAAGGCGTCCCCAGTCCAATACCTGATCTATGAGTGCCAATGTTGGCATCCATTAGTGCATCTTTTCTACTTGTGAAGCAGGAAGAAGAATGTAAAAGTGACTATAAGAGCAACAGACAAACTAGAAAATCTGGCAAGTCACTTCAGCTGCAATGAAACACTGAAACTTGAGTGAAGCTGATATCTGCCATACGCTATTCATTATACCAGAAAAAGAATGAGGAAGTAGTATGAGAAGCAACCCTATAGTCCAGCAAGAAAAGAGAAAGAAGTAATGGGCAATGGTGTGGACATAGTGAAGGCTGACTGTTATAGCTCAGTACATGCTTACAGCTTTTCTAGGTGTCACCTAACAAGCCCATCAAAAGCATATTTTCCTTAAATTTACAGGTAAAATCATTATTTATAATTCTTACCACTGTAAAATAGACTCATATGAACCAAAACAAGAATCCCACAGGCCTTCAGTCATAAGTGCTAATAAATTTCTCATTATCTTTATTAAACTATCCATCCCTAAAAGCTGCCTTGGTTCAGAACTCACAGTTAACTTCACATTTAGTCAGGGACATAGGAGTTCAAAAAGGGATCAAAAAAGAAAAGTAAATTTTTGAAAAACAAAAGGCAAATATAACTTCTAGTCATTTAGTAAACTAGTATAAAATGTTAAGATTCAGAAGTTTGACAATATATTTTAATGCTTTGAAGTGAACTGTGTTATCTTAATAGAGCACGCACAAGAATAACAACAACAACAAAAAGAACACAACTTTTTATGTTTTTTCAAAAGGGCTTTGGGACTTCCAAAAAGTATAGGTAATGGCAATACGTTCAAAGGCACTAAAACCTTGGCCATAAGGAAAACTCCCTTACCTTAAGATTTGTGAGGCACTGGAATGTGCTGCTAGGAAGAGCTGTGAAGTCTCAAGTGATATACAATTTTATCAGTAGGGTATAACCCATGAATCCAAGGTCATTTAAATAGCAACACACCCTGGGCTAAAAAGAAGATATCAGATATAAAAATCACTTCAAGGGCTTCCCTGGTGGCACAGTGGTTGAGAGTCTGCCTGCCGATGCAGGGGACACAGGTTCGTGCCCCGGTCTGGGAAGATCCCATGTGCCGCGGAGCGGCTGGGCCCGTGAGCCATGGCCGCTGAGCCTGCGCGTCCGGAGCCTGTGCTCCGCAACAGGAGAGGCCACAGCAGTGAGAGGCACACACGTACCGCAAAAAAAAAAAAAATCACTTCAAGCTGTGACATTCTACAAGTCTAAAGTGATAAAAGTACAGTTTGCATCACACTTGTTTTATTTCTCTAATTCCTTCAAAGGTTAAAGAATCATGGAAATACAGCATCTTAAACCTGAATCTTCAAAGATCTTCTAGTCTCCTCATTTTATAGATATACAACATTACCTTACGCAATACATAACTGAAAATAATAAAAAGCTGTGAGCAGAGAAATCTAAATTTACTCCAAGCTCCTACATTCCCAGTAAATTGATGGGCAGACCTTTAGGCATCTTACATTTAAATTCAGCTTGACCCTGTCCCCATGATTTTGAGATTCAATCTGTTCAGATATCACCGCTGCACAAGACAGGGGCACAACATCACACAGTCATATTCTTCAACTGCTGGATTTACTGAAGTGCTTATTAATAGAACTCCCTTGTTCCCTGACAAAACAAAAATGCAGTTGATTGTTTTCTCCTCTCATTTGCGCCCTCTCAGTCACCAAAATAGATTTTGAAATCACTTTTTCCTTGTGGTGATCACCCTAAAAATCCTCAATGTAAGTGTCATGTAAAAAAGAAAAAATTTTGAGGAAAAAAAAGTTTTGCTTGTTTACCATTTAAGAAAAAAAAGATTGATTCAAATTGCTGAAAAACTGAATGAAGCAGCTTCTTATTTGTGCTCAGTCATGGAAATAGGTGTTTCTATCTGAAAACAAGATCTTGATAAGTATCTCATCAGTTATTTGGAAAGTAGGTAGGTGATTCAGAATGATCAACCTGAAACAGTAAATAGAGGATCTAGGTTGCCTTCCTTGCAATCAGCATAAGTTTTATAAGGATCTTAATAAAACAGTAAAATCCAATACAGCTATGGCCCTGCAAGGACTTGGACAAAGTCTACCAGCAGTGAAAGGAAAGAGTCCTCCTGAACACCAGTCAATGTGAATCTACTTTACGTATAATAACAAGCCCTCAGCAATAGAAGAGGGGTGCTCAAGCATGGGCACAGATGAAATGAGATCTCTGAGACCTTGGATCTCAAAGAATTGGCCCCAAGTCTCCCTGGGACATCATCAGGACTAGCCACATGTTTGTCTCTACATAGTGAAGGTTTTGGAAATTATGTTCCTAATATATCTCCTTAAAAGAAGTAAGAGTCAATTAAAGAAAAATGAAATATGCAGGGCATTGTATTAAGGGATATCACAGTGCCTTAAGTTTCTGTTATGTTAAAGACTATTCCAAGATTTCTTCAAAACCTGGGGCCTCTTCCCGTTCTCAGAATTTGAGTTCAATGGTGGGAAATGAAACAGAAAAGAGATGAGAGTGGGATCTCCAAGTTAGTGGACAGGAATAGAGCTTCTTTAGGGTCATTTCTATCGGTCAAATTTTAGAAAAATTTAGGAATGCTAGGCAATTTACAAACATTAGGGAAACCGGAAAATGTGATCCCAAAACAGAAAAAAAAATAGGGGAATATGGAGAAAACACTAATAGGTGATTACACACAATAAGATAAAATAGAGAGAGACACCCACCCCCACCAATCCACACACATGCACTTTCCACCCAATGTTAGTTAGCATGGCCCCATTAAAACTCACAATGCTTCACTGAGCTGTGCTTTAGTAGGTGAGCTCCTCAGGCCAGGACCATTTCCTTTTCATTTTGAGATATCCAGAGCCCACATTAGAGTTCAGCACAATGCCTGACAAACTAGAAGCTGCTCAACAATGCTGGTTAAATAGAACAATCTCCATGTCTTCTCATCATGCCAGAAGATGATAAGTTTAGGACAAGAAACAACAACAGTGCATGTCATGGTGAATGAAAGGAATAAAAGTACACCATCAAACACATGAGTAATATATAATCCATCTTCTAAGGGGAGTTAATTGCAAAATTTCAGAGGAAACTTGACTGTTCTTGGATTTCTAATTCAGCACCTAGAGGCATAAGTCAGTATGAGAAGATTAACTAGAAATTTAGTCAGTTGCATTCAGTTACCTATGTCGCATTTATTCTTCACAGGAAGAGCAGCGACCTCCGGAAAGAGCTCTTGGCCCATAGCAGAATGTGAATTGGCCTAGCCAAACTTTACAGAAATAATCATATCTCGGTTCAGAAAAATCTATATTGACTTCCCCCTACAGTCTTCCTGTATGTCTTTAAGGTAACCTGACACTAATGCGGCATTCTGAGCATTTTACAGCATTAATATATTTAATTCTCATAACAAATGAAAAAACTGAGGAAAAGAGAAATAAATAGTCTTATGTAAAGTTCATCACTCCTGAGGGGCAGATCTGGAACTCAAGTCCAGTCAAGTTGGCTCTAGAACCAATATCTTAATCATTACATTATACAAAGCAGCCCCTACACTTTTGGTTTGGTGTGCCAGTTAATTCAGGATATAAACTCAGCCAGCTCAAAGTTCAAACCCCTCCTCAAGACTATGCTTCCCTGTTGTGGGCTCTCTCCCATCTACTCCTCTTCCCTGGGATGGTATCTGGGTACAGCATCCTGGCAGTAAAGGAACGGATTCTCATCTTCTGGATCTGTGTTGGCCTCAACTGTACAGCCTCACCCTGCTTGGTCTTTGGGTATTGGCTTCTGATCCCTCTGTTTCCTCCTGATACTACAAGATTACCCATTTCCTCAGGATGAGTGCTAGCACCTGATAATGCTGTAGTCCCTAACATGGCCTCTAACTGTGATGTCTACCACCTTAGGTGCCCTCCAAACTTGACCCCAGGAATCTTCGAGTCCATCAGAACTCTTCCTTCTTTGACTTCCACTAGGGCATGTGTGAACTTCTGGATCTCCTATTTGCCATTTTGGGCCACATTTTTGCCTGGGGCTCTGGTAAGTTTGTTAGGACTCCCCAGACATGTGCTGCCCCAGCCCTCACTAGGCTCCTGCTCCAGGCCCTCGTTTCGGCACTTCTCTCCACGAGGGCAAAGGCTGCTATTGCCAATGAGTATGCACCTTACAGGGAACAGAGCTAACTCAGACCCCAGCCCCACTTCTGACCCAGGCAGGGGCAGCAGCTGCCAGCAAGTGTATCCCTGCTCACATTTAAGGACTGAAACTAGCTCCATGGTAAAGACTGTAATTGCTAGTGGGAGCAAAACCAGCTCAGTAGTGTGGCACCAACCCCCCGGCCTTGATCCAGCCTCTAACCAAGGTGTGCACACCAGAGGAAAAAGTGAAACCAGCACAGAAGTACAGTCCCAAGCCCTCAGACCCAAGCAAGGTGGAGGCTACAATCACAGCCAAGAGAAACACAACTCTACCAGGGCTCCTGCTCCAGCTCTTTGGCCCTAACCCTATCCCCAATAGAGCCAGATTGGCCATTTTGCATAGGAGAAACCCCGGCTCGCACCTGGTTTGACTCTAGTCTCTCCAACTCCAGCTCTATCTTCCCCTCGCCAGCACACCCAGGGGGAAGACACAGCCTATGCTCGCTTCAGATCCAGCTCTCTCAACAAAGCCAATGTGCACGTGCAGACTGCACAGGGACACTCTCACGCAAGGACACACCTTCAAGACCAGGACAGGTAAGTGCTTCACCTAATTTCATAGAGAAAGTTAAACAAAACGATAAAAGAAAGGAATATGTTTCAAACAACAGAACAAGAAAAAAAGCACTGGAAAAAAGCCCTAATAAAATGGAGATAAATAATTTACCTGATAAAGAATTTAAATCAATAGTAATAAGAAAGCTAAATAAACATGGTAAAAGAAAATATGAACAAAGTTAGAATATTAATAAAAAACTCGAAAATATAAAAGAACCAGTCAGAGCTGAAAAATACAGTAAGTGAAATGAAAATCATACTAGAAGGAATCAACAACAAATTAGGTGATATACAAGAATGCATAAGCAATCTGAAAGGTAGAATAATAAAAATCACCCAGTCATAACAGCAAAAAGGAAAACAAATCTTAAAAAATAGGATAGTTTAATGGATCTCTGAGGCAACGTCAAGCATACTAACATTTGCATTATAGGGACCCCAGAAGGAGAAGAGAGAGAGAAAAAGGTAGAAAATGTATATGATGAAATTATGGATAAAAACTTCCCAAACCTAAAGAAAGAAAAAGATTTCAAGATACAAGAAATACAGAGTCCCAAACAAGATGAACCCTAAGAGATCCACAAAAAAACATATCATAATTTAAACGGCAAAAGTAAATAATAAAGGGAGAATTTTTAAACCAGCAAGAGAAAAACAAAGAGGCATTAGCTAATTTTTCTGCAGAAACTTTGCATGCCAGAAGGGAGTGACATGATATATTTAAAGGACTGAAAGGGAAGAACCTACAACCTAGGATACCCTACTCAACAAGGTTAACATTCAGAATTGAAGGAGAGATAAAGAGATTCTCAGACAACCAAAAACTGAAACAGTTCATCAATACTAAACTGACCTTACAAGAAGTGTTAAATGGTCTTCTTTAAGTGAAAAAGACTACAACAAAAAAATGTTTAATTACAGGAAAGAAAAATCCCACAGGTAAAGGCAAATGTATAGTAAAGGCTGTGGATTAAGCACTAAAATAAGCCACTACTAAGCTTAAAAGACAAAAATTATAAAATTAAACTATAACTACAATAAGCGGTTAAGGGATAGATATGAAAATGTAAAATATGACACCAAAAACACAAAATATGGGGAACAGGGGTAAAATGAAAATGTAGGTCTTTTAGAATGTGTTTGAACTTAAATGACTATCAGGTTAAAACAAGTATACACAGATATAGGTCAACACATATGAACTCCATGATAATCACAAATCAAGAAGCTACAATAGATACACAAAAACTAAAGGGAAAAGAACACAAACAAAACACACACAAAAAAATCATTTAACCATAGGAAATGACACAAAAGGAAAAAGAACAGAGTAAAACAACAACCAGAAAACAAGTAACAAAATAGCAATAAGTGCATACCTATCAATAATCACTTTAAATGTCAATGGACTAAATGCTCCAATCAAAAGGCATAGTGTGGCTGATTGGATTTTAAAAACTCCCATCTATATGCTGCCTACAAGAGACTCACTTTAGAGCTAAAGACATACAGACTGAACATGAGGGGATGGAAAAAGATATTTCATGCAAATGGAAACGAAAAGAAGGCTGGTGTAGCAAAACTTGTATCAGACGAAGTATATTTTAAAACGAAATCTATAACAAGACAAAGAAGGGCAATATATATTAATAAAGGTATCAATACAAGCAAGGGATATACATATATAAACATATATGTACCTAATAATAAGAATAGCTAAATACATAAAGCAAATACTAACAAACAAACGGAGAAGTTGACAGTAAAACAATAATAGTAGGGAAATTTAACACCCCACTTACATCAATGGACAGATTATCTAGAAGGAAAATCAGTAAGGAAACAAGGACCTTATATGACACATTAAATAAGATGAACTTAATAGATATATACAGAACATTCTATCCAAAAGCAGCAGAACACATGTTGTTTTCAAGTGCACACGGAACATTCTCCAGGATAAATCACATACTAGGCCACAAAACAAGTCTCAACAAATTTAAAAGTTTAGAAATTATATCAAGCATCTTTTACAACTATAATGGTATAAAACTAGAAATCAATTACAGGAGGAAAAATGGAGAAAACACAAACGTGGAGACTAAACAACAAGTTAATAAAAAATAAATGGGTCAACGAAGGAATTAAAGAAGCAATCAGAAAATACCTTGAGAAAAATAAAAATAAAAAAATAACTTTCCCAAATCTGTGGGACACAGCAAAAGCAGCTCTAATAGGGAAGTTTATTGCAATACAAGCTCACCTCAAGAAATAAAAAAAATCACAAATAAGCAACTTACCCTGTCACCTAAAGGAATCAGAAATAAAAATCAGAAGGAAAAGAAGGTCAAAGTAGGACTTCCCTGGTGGCGCAGTGGTTAAGAATCCACCTGCTGATGCAGGAGACAAGGGTTCGATCCCTGGTCCGGGAAGATCCCACAATCTTAGTGGAGCAACTAAGCCTGTGCACCACAACTACTGAGCCTGTGCTCTAGAGCCCACGAGCCACAACTACTGAGCCCGCATGCCACAACTACTGAGCCTGCACACCTAGAGCCCATGCTCTGCAACGAGAGAAGCCACCACAATGAGAAGCACGCGCACCACAACAAAGAGTAGCCCCCGCTCACCACAACAAAGGGTAGCCCCCGCTCACCACAACTAGAGAAAGCCTGCGTGCAGCAACAAAGACCCAATGCAGCCAAAAATAAACAAATAAATTAATTTTAAAAAAAGGTCAAAGTAAGCAGAAAGATGAAAATCATACAGATCAGAGAGGAAATACATAAAATAGAGGCAAAAAAACATAAATGATCAATGAAACCAAGAGTTGATCTTTTGAAAAGACAAAATTGATAACCCTTTAGCCAGGCTCATTAAGGAAAAAAGAGAGAGGATCCAAATAAACAAAGTAAGAGAAGAAATTACAACCGGTCTCACAAAGATACAAACAATCATAAAAGAATACTATGAACAGTTACAGGTCAAAAGATTGGACAACCTAGAAGAAATGGATAATTCCTAGAAACATACAATCTTCCAAGACTGAATCAGGAAGAAATAGCTGATGCAAACAGACTGATTAAAAGTACTGAAATAGAATCAGAAATCAAAAAACTCCCAACAAACAAAAATCCAAGACCAGATGGCTTCCAAGGGGATTGTACAAAACATTAAAAAACAGTTAAAACCTATCCTTCTCAAGCTATTCCAAAAAACTGAAGAGGATGCAACACTTCCAAATTCATTCTACAAGGCCACCATTACCCTGATACCAAAACCAGACAAAGATACTAGAAAAAAAGAAAATCACAGACCAATATTTGATGAATACAGATGTAAAAATCCCCAATAAAATATTGGCAGACCGGGCTTCCCTGGTGGCGCAGTGGTTGAGAGTCCGCCTGCCGATGCAGGGGACATGGGTTCGTGCCCCTGTCTGGGAAGATCCCACATGCTGTGGAGCGGCTGGGCCCGTGAGCCATGGCCACTGAGCCTGCGCGTCCGGAGCCTGTGCTCCGCAACAGGAGAGGCCACAACAGTGAGAGGCCCGCGTACCACAAATAAATAAATAAATAAAAATATAAAATAATTGGCAAACCAAATTCAATGATATATAAAAAGGATCATACACCATGATCAAGTGGGATTTATCCAAGGGATGCATGTATGGTTCAATATCCACAAATCAATCAATGTGATACACCACATTAACAAAATAAAGGATAAAAAACACATGATCATCTCAACAGATGGAGAAAAAGCATTTAGAAAATTCAACATCCATTCATGATAAAAATTTTCAACAAAGTTGGTATACAGGGAATATATCTCAACATAATAAAGGACATTTATGACAAACCCATAGCAAATATCATACTCAATGGTGAAAAGCAGAAAACTTTTCCTCTAAAATCATGTACAAGACAAGGATGCCTACTCTCATCATTTCTATGTAATGTAGTATTTCAAGTCTTAGCCACAGACATCGGGCAAGAAAAGGAAATAAAAGACATCCAAATTGGAAGTAAACAAGTAAAACTGTCACTATTTACAGATGACATGACAGTATATACAGAAAATCCTAAAGTGTACACCAAAAACCCTATTAGAATAAATGAATTCAATAAATTTGTAGAATACAAGATTCACATACAGAAATCTGTTGCATCTCTATACTCTAATAATGAACTATCATAAAGAGAAAGCAAGAAAACAATCCCATTTACAATCACATCAAAAAGAAGAAAATAACTAGGAATAAACTGAATGAGGGAGGTGAAAGACTTATACTCTGAATATCATAAGACACTGATGAAGGAAACTGAGGACACATGGATTGGATAAATTAATGCTGTTAAAATTACCATATTATCCATGGCAATCTACAGAATCAATGCAATTCCTATTAAAATATCTCTGACATTTTTCACAGAACAGAAGATATAATCCTAAGATTTCCATGGAACCATAAAGAACCCAAATAGACAAAGTAATCTTGAGGAAAAAAGAGCACAGCTGGAGGTACCACACTCCATAACTTCAGATTATATTACAAAGCTATAGTCATGAAGACAGTATGATACTGGCACAAAAACACACTCAGATCAATGGAACAAAATAGAGAGCCCAGAAATAAACCCATGCACATATATTCAATTAATCTACGACAAAGAAGGCAAAAACAAAGGGGAAAAGACAGTCTCTTCGATAAGTGATGCTGGGAAAACTGGACAGCTACATGTAAAAGAATGAAATTAGAACATTTTCTCACACCATATACAAAAATAAACACAAAATTCATTAAGGATATAAACGTAAGACCAGAAACCATAACACTCTTGGAAGAAAACATTGGTAGTACTCTCTCTGACATGTATCTTGCCAATATTTTTTCAGATGTCTCCTCAGGCAAGAGAAACGAAAGCAAAACTAAACAAATGGGACCTAAGTAAACTTAAATGCTTCTGCAGTGCAAAAGAAACACTGAAAAAATGAAAAAACAGCCTACTGAATGCAAATAATTTGACGGATAAGGGGTTAATATCCAAAATATATAAACAGTTCATACAACTCAATATCAAAAAAACAAATAAACCAATTAAAATATGGGCAGAAGGCCTGAATGGCCATTTTTCCAAAGAAGACATAGAAATGGCAAAAAGACTCATGAAAAGATGATGAACATAGCTAATAATCAGAGAAAGGCAAATAAAAACCAAAATGAAATATCACATCACATCTGTCAGTATGGCTATCATCAAAAAGACAACGAACGGGGCTTCCCTGGTGGCGCAGTGGTTGAGAGTCCGCCTGCCGATGCAGGGGACGCGGGTTCGTGCCCCGGTCTGGGAGGATCCCATATGCCGCGGAGCGGCTGCGCCCGTGAGCCATGGCCACAGAGCCTGCAGGCTCCGCAGCGGGAGAGGCCACAAGAGTGAGAGGCCCACGTACCGCAAAAAAAAAAAAAAAAAAAAAAAAAAGACAACGAACGATAAATGTTGCTGAGGGTGTAGAGAAAAGGGAATCCTGACACACACTGCTGGTGGGAATGTAAGTTGGTACAACCACTATGGAAAACAGTATGAAGGTTCCTTAAAAACTAAAAATAGAACTACCATAAGATTCAACCATTCCACAGTTGACTATATATCTGAAGAAACTGAAAACACTAATTCAAAAAGATATATGCACTCCAATGTTCACAGCAGCATTACTTACAATAGTCAAGATATGGAAGCAAACTAGGTGTCCATCAACAGATAAATGGATAAAGAAAATGATACATGCATACAATGGAATATTACTCAGCCATAAAAAAGAATGAAATTTTTCCCATTTGCAGCAACATGGGTGGATCTGGATGGTATGCTTAGTGAAGTTAAGTCAGACAGAGAACAAATACCGTATGTTTTCACTTACACGTGGAATCTAAAAAAATAAAACAAACGAATATAACAAAACAGAAACAGACTCACAGATACAAGAAACAAACCAGTGATAACCAGTGATAAGGGGCTAGGGGGCAAAATACAGGAAGGGAATTAAAAGATACAGACATTGAAGGCACACAATAGATATTTGTTGAATGAACAGATAGGCAAATGAATTGAGGTGCTGTGCTTTTACTGACCTGGGAAATACTAAAAAAGCAGACTTAGAGTTTAATACCATGAACTCAGTTTTGGACATCAGGAGTTTGAGATGCCTGTCTCATTCAGGAAAAAGAACTGTAGGTGCTGAATGTATGAGTTGTTGACATAAAACAGACTGCCAGATATCTCTCCAGCTAACATGGGTTTATTTGGGATCAGCAGAGAAATGCAACTTGGGGCCTACAAGCATGAGCCACAAGAAAGTTCCCACACATAAAGGAAGGAGAACACTTTTATAGAAGAGAAAAGGAAGCTGGGAGGGCTAAGTAAACAAAAAGCTCATGGCTTTTCATTGGTTGAGTCCTTGACAGGAAAGAAGAGGAATCTTTCTTCTTCCTGTTGGGCCCTGCTTGATCATAGGGTGTGAGAGCTCCCCTTCTGGTCTCCTGACTCTATTCAGTTGTGGTTTGTCTTTATTAACTTTTTGCATTTTCCCCTTTTGATCAAGATCTTTTTATAAAAGCATCTCTGATCAATTGTCAGGTTTTCTGGGTTTTGCCCCTCAATGCCAGGAAGAATCTTTGCTAGGTATAGTGTCTCACAGCACAGAGAAAGTACACAGATTGGAAACCTACTGAGTTCACATTTGAGTAACAAGGAGGAAGAACACTCAGGCACTTTTTATCTAGAGTTCATATATTATAAAGATCACAGATATTAGAGATCATTTAAAGCATTATGTCATCATCAAAGGTTTGGTGGCAAACTTCCAACAGGCCTGGTCGAGATATCTTGGGAAGGCTGTCTCATCAGACATCTGCTTCAATACCAGGAAATCTTTACTTTCAGGTCAGCAGATGATATGCAGGTACAGTCAGGGTTTGGTGCTTTCTTTATGTGTGTCACAGGAATATAAGAGTCTATTCCTTAGATTCTGGCCATACAAGAATTTGTTAACATACCTGATAGGGGCCTCTTTGGCAAGGTTGAAGAGAGTTCTTCTAGAGGTGTCTTTTCCAACAGATGAAATCTCCAGGTTGCAAGGTGTGATACTTAAGGTCTTCATCTCCAGAGAACGTACTGTGAAAAAACTGCTCTACCAAAACATGGTTTTTTTTTTGTTTTGTTTTGTTTGTTTTTGCGGTACGTGGGCCTCTCACTGTTGTGGTCTCTTCCATTGCGGAGCACAGGCTCAGCGGCCATGGCACACGGGCCTAGCCGCTCCGCGGCATGTGGGATCTTCCCAGACCGGGGCACGAACCCGTGTCCCCTGCATCGGCGGGCAGACTCTCAACCACTGCGCCACGCAGGGAAGCCCCAAAACAGGGAAGCCCCAAAACAAAAACGCAGGGAAGCCCCAAAAATAGAAGAAATTAGGCCTTTCCAGTACTGGAGTATCCCTCCTAATATCAGTTGTGAGTCAAAAGAAATGGAAGCCAACTCTATTGGGTATCTTATGACTATCTCAAATGGTAAGAGTTTATGAATTCCAAAAGGGGTGGATCTGAGATTTAGAAGGACCAACAGCAATGCTTTTGGCCAACGTATACGAAAGGCTTCTACAAATTTTGCCAAATCCATTAGTATGTTAGACTAAACCAGAGAATTAAGGGGTAAGCTTAGTGGAAGTGTTGTAAAACTGTCCAAACATCACAAACTTGTCATAATACCTGGCTGGTAAAATGGGCTCCTCAATCACTATCAAGTTCAAGATTATCCCAGGCAGGAATAATCTTTTCCAAATGGACTTTAGCCACAGAAGAGGCAGTAGCCTGTCTGCAAGGGAAGGCTTCAGTCCAGTATGAAAACATACAATGACTAGAACATATTTATAACCATTAGATGGAGGAAGTTGTGTAAATCTATTTGCCTGAACTTCAATTTTAAATGTCTGGAAACAGGGGCTTCCCTGGTGGCACAGTGGTTAAGAATCCACCTGCCAAGGCAGGGGACACAGGTTCAAGCCCTGGTCCGGGAAGATCCCACATGCTGCTGAGCACCTAAGCCCATGCACCACAACTACTGAGCCTGCGCTCTAGAGCCTGCGAGCCACAACTACTGAGCCCACGTGCTGCAACTGCTGAAGCCCGCACGCCTCCAGCCCGCGCTCCGCAACAAGAGAAGCCACCGCAATGAGAAGCCCACACGCCGCAATTAAGAGTAGCCCCAGCTCGATGCAACTAGAGAAAGCCCGTGCACAGCAACGAAGACCTAACTCAGCCAAAAATAAATAAATAAAATAAATTTGAAATAAATAAATAAATAAATGTCTGGAAACAGTATGAACAGGCTTCCCTGTGTTGTACTTTGGACAAGTAGGACAAGTGAGGCTGGCACTTCTTCCAGCCTTGTTAATGTTTCCCCACCACTACTGATTCATTAATGCTATCATTGTGTCGGCAGATCAATGGTTTAATGCATGTACAGCGACGGGGAGTGGGAATTTCAGAGTCTCTGGGAGGACTGAGTTATTTGGCCCAAGCCAGAGCTTTCTCTTTTATCAAACCAACAACTGTTGCATTTCCAATCTTGTTTTCCCATTTCTGCAGCCAGTTGTTGGGCTTCTCTAGCTGGTTTTCTAATTTATCATTTGGGGAAATATCACTTTGGACCATGGCAGCAGTGTGGCTGTTGTTGGTTCCTTTAAGGGCAGCATTCCTTGCGTAAATATCAGCCAGGTGATTTTCCCTTTGCTTCCAGAGAGTCAAGTTCAAAATTCCCCAGAATCTTAATAATACCTAAAGAGGCCAGTAAAAAATATCGCATCTATTAATTCCTGAACATAGGAGCCATCTCTATTTTTATTTCTGCTAGAAGTAAGGAAACCATGTTGTTTCTCCAACATTCTAAAATTATGAGCTACTTCAAAAGCATATCTATTAGCAGTATAAGTACTGGAATTTGGCCTTGGCTAAAGTACAAGCCTGTTGGGCTGTAGTAAACATAGGTAAAGATGCTGCCTCAAAAACAGGAAAAGGAATAGTAATAGCATACCCAGCATGGTATTTGCCAGTGTCACCTTTTAAATCAGTGAACCATAAGAAGTCAGTGTTACCCACAGGAACTTCTGGTAGATCATGAGGAGTCAAGAGGTAATCCATCAGCGTTAAGTAGTCATGAGGGACTTTGTCAGTGATGGAAGTGAGAAGAGTAGCAGGATTAAGGTTACTACAACTACAGTGTAAAAGAGTTCTGTGAGGAGGAGTTAACAAAAGGGTTTCATAGGCGGTAAGGCACCTGACTGAGAAATATTCATTGTGATAACATTCTGGAGAGCTTTTACTGTATGAGGTACAAAAATGATTAATCCCACAATTTTCTTGGTCGTCTTAATTAAAAGGGTGGTGGCTATAATGGCTCTAAGGCAATGGGGTATCCCCATGCCACAGGGTCCAGTTGCTGGCTGTAGAACCCAATGGGTCTATGGTGGTCCCCATGTTTTTGGGTGAGTATCCCAAGAGCATCCCCTTCTTTTTCATATATAAAAAGGAAAAAAAATAATCTGATAATTGGGATTCCCAAGGGCAGGTGGGTTTATCAAACTCTCCTTTAAGGCCTTGAAATCTGTTGTTCAGCTTTCTCATAAAATTAGGTCAGGGTTGTTACTGTTTAGTGAAACATACAAAGGTTTGGCCATAAGCGAGATATTTGAAATCCATTCTGACGATAACCATCTAGCCCAAGAAAATCTTGCAGATGGTGCTTAGTTTTGGATTAGGGGAAACTTAGGACACCATGAATTCTATCTGGATCTAGGTATAGGCCTTGTTCTGATTTCAGATGCCCTAAATATTGAACCTAAGTTTGGGCAAACTGCAATTTTTCTTTGGCAACTTTATGTTCCTTTAAGGCTAAAAGCTTTAGCAAGTGGATGCTGTTTTCCTGTGAGGAGGCTTGAGAAGGAGAACAAAGAAGCAAATCATCCACATACTACTACAAAGTAGAACCTCTAGGGGACTCTATATTATCCAGATCAGTCTTCAGGATTTGTGAGAAATAAGAACCTCAGTAAAACACTGCGGCATTACTATCCAGGTGAACTGTTTTTCTTCCCAAGTGAAGGCAAAAGGTACTGACTAGCTTCATCAAGTGGAATACTAAGGAATGCACTGCAAAAATCAATTTCAGTAATGAATCTGTTTCCAGTGGGAATGGATGTTAGTAATGTATGAGGGTTAGGAACAACAGGGTGTCAAGGGATAACAATGTAGTTTATCGCTCGCAGGTCCTGGACAAACCTCCACCTTCAGCCCTTGGGTTTTCTCACTGGTAAAATGGGAATGTGATATCTTCTATTATGGACTTTAGGCCTTAAAGGGCTTTACAGAGTATTGATTAACTCTGGGAAGAGGTTTTGAGGGATCTATTTGAATCCTGATGGGAGGTGTACTATGAATTTTGCCAACATCAATTGGAGATTTTGCCCCTAAGGAAGGTGGCAGCTGATTCAATAGAGAAAAATGATCAGTGTTTCCAAAATCAGCTCTAGTACTGTCAGGGAGGAAACAGTAAAAGATTTCAAGGGTCATTTAATTTATTTAAGGATGACTAGTGGGATTGAGCACTGACAGTGTGGCTCTGGTGTCAGTTAAGACTGGCATCCCCACTCTGGAGAAATGCTTCTCCAAGCTGATTAAGAGGGAGTATTCGGAAGAACCTTTGCAACCTTGTCATTGAGAAATGAGGGGATGTCGGAAAGACTGGTTAGAGGGTGGAAGGTGCCTAAAGAGCTTAAATTTGCTACGATCTCTTTTCCAATGTCCTGGCTCTTTGCAATAATAAGGGAAGCTAGGAAAATTTTTATTTCGGCTAGGAGACTTCATTTGCTAGAGTTAATTAAGAATTTTGGTGGTCTTCCTTTTAGCAGATTCATCTAGAGGGAAATTGAGCTGGTTTGCCAGGGTAACTAAATCTGGATTGGGCACAGTTTCCCATTCCATCCTGGTCCTTTTCACTAGAAAGGATAGATCCCATTTCAGCCCATGAATAAGCATGGAGTTAAAAACTACCTGGATGGAATCAACATATGAAAGAAGACCAGAATTTTCATTAAACATAATCTGAAGTCGATTATAAGAGTCATAAAGCAGGTTCATCAGATGTTTTTTGTGCAAGCCTAAATTTTGTTCCACTCAACAGGCTTTTGGAAAGGCCTCAGGAATTGCTAGATGAAGTCACCTAGAAATTGCCGAAGCTTGATTATATAATAAGTTAGCAGGCTGGTCTCCTGGTTGTAATTCTAAAGACCTTTCAGGATTTTCCAAATTAGCAGTTTTCATCCAATGCTGGGCCTGGCCTTCACCAACAAGCATAGGAATCAGCTGTTAAAAAGTCAGAGAAACCAAGTGATAAGTTTGAATGACTATATTAAATCCCTCATCAAATCTGTGAGAATCTCCAGTTGCTTTAGGAAAATATTTGACTATGACATATAGTTCAGCTTTAGTCCCGGGTGTATAAGAAATTAAGGGTTTAGCCTCTTCACCCTAAGAAGGCTTAATTTTAAAGGAACAGGTTCTGATAAATTCAGAGAAAAAGGGAGTGGGGAGTTTCAGAGAAAAGGGGTAGTTAGGCAAGAAAATTAGCAGGGAGGCACTGAGGGTACAGGCAGACCCTCATTTTATTGTGCTTCTTCACTTTACTGTGTTTTGTAGATACTTTCCAAACAGCATTTGCTCACTTCACGTCTCTCTGTCACATTTTGGTGATTCTCGCAATGTTTCACACTTTTTCATTATTATTACATTTGTTACGGTGATCTGTGATCAGTGACCTTTGATGTTACTATTGCAAAGATTATGACTTGCTGAAGACTCAGATGATGGTTAGCATTTTTTTAGCAATAAAGTATTTTTTAATTAAGGTATGTGTGCGGTGTTTTTAAAGACATAATGCCACTCCACACTTAATAGACCATAGTATAGTGTAAACATTACACTTATATGCGCTAGGAAACCAAAAAATTTGTGTGACTTGCTTTATTGCAGTATTGACTTATTGTGGTGGTATGGAACTGAGCCTGGAATATCTCTGAGCTATGCCTGTATAGAAGAAGCCTAAATGGCATAGAAGTAAAGGAGAAAGATGGAGCCAGATGCAGAATCTGAAACAAAGAAGCTAAGGAAAAACAGTCTGAGGCTTCAGGATCCATTTTATCTTTTTTTTAATTGTTTGTTTGCCTCAGTTAATCTTAAAATCTTATTTTGCAGAGAGGCAATTTTAGGCTTCTCATAACATTTGGAAGCCTCATGACACCAAATGAAATAGGCATACCACTCAGTTACGAAAATTGTTGCACTATTGTGATCCAATTCAATTAAGTTTGGGGATTTCAAAAGTTCCCCGTAATGGCCATAGATATACTCAATTGCCTTTGGTCAGGTTCGTCCATTAGTTATAAATGTGCTTGAGGAAGAATCACAATTTGTAAACACAAAATTATCTGGAGTCCCTATAGGGGTGGTGCCCTTAAAATATTTAGATAACTGAGATCCCATTTCTCAGAGGTTTTTCTCTAGAATAAAAGAAAAATTTTCAAACAGCTTAAACATTTTACAGCTCAAACAGCTTAATTCAAACAGCTTGCAAGTCTATATACCAGCCAACTCTAAGGAAACAGCTTAGTCCCAGAAAAACCATGCCAAAGCCTTTTTCAGCCAGTTTCCAGAAAATAAAATATTCACAAGGAATAGGCCAAAGGCTGAAAAACCAGCACAGTTTCAGCGAAGCAGTCCCTGTTTCCCAAGGAATGGGTCAAAGGGGTTTTCAGCTAGCTTCAGCTGAAAGAGTTTGATTAAAAATCAGACCTAAGTGCCAAACAAGTACTTGCATACAGAACAAGGTCTCAACCAGAAAGACAAGAGCTTAAAACAGATCACAAATAAAAACTGGAAAGCTTCAAATGCAAAGAGAGTGTGAACTCAGATCCAAGAGAAAGACAGACCTTCAAACTCCAAGATGGACAAGAAAAGCATTGAGCAACAACAGCCTCAAATGTTGGTACTGTTCACTCACCAGCCCAAGCCTTTGGGGTTGTCTTCTCCGGTCCCTGTACAGGCCACCAAAATGTTGATCTAACAAATAGACTACCATGTATTCCTCCAGCAAAGATGGATTTATTCAGGATCAGCAGTGGATAATAACTCAGGGTCTGCAACCGTGGAGACCCATGTACAAGTTAATGCACAGCAAGGGAAGGAGAAAGCTTTTACTGAGCGGGAAAAAGAAGTTGGGTGGGCTAAAGTAAACAAAGAGTACATGGCTTTTCATTCACTGAGTCCTTGCCAGGAGAGAAAAGGAGTTTTCCCCCTTCCTATTGGTCTCCTCTATAGTCGTAGGGTGTGACAGCTCCCACTTCTGGACTCCTGACTACTTAACTGAAGTTTCTGTTTATTAATTTTTTAAGAGTCTGAAAGCCAAAAAGTAGATCTGGCCTGGAGATACTCATTTTGGCATTGGTGACATATGAAAGGTAATGGAAGCAGAAGAACAGAGATCACTTAGGGAAAAAAGTATTAGAGTGAGAATGGGAGAGGACCTAGAAATCCAGCCCTGAGAGACACTAACATTTAAAACTCAGGCAGAAGAATATGCCTCCTGTCTCCAGCTAATTTTTCTACTAGTGAATTAGTGTGTCACACTGACTACCTCAGAAATTTAAAATTGAAGAATACTTTTGCATTATTAATGAACATTTATTGAAAATCTTCCTTCTGTCAGATAAACTCCTAGGTGCTGGAGATACAGACCTGAGGCATATTCACTGCCCTTGAAGACCTTAGTGACCCAGCCAGCCATGTGATTTTTGTTCTGAATTGCTCTACATTCTATGATACCTAAGAAGGGGCTAAGATTAAACATTTTTTGCCTTCATCATAAAGAATGCTGAGCTCAGCTACAGAAAAATAAAGTTGTATTTCTACACATCTGAGACATAGTTTATATACTCTAAATCTGCTATACCATGTAATGACTAATTAAATCATTATAGGCTCTCTTTTACAGATACAGAAGAGACATAGTAGAGTGACACAGAAAGAGGCTTTGACAAAAAATGAGAGAACAGGTCTGTAAAAATGATTTCCTGAGTGACTTAATCAAATAATGCATTGCCTTGTGTGAAATGCCTCACAAATCTCTCCACCTCTGAGAGAAGTTAGCAGAAGCCAGAAATGCTATGCTCAAAGCAGGACTCTGGGAGTTATATGACAACTACCCATTTGAGAAAAAACGAATTGAGGCTTTTGGGTCCACTTACCTGATTCCTAAAAAAGTATATCATTTAGGTTTAGGAAGAGAATCTTCCCCCAGGCTCTCAACTGAACTGCCTTCTATACTATGATTTCCAAAATATTAATAATAGAATATATATATTCAAGCTCTTTCCCATCCATATCTCATGTGATCTCGGACACACCATTGACTGTAAATTAACCAGAGTTCTGCATGTTGGGCTAGGTCCTAATAGTGGCTATGCCCAGGGATGATTTAGGAGATTAGGCACCCCCATGATCTCCATTACCCTGTCCCAAACAAACATATAACTTAAATAAAAATAAGTGTGCTTGCTCTGTCAACACAGTCTCAAGATAAGCCCCATAGGTCTCTCTTCTAACCAACCTCTGATCCCGGGTCTCTTCCTATTTAGAAATTCTGGAGCTGCCTTTGGGCATTTAAATAACAAGATGAAGACCCAGATTATGTAATTTGCTCATATCAAAATAGCTAGTTCTCAAACCCAGATCTGCGGATTTCAATATAATTTCTCTTTGTAACTATTTCCTATTGTCATCCAAACCACTATGTTAAACAACTGTGAACAGTAGATATGAAAATTTGGGAGAAAAAACGTGGAGAGAACATTTTTATCTGAAACTCTTCTAACTCTGGTGAGGACAGGGAAAATGTTTTGTTTACCACTATATACTGTACTTAGCTCCTAACACATTACTAAGTAGGTCAACTACTAAGTAGTCGCTGAACAAAAATAAGTCAAATAATTAACTGATGAGGTGAAAATTAATTATTATTAATAAGATCTACTCCGTGAGTCCATTTCAAAGTTGGTTCCACAGAATGTCTAACATTTTAGGTTAAGTTTGAAAACTATATTATAATAATTGTTTAAGTTACACAGATTTTATCAGTGTGTTCTACCAGGAAACACTTAAGGCTGTGGAGTGATAACAGATGTCACTTTCCCAGAACAGTAATACCATTTGTTCCAGCTAATTTATAAAGGTGGGATGTTCTTAACAAAAAAGTATGATAAAGGAAAAAACAAACCCCAAAAAAGAGTATAGAGTTATCCTCTTCTGTGGGAAAATGTAGCTCAAAACCACAAACAAATATCAAATAAAGCTATATGTTTTTGAAACTCCATAATCATTACAAGTTATATAAGTCTAGGCATATGAAATTATGTTATGTATTTTATTTAAAAAGATAAATATTTATTATCTTATAATGTCATCACCCTTGTAAGTTACCCACAAAATTTCCCTTGATGAGGACCAAGCTCCCAGAAAGCTCTAAATCCTAAAACTGAGTTCTTCTTTTGGTATGGTATACAAATGAGAAAAATATACATATATATGTTTGACTGCTTTAAAAATGGAAAATGTGTTATCTTTCCATACTCACATTACTCAAAACTAAGTAAACATTTTTTTAAAACTCTTCCTCATAACAGTGCTAAACGGAGACTATGCATCAGTATGATCCAATAATTTTTCAAGTATAACTAAATAAATATCCAGATAACAGCTTCTAAAACCCTATCTTCTTAATGCAGTTTTCTTCCAAGGAATGCAAGGAGATTTCACAATATCATTCATTCATGCAACTTATTTTCACTAAATCATATCAAAGCTCATTACATGAAACAAACCTAATAAAAGCAAATACTTATTTTAAAATAAATGTCCAATACTCAGTTTCCCTTTGTCAAATTCAGAGAAACAGCTGACTGATATCAAAGGAACAGAAACCACTCATAAAGCATAACTAATCATCATTATAATATTAAAAATCTGGATTCATGTCTCTTTTTTCCTACTATTATCCAAACCATAAGAGAACCCTATTTAGGTTTTCATTTTTTCTTCCTTTGCGCCCCATAAGCTTTCTTTACCCTGATCTTTTTTTTCTTTTGAATGCCTTGCACCTCCTAATATGTAATTTAAACTATCCACCACATTATCAATTAGTCAATAACACCAATAATAAGAAAATTCTTCCAAGATAGTAATATATAATGTTATATTTAGATAGTTTTGATTCCCCATATAAGGCAAATCTGTCCTGCATGCTGATTTCTTTCAGGAGGGAAAAAAAAAGACTAGCTCACACAAATTTAAGATTTCTGTGTTTTCAGAGGAAATGTTGCATGTATACTCTTAAGCTCTTCTCAGCACACTGAGACTTTAAATAATCATTTGCTATGCTACACCATGCACAATACATCATTGTGTATTACACAGTAGTTATTTTGGAGCAAGAGCTCTAAAGCAGTTGTTCCCACAAAAAGAGAACAGACTCCATTTATAGACAGAACAATATATTAAAGTTCCAAGAGCTTTGCCAGATGGAGGGGAATCTGCCCCCTCGGGTAGGATGCCCCATTAGCACTTCCAAGGGATTGCCCATGAATTCAACAAACACATGAAGACAGTAAACTCAAAAACCTCTTTGAAGTTTCCAAACTCAAAGCCTAAATGCTATACAAGTATCCTTAATATTGTGAGGTAGGGAACCATAAAGTAAAACAACAATGTACTCTTTCCTAGGCAAACTGTTCATGTCCTCATGGTATCACAAAATAGTATAGCTTAGGCCCTATAATTAACATTTTCAAGTAATAAGAATGCAAAAAGGGTAAAGATAATTCCCTAATTCAAGAAAAGATTCAAAACCCTTGTTTTGTGTACTCATAACTCAAAACCACTAGAGCTAAAAAGCACATTCTTGGCAATATCAACCTCTATCAAGCCCAACGTAATATTTCTTTTCAAGTAGAGATGGTCTGAAATTATGCATGTGTGTAAGAGGGGTAGGAAATAATCCTATTTATTTTTTATATATTTTAAATTTGCTTACAGATGTTGCTTACAGATGTTGTATAAACATTTTATAATCCCTACTTTCCTGCCCATACCACTTCTCTCCAAAATTTTTTCTAGCTTACTAACATTAGGATTTTTTATATTTCATTCAGAAGTTAAGAAACCAGTATAATAAGTATAAATAACATGCTCAGTAAATCTATAATTTTCATTAAGACGTTTCTTTTAACCATGATTTTCTCTGCAATCCACCCTAATACTCTTCTGTTCAATGTCTGTCAAATAAAAAACCCAGTTTGGAAGCCATCTGCAAACTCTGGCTGCTTCAGATGGCTTCCATCCATTCATCCAGGACTCACAAGAGGGATGATTGGCCTTGTGCTCTTCTGGCCCAGCCACTAAATAATAATCTCACACTTACAGAATTACCAAGAAAAGTATAATATTTAGTGCATTAATGGATAATGATAGATGTTAAAAGTTTAATCACATCTCTTGACCTAGGAAATCTACCCAATTTGTGAGATAGATGTAGAGTACTAAGGGGATAAAAGAGCATTCACTTAAATACATGATTTCTGGTATGCTTAATTCTCCCATCATGATCCCCCAAATCATGACCTTGTAGCCATTTGTTTCCCACCTGGAAAGATAAAGAGGCAATGCTTGCATCTCACAAATACCATAACCAAAGCCAGTGAAGGGACCATGGACACTTGGCTTTCCCCAGCGAAATGAATGGACAGAGTGGAAGCAGGAAGTTTTACATCAATACTACTTCCTCAGTTAACTATCCTTTCCTTAGTTGGGCGTGTACAGAGACCAGGTCTTCCTTTCTCTTCACTCCAAAAAGAGACAGGAACTGAGAGTGAGAAGATGAGCTGACTTGAGCACTCCCCTGTGGTCATTTCTATCATTGCAAACTATAATACTGCTCTGCTTTAGACTGGCCATTTATTCTTTAATCAGGAGACCTTCAAGATGGGGGAGGAGTAAGACGTGGAGATCACCTTCCTCCCCACAAATACATCAGAAATACATCTACATGTGGAACAACTCCTACAGAACACCTACTGAATGCTGGCAGAAGACCTCAGACTTCCCAAAAGGCAAGAAACACCCCATGTTCTGGGGTAGGGCAAAAGAAAAAACAGAGACAAAAGAATTGGGTCAGGACCTGCACCTCTGGGAGGGAGCTTTGAAGGAGGAAAAGTCTCCACACACTAGGAAGCCCCTTCACTGGCGGGGATGGGGTGTGGCGGGGGGGGGAAGCTTTGGAGCCACGGAAGACAGTGCAACAACAGGGGAGCAGAGGGCAAAGTGGAGAGATTCCTGCACAGAGGACTGGTGGAAACCAGCACTCACCAGCCTGAGAGGCTTCTCTGCACACCTGCCAGGGCAGGTGGGGGCTGGGAGCTGAGGCTCCGGCTTCAGAGGTCAGACCCCAGGGAGAGGACTGGGGTTGGCTGCGTGAACACAGCCTAAAGGGGGCTAGTGTGCCACGGCTAGCCGGGAGGGAGTCCGGGAAAAAGTCTGGAACTGCCTAAGAGGCAAGAGACAATTGTTTTCGGGTGTGCGAAGAGAGGGGATTCAGAGCACTGCCGAAATGAGCTCCAGAGATGGGCGCGAGCAGCGGCTATTAGCGTGGACATCAGAGACCGATATGAAATGCTAAGGCTGCTGCTACAGCCAACAAGAAGCCTGTGCACAAGCACAGGTCACTATCTACACCTCCCCTCCTGGGAGCCTGGGTAGCCCACCAGTGCCAGGGTCCCATGATCCAGGGACAACTTCCCTGGGAGAACACAGGGCGTGCCTCAGGCTGTTGCAATGTCACGCCTGCCTCTGCCACCACAGGCTCACCCTGCATTCCATACCCCTCCGTCCCCCCAGCCTGAGTGAGCCAGAGCCCCCTAATAAGCTGCTCCTTTAACCCCATCGCGTCTGGGCGGGAAAAGATGCCCTCAGACAACCTACATGAAGAGGCGGGGCCAAATCCAAAGATGAACTCCAGGAGCTGTGCAAACAAAGAAGAGAAAGGGAAACTTCTCCCAGAAGCCTCAGGAGTAGAGGATTAAATCTCCACAATCAACCTGATGTACCGTGAATCTCTGGAATAACTGAATAGACAAGGAATCATCCAAATACTGAGGTGGTGGACTTTGGGAGAAACTGTAGACTTGGGTTTGCTTTCTACATCTAATTTGTTTCCGGTTTTATGTTTATCTTAGTTTAGTATTTAGAGTTTCTTATCATTACTAGATTTGTTTATTGATTTGGTTGCTTCTCTTCCTCCTTTTTTATTTTTTTCACATATACATATATATTTTTTTCCTTTTTCTCTTTTTTGTGAGTGTGTATGTGTATGCTTCTTTGTGTGATTTTGTCTGTATAGCTTTGCTTTTACCATTTGTCCTAGGGTTCTGTCTGTCCTTTTCTTTTTAATTTTTCTTAAGTATAGTTTTAGTGCTTGCTATCATTGGTAGATTTGTTTTTTGTTTTGGTTGCTCTCTTCTTTCTTTCTTCCTTGTTTTTTTATTACTTTTTAATTTTTTTCATTTTCAATAATTTTTTTATTTTAATAACTTTTTAATTTTATTTTGTATTATTTGTTTCTTTGTTTCTTTTTTTCTCATTCCCCTACTGAGCTGTGTGGCTGACAGGGTCTTGGTGCTCTGGCTGGGTGTCACGCTGGTGCCTCTAAGGTGGGAGAGCTGAGTTCAGGACATTGGTCCACCACCGACCTCCCAGCTCCACCTAATACCAAATGGCAAAAGCTCTCTCACAGATGTCCATCTCACTGCTAAGACCCAGCTCCACTCAAACACCAGCAAGCTACAGTGCTGGACACCCTACACCAAACTGGCAAAACAGGAACACAACCCCACCCATTAGCAAAGAGGCTGCCTAAAATCATAATAAGGTGACAAACACCCCAAAACACACCACTGGACATGGTACTGCCCACCAGAAACACAAGATCCAGCCTCATCCACCAGAACACAGGTACTAGTCCCCTCCACCCAGAAGCCTACACAAACCACTGAACCAAACTTAGCCACTTGGGGCAGACATCGAAAACAATGGGAACTATGAACTGCAGTCTGTGACAAGGAGACCCCAAATACAGTAAGTTAAGCTAAATGAGAAGACAGAGAAACACACAACAGATGAAGGAGCAAGGAAGAACCCACCAGACCAAACAAATGAAGAGGAAATAGGCAGTCTACCTGAAAAATAAATCAGTTATGATACTAAAGATGATCAAAATCTTGGAAATAGAATGGTAAAAATACAAAAAAAGTTTAACAAGGACCTAGAAGAACTAAAGAGCAAAGAGACAGTGATGAACACCACAATAAATGAAACTAAAAATTCTCTAGAAGGGATCAATAGCAGAATAACTAAGGCAGAAGAACGGATAAGTGACGTGGAAGATAAAATAGTGGAAATAACTACTGCAGAGCAGAATAAAGAAAAAAGAATGAAAAGAATTGAGGACAGTCTTAGAGACCTTTGGGACAACATTAAATGCACCAACATGTGAATTATAGGGGTCTGAGAAGAAGAAGAGAAAAATAAAGGGACTGAGAAAATATTTGAAGATATCATATTTGAGAGCTTCCTGAATATGGGAAAGGAAATAGTCAATCAAGTCCAGGAAGCGCAGAGTCCCATACAGCATAAATCCAAGGAGAAACACTCCAAGACACATTTTATCAACTTATCAAAAATTAAACACAAAGAAAAATATTAAAAGAAGCAAAGGAAAAACAACAAATAACATACAAGGGACTCCCCATAAGGTTAACAGCTGATCTTTCAGCAGAAACTCTGCGAGCCAGAAGGCAGTGGCAGGACATATTTAAACTGATGAAATGGAAAAACCTACAACCAAGATTACTCTACCCAGCAAGGATCTCATTCATATTGAATGGAGAAATTAAAACCTTTGCAGACAAGCAAAAGCTAAGAGAATTCAGCACCACGAAACCAGATTTGCAACAAATGCTAAAGGAACTTTTCTAGGCAGGAAACACAAGAGAAGGAAAAGACCTACAATAACAAACCCCAAACAATTAAGAAAATCGTAACAGGAACATACATATAAATAATTACCTTAAAAGTAAATGGATTAAATGCTCCAACCAAAAGCATAGACTCGCTGAATGGATAGAAAAACAAGACCCATATATATGCTGTCTACAAGAGACCCATTTCAGACCTAGGGACACATACAGACTGAAACTGAGGGGATGGAAAAATATATTCCATGCAAATGGAAATAAAAAGAAAGCTGGAGTAGCAATTCTCATATCAGACAAAACAGACTTTAAAACAAAGACTATTAGAAGAGACAAAGAAGGACACTACATAATGATCAAGGGATCAATCCAAGAAGAAGATATAAAAAATGTAAATATTTATGCACCCAACATAGGTGCACCTCAATACATAAGGCAAATACTAACATCCATAAAAGGGGAAATCGACAGTAACACAATCATAGTAGGGGACTTTAACACCCCACTTTCACCAATGGACACATCAACCAAAAATGCAAGTAAAAAAGGAAACACAAGCTTTAAATGATACTTTACACAAGAAGGACTTAATTGATATTTATAGGACATTCCACCCAAAAACACCAGAATACACTTTCCTCTCAATTGCTCAGGGAACATTCTCCAGGATAGATCATATCCTGCATCACAAATAAAGCCTTGGCAAATTTAGGAAAATTGAAATCGTATCAAATATCTTTTCTGACCACAGCAATATGAGACTGGATATCAATTACAGGAAAAAATGTGTAAAAAGTACAAACACACGGAAGCTAAACAATACACTACTTAGTAACCAAGAGAACACTGAAGAAATCAAAGAGGAAATCAAAAAATACCTAGAAACAAATGACAATGAAAACACAATGATCCAAAACCTATAGGATGCAGGAAAAGCAGTTCTAAAAGGGAAGTTTATAGCAATAAAATATTACCTCAGGAAACAACAAACATCTCAAATAACCTAAACTTACACCTAAAGCAATTGAAGAAACTAGAACAAAAAAAACCCAAAGTTAGCAGAAGGAAAGAAATCATAAAGATCAGATCAACAATAAAGGAGAAAGAAATGAAGGAAACGATAGCAAAGATCAATTAAACTAAAAGCTGGTTCTTTGAGAATATAAACAAAATTGATAAACCATTAGCCAGACTCATCAAGAAAAAAGGGAGAAGGCTCAAATCAATAGAATTAGTAATGAAAAAGGAGAAGTAACTGACACTGATGAAATACAAAGGATCATGAGAGATTACTAAGAACAACTACATGCCAATAAAATGGACAACGTGGAAGAAATAGACAAATTCTTAGAAAAGCACAACCTTCACAGACTGAACCAGGAAGAAATAGAAAGTATGAACAGACAAATCACAAGCACTGAAATTGAGACTGTGATTAAAAATCTTCCAACAAACAAAAGCCCAGGACCAGATGGCTTCACAAGCGAATTCTATCAAACATTTAGAGAAGAGCTAACACCTATTTTTCTCAAACTCTTCCAAAATATAGCAGAGAGAGGAACTCTCCCAAATTCAATCTACAAGGCCACATTCACCCTGATACCAAAACCAGACAAAGATGTCACAAAGAAAGAAAACTACAAGCCAATATTAGTGATGAACATAGATGCAAAATTCTCAACAAAATACTAGCAAACAGAATCCAACAGCATATTAAAAGGATCATACACCACGATCAAGTGGGGCTTATCCCAGGAATGCAAGGTTTCTTCAATATATGCAAATCAATCAATGCGATAAACCGTATAAACAAACTGAAGGAGAAAAACCATATGATCATCTCAATAGATGCAGAAAAAGCTTTCGATAAAATTCAACACACATTTATGATAAAAACCCTCCAGAAAGTAGGCATAGAGGGAATTTACCTTAACATAATAAAGGCCATATATGACAAACCCATAGCCAACACTGTTCTCAATGGTGAAAAACTGAAACCATTTCCTCTAAGATTAGCAACAAGACAAGGTTGTCCACTCTCATCACTATTATACAACGTAGTTTTGGAATTTTTAGCCACAGCAATCAGAGAAGAAAAAGAAATAAATTGAATCCAAGTTGGAAAAGAAGAAGGAAAGTTGTCACTATTTGCCGATGACATGATACTATACACAGAGAATCCTAAAGATGCTACCAGAAAACTACTAGAGCTAATCAATGAATTTGGTAAAGTAGCAGGATACAAGATGAATGCACAGATATCTCTTGCATTCCTATACACTAATGATGAAAGATCTGAAAGAGAAATTAAGGGAACACTCCCATTTACCACTGCAACAAAGAGAATAAAATACCTAGGAATAAACCTACCTAAGGTGACAAAAGACCTGTATGCAGAAAACTATAAGACACTGATGAAAGAAATTAAAGATGATACAAACACATGGAGAGATATACCATGTTCTTGGATTGGAAGAATCAACATTGTGAAAATGAGTCTACTACCCAAAGCAATCTACAGATTCAATGCAATCCCTATTAAGCTACCAATGGCAATTTTCACAGAAGTAGAACAAAAAACTGCACAATTTGTTTGGAAACACAAAAGACCCCATATAGCCAAAGCAATCTTGAGAAAGAAAAATGGAGCTGGAAGTATCAGGCTCCCAGACTTCAGATTATACTACAAAGCTACAGTAATCAAGACAGTATGGTACTGGCACAAAAACAGAAATATAGATCAATGGAACAGGATAGAAAGCCCAGAGATAAACCCATGCACATATGGTCACCTTATTTTTGATAAAGGAGGCAGGAATATACAATGGAGAAAAGACAGCCTCTTCAATAAGTGGTGCTGGGAAAACTGGACAGCTACATGTAGAAGAATGAAATTAGAACACACCGTAACACCATACACAAAAATAAAC
The DNA here is from genome assembly GCF_005190385.1 of Monodon monoceros. NCBI lineage: Eukaryota > Metazoa > Chordata > Mammalia > Artiodactyla > Monodontidae > Monodon > Monodon monoceros. The sequence goes on from NW_021703777.1 coordinate 122,566,400, forward strand.
TCAAAATGGATTAAAGGCCTAAATGTAAGGCCAGACACTATAAAACTCTTAGAGGAAAACATAGGCAGAACACTCTATGACACAATTCACAGCAAGATCCTTTTTGACCCACCTCCTAGAGAAATGGAAATAAAAATAAACAAATGGGACCTAATGAAAATTAAAAGATTTTGCCCAGCAAAGGAAAACATAATCAAGATGAAAAGCCAACCCTCAGAATGGGAGAAAATATTTGCATATGAAACAACTGACAAAGGATTAATCTCCAAACTTTACAAGCAATTCATGCAGCTCAGTATCAAAAAAATAAACAACCGAATCTGAAAATGGGCAGAAGACCTAAACAGACATTTCTCCAAAGAAGATACACAGATTGCCAATAAACACGAATAATTAGAGAAATGTAAATCAAAACTACAATGAGGTATCACCTCACACCAGTTAGAATGGCCATCATCAAAAATCTACAAACAATAAATGCTGGAGAGGGTGTCCAGAAAAGGGAACCCTCCTGCACTGTTGGTGGGAATGTAAATTGATACAGACACTACGGAGAACAGTAGGGAGGTTCCTTAAAAAAATAAAAATAGAACTACCATACGACCCAGCAATCCCACTACTGGGCATTTACCCTGAGAAAACCATAATTCAAAAAGAGTCATGTACCACAATGTGCACTGCAGCTCTATTTGCAATAGCCAGGACATGGAAGCAACCTAAGTGTCCATCAACAGATGAACGAATAAAGAAGATTGGCACATATTTACAATGGAATATTACTCCACCTTAAAAAAATGAAACTGAGTTATTTGTAGTGAGGTGGATGGACCTAGATTTTGTCATACAGAGTGAAGTAGGTCAGAAAGAGAAAACCAAATACCGTATGCTAACACATATATATGGAATCTAAAAAAAAAAAAAAATGGTCTGAAGAACCTAGGGGCAGGACAGCGATAAAAATGCAGACGTAGAGAATGGACTTGAGGACACGGGGAGGGGGAAAGGTAAGCTGGGATGAAGTGAGAGAGTGGCATGGACTTATATATATTACCAAATGTAAAACAGATAGCTAGTGGGAAGCAGCCACATAGCACAGGGAGAACAGCTCGGTGGCTTTGTGACCGCCTAGAGGGGTGGGATAGGGAGGGTGGGAGGGAGATGCCAGAGGGAGGATACATGGAGATATATGTATATGTATAGCTGATTTACTTTGTTATAAAGCAGAAACTAACACACCATTGTAAAGCAATTATACTCCAATAAAGATGTTAAAAAAATTCTACTTCCTCCTTGGGAGTGGAATGCAAGAGCAGTTTATTCTGCTCTTCTGAATATATTTCTCTCCACTTTACAGAAGAGCAGATTAAACCATAAGAAAATATTTTAATTTTATTCAGTAACCTGTTTGAAGAGTTTGATATCAATTTCATATAATTTTCTTCAGGACTCTTTGTTGTCCGAAGTTCCTCTCTGTTCTATGTATAGAGTTTTATGATGTAATGCTGCAGCTTTTATCCAATGTGAAATATAACCAGATGCTGCTATCCATTACACATCTTAGTGTCTATTTCTAATATAGTGAACAAAACACATTTTCTATCATAGGTATGCAGTTATTTTTCAAAATGGAATAATGACCTGGTGTTTGATATATGTGGGAGGTAATAAAGGACAACGAAATGCGAAGAATGGTTTCGAACCCAGTTGAAGAACCGTGTAATGGAAACTAATTCTGGGCCTTATTTCCAGATGACTAACTCTTAGAGACTGGCTCCCATATAACATGGAGCTAAAAGATGTGAACATCATATTTTGCTTTCAAACTATTCTTATCTCTGTTGTATAAAAATCCCATGTAACCTTGAATGTTAAAATCCTCAAGAGGACATAGAGAAGAAATTATACTATTGTGCAAAGTGTTCCACACTGTGAAATTGAGAAAAAAAGATCTGCCTCAGTTTTAATTTCCTTAACTATAGAACAATTATCTCCAAAGTCACTCCCAATCCAAAATTCTGTAATTCTAAAATTGTTTCACATAGCTAATTTTTACAAGATAGAATCTATCTTGAATACAGATAATAGCAGGAATATTGATAAGTCTTTCATAGGGAGCCAATGTGGACCATTCTGTTTCATCTTATTACATAGTACATGGTTTTGTCCAGTTGTTTAATTGATAATGGTAAACACATATACACACACACACACACATAGTATCCTCGGACTTCTGACTCCTTTGGTGATCTCATCTAGTCCCATGCCTTTTTTTTTTTTTTTTTTGCAGTACGCGGGCCTCTCACTGTTGTGGCCTCTCCCGTTGCAGAGCACAGGCTCCGGACGCGCAGGCTCAGCGGCCATGGTAGCCGCTCCACGGCATGTGGGATCTTTCCGGACCGGGGCACGAACCCGCGTCCCCTGCATCGGCAGGCGGACTCTCAACCACTGCGCCACCAGGGAAGCCCTAGCCCCATGCTTTTAAATGCTGTCCATATGTGTACAGTCTCCAGTGCAGACCTCTCCCTGAACTCCAGACTCATCCCATTTCCTACTTGATACCTCCTGTGATGTCTGTATCTAAATACAGATATCGATCTAATATACAGATACAGATATAATCTAAAATTTAGATATCTGTATGCAAAATGTGCCCACTTCTTACTACCTCCACAGTTACTACCCCAGACCAAGGCAGCATCTCTTCTTCTAGACTATTAAAACAGCCTTTTACTAATTTACTTATTTCTACCCTTGACTTCCCTGAAGACTTTTCTTCAAATAGTGGCCAGAGGGATCCTTTTATCATGCAAAATGCTCCACATGACTCTTCTGCTTAGAACCCTCCAATGACTTCCACTCTCAGTTAATAACCCAGTTCTTGCCTGCACGGCTCTAATTCATTTAGAGCTGCTCCTCTTTGATCTCATCACCTTCCCTTCTCCTCTTACTCACTGTTTCCAGCCAAATGACCCCATGTCCTGATTAATTTTTCTTTATAACTGTTATCACCATGGGACACATTGTACATTTACTTTTGGCTTTTGCTCTCCTTCTCAGCTGGAATGTAAACTCTTCAGTGTCAAGGGTTCTGTTCGTTTTGTGTATAGCTATACCCTCACAGGCAAGAATATGGTCCAGAAATAGTACATGATCAAAAAGTATTGTAAAATAAATGAATAAAGTAAATGACTTCTATTTCACAAAGTATTGTGTTTTGCACATAAATATTTGGAAAAACATAAAAAAGAGAAAAAATTGACTGGGAAAATTGTGCAGTAGCTAAGATATAAAGGATTAATACATTTTATATAAAGAGTTCCTACAAATCAGTAAGAAAACAGAAAGACCAGAATAATACCTAAAATACTGTATTCATTGACACTTGTTATAGACGTCTATGGACTTTTCAAATGCTGAATTCTCTGCCAGGAATATCATTTCTCCCTTCTTTGTCTTGTAAACTCTCAACCACACTTCTAAATATAAATTAAATAATACTTTTTTGGTGACATCCTGAACAAAAGAAATCCAAGTAATAAGCACATATGAATATGCTTGAGCTTTCTAGTAATGAAAATGTAGAATTAAATGACAACAAATAATTTTCCTTCATTAATACAAATAATTAATACACAGAAATCACTTGCATTCCTATACACTAACAATGAAAATCAGAAAGCAAAAGCAAGGAAACAAATCCCATTTAACATTGCATCAAAAGAATAAAATACCTAGGTAGAAAACTACCTAAAGAGCCAAAAGACCTGTACTCAGAAAACTATAAGATACTGATGAAAAAAATCAAAGACGACACAAACAGATGGAAAGATATACCATGTTCTTGGACTGGACAAATCAATATTGTGAAAATGACTATACTACCCAAAGCAATGTACAGATTCAATGCAATCCCTATCAAATCACCAGTGGCATTTTTCAAAGAATTAGAACAAAAAATTTTACAATTTGCATGGAAAAACAAAAGACCACGAATAGCCAAAGGAATCTTGAGAAAGAAAAACAGAGCTGGAGCAATCAGGCTTCCTGTCTTTTGACTATACTACAAAGCTACAGTAATCAAAACAATATGGTACTGACACAAAAACAGAAATATAAATCAATGGAACAGAATAGAAAGTCCAGAGTTAAACCCATGCACATATGGTCACTTAATCTATGACAAAGGATGCAAGAATATACAATGGAGAAAAAACAGTTTCTTCAGTAAGTGGTGCTGGGAAAACTAGACAGCTACATGTAAAAGAATGAAATTAGAACATTCTCTAACACCATACACAAAAATAAATTCCAAATGGACTAAAGACCTAAATGTAAGGCTGGATACTATAAAACTCTTAAAGGAAAACATAGGCAGAACACTCTCTGACATAAATCACAGCAAGATCTTTTTTGATCCAGTTCCTAGAGTAATGAAAATAAAAACAAAAATAAACAAATGTGACCTAATTAAACTTAATACCTTTTGCATAGCAAAAGAAAGCAAGATAAAAAGACAACCCCCAGAATGGGAGAAAATATTTGCAAACAAAGCAACCGACAAGGGATTAATCTCCAAAATATACAAACAGCTCATACAGCTCAATATCAAAAAAACAAACAACCCAATCAAAACATGGTTGGAAGATCTAACTAGACATTTCTCCAAAGAAGACATACAGATGGCCAAAAAGCACAAGAAAAGATGCTCAACATCACTAATTATTAAAGAAATTCAAATCAAAACTACACAAGGTATCACCTCACATGGTCAGAATAGCCATCATCCAAAAAATCTACAAACAATAAATGCTGGAGAGGATGTGGAGAAAGTGAACCCTCCTACACTGTTGGTGCGAATGTAAACTGTTCAGCCACTATGGAGAACGGCATGGAGGTTCCTTAAAAAAATAAAAATAGAGCTACCATATGATCCAGTAATCCCACTCCCGGGCATATATCTGGAGTAATCCATAACTTGAAAAGATAGATGCAGTCCGCTGCAGCACTATTTACAAATAGCCAGGACATGGAATCAACCTACATGTCCACTGATGGATGAATGGATAAAGAAGATGTGGTGTGTATATATATACAATGGAATATTACTCAGCCATAAAAAAGGACAAAATAATGCCATCTGCAGCAACACAGATGGACCCAGAGATTGTCATATTGAGTGGAGTAAGTCAGACAGAGAAAGACAAATATCATGTAATATGGCTTATACGTGGAACCTAAAAACATGGTACAAATGAACTTATTTACAAAACAGAAATAAAGTCACAGATGTAGAAAGCAAACTTACAGTTAACCAAGGTGGAAGTTGGGGAGGGGCGGGTGATAAATTGGGAGACTGGGAGTGACATATACACACTACTATATATAAAATAGATAACTAATAAGAACCTACTGTATAGCACAGGGAACTCTACTCAATACTCTGTAATGACCTATATGGGAAAAGAACCTAAAAAAGAGTGGATATATGTATAACTGATTCACTTTACTGTACCCCTGAAACTAACACAACATTGTAAACCAACTATACTCCAATAAAATTTAATTTAAAAACATAACTGAAATATAAATAATTAATTAAAATCTGATACTGATGACAGTCTCATATATATTGTTTGCTAGGGAAATTGAAAATTGTAAAACATTTGTGATAAGCAATTTAGTGATATTCTTTAACACACTCATCAGGTTTTTGAAAAGAGCAGAATTTTAGAAACAAATAGGAAAATGGTTTGCATTTATTAAATATATTATGGTATGTATAGAAAAGAGAATGTTATTCTGATATTTAAACTATGCTTGTACAGATAATGTTGTAAAGAGAAAAAATGTGTCAATGATATATTAAGCAGAAAAAATATTTCCTCCAAGCACATCTAGAATTTGTGAATTATGCTGTTACTACCTCTGAATCCATGACCTTGTGAGCCCCACCCATTGTCATTCCTGCACAAAGTCCCACTCTTACTGCAATAGGCCCCAATAGCATTACAGCCTAACAGAGTTAGTGCACCACAGCTATCTTCTCTAAAACTGGATGACATCAGCAGATGCATTATGATGATCAACAGTGTATGATGGATAGCTATACTGATGAAAGATGTACACCCATATTTAACACCCTGGAATCTCAAGCCAGGAGAGGTAGAACAGCATTAAGAGATAGCACAGTATTTAAAGGAAAACATGTCCAAAAAAGATTACTGTAGATGATACAGAAGGTTTGATTACAAGCCAGAAAATTTTAGACTCAGTGTACCAATCAGAATTCCTATTGGTTTTAAGACCTGTCACTGGAGAATTATGAAAAAGGACAATGAAAAACAATCAGCAGCTATTGACCCTGAAGCTCCTACATTCAAAAGATGATCAGGAAACTCTGATTAGATATGAAACATATTCTAGGTTCACATACCTTACAAAATATTTCTGAATCATGTGGTAGGAGATGTAGGAAATCAAGCTGTTCTACGGTTCTGGCCTTTATTAACCCTTCTATCCTGTGCTTTAGAAATCACACTTTGAGTTATAGTTGGATCCCCAGGGGCCATAGGACACCACATTAATTACAGGGTATTATTATTAAACGCATTATTTCAGAAACACTTCTGTAGACAGATTTGTTTACACTGTGAAGGCATGCCCAAACTTGTTCTGCCTGATTCCTTTATAGCCTGTGGAGTTGCCTTCTCTCAGTGTGCATAAGCTGAAAAATATCAGTCATACCTTTTCTAAAAAAGGAAAGTGTTAGCAGTTCTCTACTGAGGAACAAAATCATGGAACAATGTATTTTTTCAAGATGTAGAAAGAACAGCTGGCAGAGTGAATGTGATGTGATAGTCAATAAAGTTTTGAACAAGAGAAATATTTAAAGAAGATTTTCTCTACCATAAAACATAAATATAATATTGTACATGAAAACAACATGATATTGCTGGAGAAATGGAAAACTAGAGTAACAGAACAAAATTACAGCCTTTCTTAGAAACAGAAATACTCATACTTAATGAGTGTACATATATGTGACAGATAAAGATATAGATGTAAATGTTTGGTTAGAGTGATATTTGAAATCAGAGGTAAAAGAAGTCAGTAAGTGGCAAGTGGCAATTGCAGATACATTTAGAAGAAATAAAGTTTACAGTCACATCACATTCTAGACAATTATCATTTCCAGAAAGATTAAAGAGGAAACATTTTTTTTTAACTATGAAAGTAGACTTAAAGGTCTCTAATTTTCTCCTTATAATCTGACCGTTTAAAAACATATACTTATCTCATATCAATGAAACAGAACAGGGAGTCCCAAAATAGACCCACACTTCTATGATCAATTTATTTTTGATAAGTGCCTAGGCAGTTCAAAGGAGAAGTGTCTTTTCAACAAATGGTACCAGCACAAGTATCTATATGCAAAAAAATGCAATTCAATCCACAGCACATACCATTTACAAAAAGTAACTTGAAACAGAATATAGCCTAAGTGTAACTAAAATTATAAAACTTCCAGAAGATGGCACAGAGGAAAATCTTAGTGTCTTTAAGTTAGATTTCTTACATAGGACATAAAAAGCACAAATTATATAAGATTGATAAGTTGGACTATACCAAAATTAAATGCCTTCCTCTTTTATAGACACTATTAAGACACTATTAAGGAAGGGAAAAAGCAAGCCACAGGTTGGAAGAAAATATATTCAAAGCATACACTTGACAAACGATTACAAAATATAAAAACCTCTTACAACTCAATAGTATGAATATAAACAATACAATTTTTAATGGGCAATATAGATTTAAATAGGTTATGTACCAAAGGAGGTATACACATGGCAAATAAACCATGAAAAGACACTCAACATCATTAGTCATTAGGGAAATGCAAATAAAACCACAATGAGATATACTACTACACACGCATTAGAGTGGATAAAATTGGAACAACTGACAAAACCAAATTTTGGCAAGGATATGGAACCACCTGGAACTCAGAACTGCTGGTGGAGATGCAAAATGTAAAATCATTTTGGAAAACAGTTTGGCAGTATCTTATAGAGTTAAACACACACTTAGCATTTGACCCAGCAATTCTACTCCTAAGTACTTACTCAAGAGACAGGTAAATATATGTCCACGTAAATACTTGAATTTGAATCACCATAGGTGATTTATTCGTAACAATCACCAACTGGAACAATTCAAATGTCAATCTTCTGTGGATAAACAGACTGTAGTATGCACATATATGAAATATTAATCAGCAATAAAAAGAAACCATCTACTGCTACACTCGGTAATATGGGAATCTCAACACACTATGCTAACTGAAATAAAGTCAGACACAAAAGATCACATATTGTATGTTCATTTAAATGAAATTTTAGAGGATTTAAAACTATAGTGTTAAAAAGTAGATCAGTGGTTGCCAGGAGCTATGGGCAGTAGGAAGCAATTAACTGCAAAGGGGGATTAAAGACTTTTGGGGGTTATGTAAATGTCCTATACCATGATTATAATGGTGATTACATACTGCATACATACGTCAAAATTCATCAAAACTTTAAAATCGACTAATTTATAATTGAAATCATATCTCAATAAAGCTGATTTTTAAAATATATCAGAATGGAAGATTTGAAGTAGTAATTATGTGCTGATTACATGTTTGTTTACATAGAAACCCCAAGGGAATCTATCAAAAAGGTATTAAAATAAGTAAATAATGTCCACATTATTGTTTACAATTCAACAAGATTATCCGACAAAAATATAAAACCTTGACAAACTGTAATCAAGCTGAAAGTGGAACATAACAAAGAAATCCATGAGAAAAAAACTTTCAAAAAAACAGATAAATATCTTTATAAATTTAAGGCTAGAATTTATATGACAAAAAAATTTTATAAATATTGATTTTTTTCATCACACCAAATTTTAAATTCCTATGACAAGATACTGTCCTAGTAGTTAACTACTGCTGCTTAACAAATTACCCCCAAAACTTTGCTGGTTAAACCACAAATATTTATTATCTCACATAGTTTCTCAGGATCAGGAATCTGGAATGGCTTGGCTCCATGATACTGGTTTGGGATTTCTCAAAAATTTGTATTCGAAGTGTTAACCAGGGTGTAGTTTCTGAAGACTCAACTGGAAGTGGAGGATCTGCTTCCAAGTTTATTCATGTGGATGTTTGGCAAAAGGCTCAGTTCCTCACCATATGAGTCCCTGCACAGGACTACTCATGACATGATTTCAGAACAAGCAAAACATATATGCACAAAATAGAGAGAACCCAATATGGAAGCCACAGTTGTTTTACAACCTACTCAGAATGACATCCCACCAGTTTTTCCATGGTCTATTTGTTCAAAGTGAACCAATAAGTCCAGCTCACACTCAAGGGGAAGAGATTACAAAAGGTCATGAATACCAGGAGGTAGGAATCATTGGGAGTCAACTCAGAGACTGCCTACCAAAGACACCATTAAAACATTTAAAAAAGATATCGACAAGGAGAAAAGATTTGCAGTACATATAGCAAACAAAGAAACATTATCCAGAACACATAAAGAATTCCAAGAAAGCAAAAAGAGAAAGGCAAGCAACCAAAACGAAAAATAAGCAAATTAACAGAAGAGCCAAATATATCTGGCAAATATATATCTGCAAAGTTGCCTGACCTTACTAATAATCAGAAATAATGTGAAATAAAACAGAACATATCACATTATTTCATACCCATTACAATAGCAAAAATGTAAAAACCTATCAATACTTGGCAAGGATGTAGGGCCATTAAGTGTCCTATTTATTCAGATAGGAGTGTAAAGTCACACTGGAGAGCAGCGTTGCAATTTCTCACCGAGTTTACAATGGCTCAGCAATTCTAATCAAATAGATAACCTAGTGAAACTCTTACACATATGTCTCAGACAACAGTCTTTTCCAGACAAGTAAAGAATGTTCACTGCAGCCTTATTTGTTTTTAAAAAATTCTAGAAACATCCTAAATACTCATCAATAGGGGAATGGACAAATAAATCAGTTGTACCAATGAATACTATATAACCAATACAATGAATAAATTAAATCTAAATATATCCTCATATATAGATCACAAAAACAATACAGAATAAGAAAGCAAATTATAGAGAAATATCTGAAGCATATTCACATCCACTCAAATGTTTCTAATATGCACAAAGCACAGTTACACTATTCATGACTCATGAATCATAAGGATACATACTAAATCCATGGTGAAAAATCAAAAGGGCATTATTTTAGTAATAAAATTTTAAGAAAAAAATTAAAACAATGTTTGTTAATTCTAGATGGTATTATATTATTGTAATTTTCTGTATTTATTAAAATTTTCACAAAATATGCTACTTGGGGCACCCAGGTACCTGACTACCTACATACTTAAATATGAGTAACACATACTTCTTTTTCTAAAGGAAATTACACCCTCACATCAATGAGCTCTTATTGCAGTAAGAAGCACCTTAAAACTAGTGGCTTTAAAAGAACAATCACTTATGCTCCTGTATCAGAGCTCAGCTGAAAATCTGCAGACTAAACCTGTACTTCCAAGGAAAATCTACTCTACTCCACAGTGAACTCGGCTAATTTTGGCAAGTCCTGTTCGTGGACTTCTTATTAACATATCATCCCTTCCTAAAAAAACCTGGAAGACCTTTCAACATTGAGGTTTAGGTTTCTAAAAGTTATAAAAAGGTTCTTCAGATGGTAGTTAATACTGAATGTAGGTCAAAAATAGCCACTTTCATGACTAGATATTTCCAGAGGAAAATATATGAAAATAGCCATATTTCCCTTCCTCTTATTCAGCTTTTTTTTTTTTAATTAATTAATTAATTTATTTATTTTTGCTGTGTTGCGTCTTCGTTTCTGTGCGAGGGCTTTCTCTAGTTGTGGCAAGCCGGGGCCACTCTTCATCGCGGTGCGCAGGCCTCTCACTATCGCGGCCTCTTGTTGCGGAGCACAGGCTCCAGATGCGCAGGCTCAGTAGTTGTGGCTCACGGGCCTAGTTGCTCCGTGGCATGTGGGATCCTCCCAGACCAGGGCTCGAACCCGTGTCCCCTGCATTAGCAGGCAGATTCTCAACCACTGCGCCACCAGGGAAGCCCCTTATTCAGCTTTAAATGAAGCAAAATTAAATTTATTTATTGTAAATTCCACTATGTTTCTAAGTAAATTATCATGCCAACGTAGTATAAACACAGTAAGGAGCCAATAAACATCACTCCGCTAATTCTTGCTCTCACTATAAAAAGTTTAAAGTAAACCGAGAAAAACGTCTATAATAAAGAAAATAAAGAACACTAATACCTTATGTTTGTAGAGCTTGTCAGGTGGGAAGTTATTAATTTATTGACATTTTATAGATGAGGACTTGAGGTACAAAGAAGTTAAAGGAATTTTTGAGTGGAATTAAAGGAAACTTTTTAGTGGAAACACCAGGCCTTGGCTCAGGATGTTTTGACTTCTCTCCCAGGACTCTTTCCACAATATCAAGCTGCAACAACAGGTGAATATGCATTTCTCTCTCTGAGTCCAGGAAGATAATAGTAAAAGATGATGGCTGTCTGAACAAGCATGACTGAAGAGACCAGAGTCTCACTCCTCAGGTCTTTCTAGCTCCACCTCTCAGGTTCATAATTTTCCAAAAGGCTTTGCTTAAGAGTTATATTTTAATCTTCACATAATTTTTTTTACTTGACATTTATTTTTACCAAACTCATATCTCATCCACATCAACCTCTAGTTTTTATTTAATCATCTTACTTCAAAAATATTCATGTTTTCATCTGCTGCTTTCCTCCAGAGCCATGCTGGTTCTGTTATCTGGGAATACCCAGTGTTTATTTCAGTATATTTTACATTACTATGATTTCTAATAACTCAGAAGGAAAAAAATTAGTTGTAGTTATCTCATGAAACAGATAATTTTTTTTTTTTTTTTGCAGCATGCGGGCCTCTCACTGCTGTGGCCTCTCCCGTTGCAGAGCACAGGCTCCAGACACGCAGGCTCAGCGGCCATGGCTCACGGGCCCAGCCGCTCTGCGGCATGTGGGATCCTCCCGGACCAGGGCACGAACCCGTGTCCCCTGCATCGGCAGAGGGACCCTCAACCACTGCGCCACCAGGGAAGCCCAAAACAGATAATTTTAAAGAAACTTCTCATTTTTTCTTACAGTTGAAACTTCCAGTCCTGTGATGGTTACTCTCATGTGTCAACTTGACTGGACTGCATCATGCCCATGTTATTTGATTAAACATTATTTCTGGGTATGTCTATGAGGGTGTTTCTGGATGAGATTAATATTTAAATTAGTAACCTGAGAAAAACAGGCTGCCCTTCCCAACGTGGGTGGGCCTCAGTGAATCCACTGAAGGCCTTGAATACAGTAAAAGTCTGAGTAAGAAAAAGTTCTCTCTGCCTGATTGTCTTTGAGCTGGAACCTTGGTCTTCTCCTGCCTTCCAACTCAGACTGACTAGAACTTTCACCATCAGCTCTCCCGGTTCTCAGGCCTCCAGACTTGACTGGAACTCCAGGGTCTGGACTACTCAGCCTCCATAATCATGTGAGCCAACACCCTATTTTTTTTTATTTATAAGTAAATTTATATATTTAGTATACATACATGCATACACGTGTGTGCGTTCGTGTGTGTATACACACACACACACACACATATGAGAATTGGCTAACTAGATAGATATTTAGATAGATAGAGAAATAGAGAGAGAGAGAGAGATAGGGATAGATAAGGGGCTGAAAATAGAGATAATCTCCTTTTTCTCTTGAGAATCCTAACTATACAAGTCCCAAAACAGAATCCTGAAAAATTCCATAGCTTACTTCTTGAGTAACCAATTAGCTAATACACTGGGCTATTAATTTACTTGCATAAGAATTTTGGTTTTTAATTAATTGACAAAATGGCAGAAGGCCAATTAAACAACAATTTGGTGTTTAATAATATCAAATAATAGAATATTAGAACTAGAAAGAATTTAGAGGTTACCTAAATCCAACCCCTACACTGCACACATGAGAAAAAAAAAAATTATAGAGGTTAAATGACTTACCTGCCTTGACCAAAGGTAGTTAGAGACAAAACTGGAAATCAAACACAAGTCTCCATATTGTATTTATCAGTCTTCTTTCTACTGCATTACACTGTTGTTTTACAGTTGTAATTATAGTTTGACTTGAGGTCTCTGCAATTTTTCTCAAGGTCTCTCATTATGAACACTAGATAATCACTAGTTGAATGTAGGGGTGTAATGGGCTCCCGTGGAATAAAGTTCAACCATACACCCTATTAAGCAGCAGTCAGCCAGCAACAAGTAGTTACCAATCATTGATACTGAATGAATTACATTCACAAAGCAAAAACTTCCCAGTATAAAATTACAGATAATTACAAGTAAAGAACAGAATATATTTTACTGCCTCTATATTTACCTAACCTCAAAACACTTTTTCAAAATTTCTAAAGGACAAAGTTCTTCATGTTGGGATAATTTCACAGTGAATCACAAGAGGAAATATTAAGAAATGTGATTAACTCCACTATTCAAAGTAAGAAGCAGAGACTTAGGATGGGTGACTGGGAGCCATGTACACAGGGCAAACACCCTAAAAGACAAAACATGCAGAAACTGAGAAATATCAAGGAACTGTTCACATACTGCCACCAAAGGAAATTTAATGCTACTCATAGAGGGATTTGGATCTCAGGTTATAACCCAGATTACCTAACACCAAGTGGATGCTGTCTACTTGAAACTCTAGATTCAAATACTATATAGTAGAATATCATTTACCCAGAATTTTCAGGACTTAACTTATTCAAGATTATCAGATGCCCTGAGTTTAGATATTCAACAATTTAAAAAACATGATCCCCTCTCCAACATCTTCTAGATGCATTCTCTTGATTTCCATTACATTAAATGAATTAAGAAATACATACACACACATTCACATATACACATATATTTACATAATTACAATTCATCATTGCCACTAAAATTATGACATCAGCACACATCCTGAATTGTACTTCAACTATTACCATGAGGGGTTATCATTACAAATTCTTTTACAACAATTCCTTCGTTTCCATGCTTCTGATGTCTGCTCTGAGTCAAAAGAGAAAAGAATACCCACATCCTTCTACATTGACTTTAGAAAGTAGTAATTTTTTTTCTACTGTAAATTTATGTTCATCATGTGGTTTTCTTATCAAAGCATTAGCAATGACTGGTGATCAAAGAGAAATGGGACTTTTTTCCTAGGGGATAGAATTAAGCCCTCAATCTTACCACCTACACAGGTGCGCAGTGTGCTTGCCCTCACATTCCCCACCCCACCCATCTCTTTCTCTCCCTCCTTCCCTCCCTCCCTCCCCCACCCCTGTAATGTTCTAATTCCCTCCTGGGAATGCCAGGACGGAAGTACAGCTCAGTTAAGTTTCTACAGCTTTTCCTTTTAATAACTGAATACAAACCTAACTGAATCATGGGAACCATAAATGAATTAAACTGAAAGAATCTGCTGAAGAAGTCAATTTTTTGACAATTCTAAATATAGGTACTGCTGATCCCAGTAATAATATTTGCTGAAAGAAATGTTAAGTTTCTTTTTGTCTTATGTTAAAGTTCTTTGTCTTATGTTAAAGATTCCAGTTGGGACATATCAGTCAAACTGCTGTATTTATTTATTTTGATACTCAAAACTGATTTTACTTGCTACAGAGTGAAAGTATAATTTAAACATCTTCTGCTGAAACACCCACTTTTGATATAAGGCATGCCCATTAGCACAGTAATAAGTATTCCCAAGAATAAATACATAATGGATACTCTAAACATATTTGTACCACACACTGAAAAATGAAGAGATTTTCTTTTGGATCATAGATAAATGTATCATTTCCCTGGAATTTGTCAAAATTATTGGTTTCAAAGTAGGGAGGTTTTTTTTTTTTCAATCTACTGGATTTAAGGTATTTGGACTTCATATAACAGAAGGGATTTAAATAGCTTTTGTGTGCTTTCTGCCATTCTGAAAACAAGGACTACAGGCACCTGCTTTTATACTGCTCCCCAAATGCTCCCAGGAAGCCACAGAAATTTAAGCTATTTGATTTGTGTCTTCTATCTCATTCAAGAATGTCTAAGTCTTCAACCAAAATTGAACATAATTTACATCTGCAATATCTAGAATGAGTTAAATTTCATGTTCAACCCACAGCCCCCCCAAAAATGTTGAAGTTATGAAGGCATTATAAAATTATAATACCAGGCAAACTCCAGCAGCTCTGTAACCTCCCTTCCAGGTGGAATTCTTAAGTTAACAAAGCTAAGAGTACTTCCTCTTTACCTTGTTAAAGTTAACCAGACCCAAACCCTAGAGTCTACCACTTCATCTACAGCTCTGTTATTCATCTTTGAAAATCAGCAAGAGATAAAAGCTCCTTTCTAACACTTAATAAACAGCAAGCATACATTCTCTTCATTTCTTATTTTAAAAAACTGACATGAAAGCACATGTAGAATAGGAAATTCTGTACTTCATTTAAAAGAACTCTCTTCTACACACTAACCTGGAAAGTCTTTCTATCTTTCAAGAGAAAAGTGATTTCACAGATGCATCTAAATAAATAAAAGACATTTTCAGTTGTCTGAAAAAAATTTCTCTCTAGTCAATGAACCAGAAACAATGACTGCTTGAAGAAACTTAGAGCTTTTTCAGTTTTGAAAGTCCTGTTAACTACTCCACTGAGCTCTGGTCTAAAATCAAAATCTTAAGTCTCGTCTCTTCCTGTCATATACTGTAGAGTCAAAAATACCCATAAAAGTACTTATTTTTTCTATGAAAGTACTAGAGTCATTTGGGGTCCATATCTGCATTTAAATACACCCTTTCTGTCTTAGCATTTTATTGTCATTTTAACTTTTATGTTAATTCACAGATTTATGCTTTTTCTTATCATTACTGGCTTATATGTTCATATTTTTTATGAGCTTCATGTGGCATTTTTTATTTAATATAAATTAGTACTCCTCACCACAATCAATGTGTTTTCTACATGGACTTTTCCACCTCTGCTATCAAATAATCAAGTCAACAGGTATCAGCTTGAGAACCAGCCTGAGTCATCCCATACGCTACTCCCCTATTTGCTTAGTACTAATAGCTCCACTCTTCCTTACATTTTTCCCCAATTATACAGTGAGTACTGGTCTTTCTTCCTACTGTGTGGTTCAGTCACTGCCGAATGATTTAAAGATATCTTTTTGTCTACTTTCTCCTCAATCCTGAGTGATTCTAAATTTTTTTACCCCTTTTCTTGGTCCACCTCATCTTTGTTCCTCCATTTCCAAGTTGAAGATATTTTGTTATTTTATATGATCTTAGATAATCCTGATGAGCACCAGTTACTTTTGTTCTTATAAAGATGAAGCTTTGTTTTAGCAAGTAGCAAAAAAATAAAAATTAAATTTTAGTAAGTTGAACGGGTGTCTATATACACATATATGGCTTTTTCCAAGCCTTGGTTAATTAGTTGAGCTACAATCACCTATACGTCATAAAAAGTTTTTTTAATATTTTTCCTAAAATAACCTTTCTTATGAGATTCAGCCAAAAAAGGGTGAATAAAACATCTAGCACTACTCAGGACTTTGGAAAAAAAATTTAAAGGGACAGGTTTCTGGCTTTGTGGCAGCTACTACTTTCCTAAACCCTTAATAATCATTTCCCCAAAATGTGGCTCTCAGTCTGACATTCTAGGAGACAATGCCCAATTTAAATCTTAAACCCAAGGTTTATGCCAATCGTCATTGCTATTTTGAAAGACATAAAACTCATTTAACTTCAGTAATGTGGTAATTACAACATCATGTACAAAACATGCAGTTTAAAACTAATTTAATGATCTTTTTCATCAATTTAGGATTTAAAACCCAGTGATACAAGTTTCACTTAATGCTTTTCTTAAGGCTTTGATTTCCACATTTGAGTTTTTATTCTCACCTTATTATTTTTTTAATATTTATTTATTTATTTATTTGGCTGCATCGGGTCTTCGTTGTGGCATGCGGGATTTTTCGCTGCGGCATGTGGGGTCTTTCGTTGCGGCATGCAGGATCTTTCATTGCAGCACTCGTTGTGGTGCACAGGCTCTTCATTGCGGCGCGCAGGCTTCTCTCTAGTTGTGACGTGCGGGTTTCCTCTTCTCTAGTTATGGTGCGGGCTCCAGAGCACATGGGCTCTGTAGTTTTGGCACGCAGGCTTAGTTGCCCTGCAACATGTAGGATCTTAGTTCCCTGACCAGGGATGAAACCCACATCCCTTGCATTGGAAGGCAGATTCCTTACCACTGGACCACCAGAGAAGTCCCTTTATGCTTATCTTAAAATGAACCCTTTACACCACCATTGTCTGTTTTCTTGATTTTAAGTCATTCTTTATTCTAAACCATACCCATGAGACACAAAGTTGTTTATGCATTTTACATAAATTTCACACAGAGATCCAGTTTTCTCTGTTTCTATTCTGGCACATCCTGGTATGCAGTCAATCTGCTTTATTTCAGGGATCAACCCATCCACAACCACCACCACACTACCAACACCACCACTACCACGACCACAAATGCCACCCTTGGATAGGAATAACTTGACATTTTACCTCTCAAGTCATTGGGATGTTTCTATAGCAAATGGAAAATGGACCTTAATAGGACCACTCTTCAGATTATATGGCTGTGTCACTCCAAAGAAAAACTTTGCATATAGCTTACCCTCCTACACAACTGAACCATCAAATTAACTTAAGAAAAGCCAATTGTTCTAAACCTTGGTATAGACCATGCAAGAAATTCCTTTCTTTTCCATCTCTCTACTTTTTTTCTTTTTAATATCTTACTATCTTCCTCATCTCAAGTCCTTTCACTTTTCCCTCTAGTCAGTCACATATTTAAACTTCTCCTAAGAGGGAGCTCTAATCACACACACACACTCATACACACATACATATTGTCACCAATGTACCCTAGTGTTCCAAAATACCTTTTGTATGAAAATACAAAATGAAAATAGGTCAGACTTGTAAAAGAATACAAAATGAAAACAGCATCAAAAAGTTCTAATAATTTATGAAATTAGTAAAATAAAGGAAATACATTACAAAATACTGTCTTAGTATGCAAATTCTGTTACACTTGGCTGTTGGTTGACAGATATTGAGCACTGATTCACAGGAAATGAGGGAGAGTAAAAAGTTTGATAAATATGAATTTTAAATCATTGATATTAAATTGTAAGAAATCTTCAATAAAATATATAATGTCAAATTGTTAGCCTCTGATTCTACCTGTGCCTATACTCTCCAGTCTGACACACCAAATATGTATATTTTTAAATTTCATCTTTGCTATACGAATTATTAATCAAAAGTAACACAGAGATTCCAACCAAATAACAAAATATTTTTTGCTACACATCTAGACAGGCAGGAAGAACATAAAGCTAACAGAAATAGTATAAGAGGGTGTTTCAGAAAATAAAGTCCACAAACCACCTGCATGAGAATCACTCATGGTGTTCATAAAAAGCAAATAATCCTAAGTGCTACCTGAGACATAATGAAAGAGAATCTCTGAGTTAGGGCCTGGAAGTTAGCATTTTTTAAAGCTCAAGGCTGATTCTTAGGCACAATAAAGTTTGAGAACCACTGCTCTAAAAGACATCACCAAACTCCTTACCAAACGCAAAAGCAAGTTATCTTCCATCTTCCTACATTAAAAGTCAATATGACTTTCCTGTTTTTCCTTTTCAAGTGCCAGACGATTCAAAATAAACTCTTCTTTTTCATTCAGTTTATCTAAATTACTGGTCCCAGGCAATGTTTATTACATTTCATTTTCCAAAATATATAATCCAATTTGCTTTCTCTGACTCACTGATGTGCACGGGTAGTGGAATCTACTTTATACCAAACTATTTGTACACAGATGTTCAGGTACTAAGCCTTAAGCCTGACTACTTCCTGAACTAGTATCTGAATGGGGAGATTTGCTAACTCCAGGCCTTTGAATATCAGTTGAAGAAAACATATGTAACAATAAAATAGCTGTAAAATGGAAAATAAATGCTATAAAATTAGACTATTCCATTATAGCCTCTGAATTTTATAACTGTTTAGAGATAATAATTATTTTAATTTCATAATGTCCCAGAAATATAACCAATGACTTCTGAAATCAACATTAACTTTCCATATACATAAGGCCAAAATGTTAAGGTGTAGCAATTAAACACTTAATGGCAGTTGCACTGTGGAGGATACAATATGAGGGAAATAAAGTACTCTTTGACAAACGTTCATTGTTTCATATTAACCTTGAAAAATTGCAAAACTCCCCTTCAAAATACAATGTATCAAAGAAGTAAAATAAGATCAAGGCATTACTTTTAAAGTATCTTACGTTTTCCTAAGAAAATATTAATAATCAACAGCTCACACAAGGAATGGACTATCTTAGTAGAGAATATGATTAAAAGAGAATAGGATCAATAGAACCTGAACACATCCTGCTAAGATTTTTATTAATTCCTGATGAGGATGAATTGGAAAGTAAGGCCAAAACAACTCTGCTGAAATTAATTTTAATTTGTATCATTTATTTCCCAATGTGACTTCCATCATTCTCAGATTCTCTCACACATTTCTAAAGCACTAAATTACTATCCTCTAGACAGTATAGTCCATTAGTTCGAATAGCTAGAAGTATTCTGATGCTCAGAATGGATATATATTGGGTTGGCCAAAAAAACCCAAATGAACTTTTTGTCCGACCCAATATAGTAAGAGATTTTTTTTCATCTAAAAATCTTATTATTTTATAGATGTATGATTCACTGGCATTAGAAAGTTATAGATCATGAAATGATTTTTAGTAACAAATTCAAACATAAAACAAACTAAACATCATCTAGCACTCCAATTGTGTTAATCAATAAACAATTTAGTTTATGTCCCTATCATCCAATATGGAGTAGCTGGAGCAGTTGGTGATCAGCAACACAAAATTTTAACAATTCTAAGACGTAATGCATAAATTATCTGTTGTGTTATTCTGGTTATAGATTCTGATAACTATTACTTTTCGTAAATTTTAGGAACTTTTTGATAAGAGAATTCAGCCACAGAGTAAGTAATATCATCTAATGCCACAAACTGTAGCCATTTTAATAGTGGTCTCAAACTTACTTCAGAATCTTGCAAACTCAGAAATTAACCTAACCTTGCACACACAGAGATAATTCTCCAACAACCTAGCCAGATCAGTAAAGACCCCAACCTAATCCCACGTATTCCTTTAAAAACGAATCACAAAATCTAAATAAAACTAAACAGTTATTTTTAATATAGCCCAACTTCTCTCATGGGTCACAAGAATTACAGATTTGGAGGAAGATAGTTAATTCTTTTTTTTTGTTTGTTTGTTTTTAATGGTACACGGGCCTCTCACTGTTGTGGCCTCTCCCGTTGCGGAGCACAGGCTCCGGACGTGCAGGCTCAGCGGCCATGGCTCACGGGCCCAGCCGCTCCGCGGCATGTGGGATCTTCCCGGACCGGGGCACAAACCCGTGTCCCCTGCATCGGCAGGCAGACTCTCAACCACTGCGCCACCAGGGAAGCCCCGAAGATAGTTAATTATGAATAAGGAAAATGAGATATCTTCTTAGAACATGTGGGCGCTGGCTGTTGGTACAATGACATTTCTAAATTGACTTATTGGCTAAAACATTTATTTCTCTTTATTTTCTTCTTTCACTCACAGACACTTCTCTGTCTTTTTAGTTAATAAAAGACAGAAGGGAGGTAAGGCAGAACTCTGGTGTTATATCTAGATAGAAATCAAGCTCTCATATTTATGCATAAGGACTAGACTAAGCTAGACTAAGCTACTGAGTTGAAGCTGAAGCAACCCCACTGCACAATATTCAACATGCAAAAGTGGTTGGTTTGCAACTAAGCTACCTCAGCACTTCACAATTAGCATTCACAGTCTATACATCAATGTGCTTTACAGAATGTTAAAAACCCTTTCACCTACAGAGTATCTATTAAAAATTATTTATATAAACTGATATACCCTCAGTGAAACCTATACCAAAGGCTCAGATGAATGACTGATCCCTTTAATCAGAGTTCAGCATGAATGAAGCACAATATTGTGCACTTTTTGTGGGTCAACATAGAAAATAGGAAGTAAACATTTCTTCTATTAGTAGGTTTGGGAGAGGGAAGTAGGTGGATGGTTATGAAAGAGATGGAATGGATAACTGATTTTTTTTATCATAAAATCAAATAGGAATAATGGTTTACCAAAATGGTTCAAAATTTCTTTGGGTGATAATCTTGAATTATTTTTTAATGGACTTTATTTTTTAGAGAATCTTCATGTTCACAGAAAAGCTGGGTGAAAGATAGAGTTCCCATACAACCCACACCCCCACATAAATAACATCCAGTCCCACTACCAACATCCCACTCCAGAATGGTACATTTGTTATAATCAGTGAACCTACATTGACCAGTCATTATCACCCAAAGTCCATAGTTTATATTAGGGTTAATATACATGTTGTACAATCTATAGGTTTTCACAAATGTATAATGTATAATGACATATATCCACCATTGTGAATAATGACATATATCTACCATTACAGTATAATACAGAACAGTTTAACTACCCTAAAAATCCTCTGTGCTCTGGCTGCTCATTCCTCCCTATTCCCCAGCTTTTGGCAACTACTGATCCTTTTACTGTCTCCATAGTTTTGGCTTTTCCTGATTGTTATAGAGTTGGAATCATATACAGTTGACCCTTGAACAACACAGGTTTGAACTGTATGGGTTTGAACTGCATGGGTTCTTCCATGTCTTTTTTGGCTTGATAGTTAATTTCCTTTTAGCACTAATTAAGATTCAATTCTATGGATATACGTTTATTTAACCATTAAACTGCTGAAGGACATCTAGGTTGCTTCCAAGTTTGAGGCAATAGCGATTAAAGCTGCTGCAAACGTGTGTGTAGGTTTTTGTGCGCATACAAATTTTCAACTCGTTTGAATTACACCAAGGTGTGTAATTGCTGGATTGGACGGTAAAAGTATGTTTCATTGCTTTAATCTGAGTTCCCTTGGGGTCATATGCTTATTTGCCATCTTTATATCTTCTTTGCTGCTATTCAGAACTCTTGCCCATTTTTTATCATATTTTTTTGCATATATGTTCATGAAAGATGTTGGTCTGTAGTTGTCTTGTAATGTCTTTGTCTGGTTTTGGTATTATGGTAATGCTGGCTGCATAGAATGAGTTAGGAAGTATTTCCTCTGTTTCTATATTCTGAATGCTTCTGAACAGTTCTTTTGAGCATCTATCTTCTGTAACTTTTAAGTGAAACTCTGGAGGATTCTATTTCCAGCCAAGATGCAATAACAGGGACTAGATTTACTCTATAACCTGAAACAACCAAAAAACTAGACAAAATATGTGAAACAATGGTTTTCAAGACACTAGAAATCAGGCAAAAAAGGAGAGTGATCCCTAGGAGACAGAAAACAAAATGAGGTGAGTTCTGCAATTGATGGAATGTAATGCCTTGAGAATTTCCAGTTAGCAGCAAAAGAAGCGGGAACCCAGGTGCTATGGTCTGAATGTTTGTGTTCCCCCAAAATTCATGTGTTCAAGACCTAATGCCGAAGGTGATGGTACTAGAAGGTAGGGTCTTTAGGAGGTGATTAGGTAATGAGAACAGAGCCCTCATGAATGGCATTAGTGCTCAAATAAAGAAGGCTCCAGAGAGGTAGCTCACCCCTTCCACCATGTGAGGATGCAATGAGATGTCTACAACCCAGAAGCGGGCCATCACCTGACAAAGCTGGCACCCTGACTTCAGACTTCCAGCCTCCAGAATTGTGAGAAACAAATTTCAGTTCTCTATAAGCTACCCAGTCTGTTTATTTTGTTACAGCTGCCTGAACAGACTAACAGGCAAAGCCAAGAAGATTCCCCAAGTTGAGATGATGAAATTGAAAGGCTAAGGAGACCAACATAGCTACAATTCACAAAACAGAATACCAGAGAAGAGAAAGCTGCACATAGAGAGAATTCCAGATTTCTACAGAGGGTTTTCCTTGAATAATTATGTGAATACTGATCAGCATGTACATGTGAGAAAACTATTCAAGGCCAAGAAAAGACCTAACCAAGAGGATTAGATGAAAAAGTACCCAGCACTCAACAAGGCCCAAACACAGAATAATGCATTACTGGATTAAAATAGCGATGCATAAATCACTCTTAATTTTAGTGTAAAGATTAAAAGTTCAGCTACAGACAAAAATGGGTACAGTATATAAAAGATATTGTGACATCAATAGCATGAAGTGTGGGTAGGAGGAGAAGTAAAAATGTAGATGTGTCAGAAGCTAACATGTTAACAATTTAAATACATTATTAAACTATTATGTAGTCTCATGGTAACTACACACACACACACACACACACAAATACTTATTGAAGATACAAGAGAAAAAAAGAAAGAAATCAAAGAATGTCACTTCAAAAACATCAATTAAATACAAAGGAAGATAGCAACATAGGGAAAGAAGAACAAAAGAACTATAAGACAGAAAACAACAGATGGCAATAGCAAGTCCCTCCTCATCAATAATTACTTAAAATGTAAATAAATTAAACTCCAATCAAAAGAGGAAAAGAGGCTGAATGGATTAAAAGAAACAAGACATGGGTATTTGCAGTCTAGAAGACACATTTCAGATTTAAGGACATACATAGACTGAAAGTAAAGGGGTGGAAAAAGATATTCCTTGCAAATAGTAAACAAAAGAGAGCAGGGATGGCTATATTTACATCAGACAGATAAAACAGAATAAATCAAAAATGGTTACAAGAAACAAAGAAGGATATAACACAACGATTCATTAGGATGATATAACAATCATAAATATATATGCACCCAACAGCAGAGGACCAAAATAAAAAAGTAAGTATTAATAGAAATGAAGGGAGAAATAGCCAGCAACACAATAAAAGTAGATTTAAATATGCCACTTTCAACAACTGATAAAACATCAGGATAAAAAAATAATATGGAAAAACAGCAGATTTAACACTACAAACCAAATGGACCTCACATACACAGAAAATTCCACCCAACAGCAGCAGAATACACACTATTCTCAAGCACCTATGGAACATTTACCAGGAAAGACCACAGTTTAGGTCACATAAAAAGTCTTAACAAATTTAAGAAGATTGAAATTATATCAAGTATCTTTCCAACCACAATGATATGAAAATGAAAATTTAAAAAAGGGAAAATTGGTAAATTCACAAATAACGAGAAATTGACCAATTTCTCCAATGCATCAAAAAAGAGATCAAAAAGGAAATCAGAAAATATACTAAGGTAAATGAAAACTCAAACACAACATACCAAAACTTAAGGGGCACAACAAAAGCTACTAAGAGAGACATTTATAGCAGTAAACACCTATGTTAAAAAAGAAGAAAAAAAACAACTTCACACATCAAGGAACTAGAAAAAGAACAAACTAAGCTCAAAGTTCACTGAAAGGAGGAAATAGTAAAGCTTAGAGCAAAAATAAATGAAATGAAGAACAGAAAAACAATGGGAAAGAAATGATGAAATTAATAGTTGGTTTTTTAAAAAAATAAACAAAATGACAAAGCTTTAACCTAAACTAAGAAACAAAGAGAAGACTCGAATAAGTAAAAACAGAAATGAAAAAAAGACATTACAACAGAAGCCAATGAAATGGAAAAGATCATCAGAGACTATTATGAATAGTTCTATGCCAACAAATTATATTATATGCATAATTACAGAAGCAATGAATAAATTCCTAGAAACATACAACCTAACAAGACTGAATCATGAAGGAATAGAAAACTTGACAGACCAGTAAGGAGATAAAATGAATAAACAAAAACCTGCCTAAAAAGAAAAGCTTAGGACCAAATGGGTTCACTGTTAATTCTACCAAATATTTGAAGACTTAACACAAATCCTTCCTAAACTCTTTGAAAAGACTTGAAGAAGGAATACTTCCACACTCATTTTATGAGGCCAGCATTATCCTGATACAAAAGCCAGACAAACAAGCTACAAGAACGGGCAGGAGCTTCAAGATGGTGGAAGAATAAGATGTGGAGATCACCTTCCTCCCCACAAATACATCAGAAATACATCTATATACAGAATAACTCCTACAGAACACCTACTGAATGCTGGCAGAAGACCTCAGACCTCCCAAAAGGCAAGAAACTCCCCACATACCTGGGTAGGGCAAAAGAAAAAAGAATAAACAGAGACAAAAGAATAGGGACAGGGCCTGCACCTGTGGGAGGGAGCCGTGAAGGAGGAAAGGTTTCCACACACTAGGAAGCCCTTCGCAGGCAGAGACTGTGGGTGGCGGAGGGGGAAGCTTCGGAGCCACGGAGGAGAGCACAGCCACAGGGGTGTGGAGGGCAAAGCGGAGAGATTCCCGCACAGAGGATCAGTGACGACCAGCACACACTAGCCCGAGAGGCTTATCTGCTCACCCGCCAGGGCGGTAGCGGGCTGGGAGCTGAGGCTCATGCTTCGGTCGGATCCCAGGGAGAGGACTGGGGTTGGCTGCGTGAACACAGCCTGAAGGGGGCTAATGCACCACAGCTAGCTGGGAGGGAGTCCAGGAAAAAGTTTGGAGCTGCCGAAGAGGCAAGAGACGTTTTCTTAACTCTTTGTTTTGTGGTGTGCAAGCAGAGGGGATTAAGAGCATCGCTTAAAGGAGATCCAGAAATGGGCGCGAGCCACGGCTATCAGCGTGGACTCCAGCAATGGGCATGAGATGCTAAGGCTGCTCCTGCAGCCACCAAAAAGCCTGTGTGCAATCACAGGTCGCTATCTACACATCCCCTCCCAGGAGCCCGTGCAGCCCGCCACTGCCAGGGTCCCGTGATCCAGGGACAACTTCCCGAGGCACAGTGCACATCAGGCTAGTGCAAAGTCACGCTGGCCTCTGCAGCCGCAGGTTTGCCCCACACTCCGTACCCCTCCCTCCCCATGGCCTGAGAATCAGCGGCTCCTTTAACCCCATCCTGTCTGGGCAGGAACAGACGCCCTCAAGCGACCTACATGCAGAGGCGGGTCCAAATCCAAAGCTGAACCCCAGGAGCTGTGCGAACAAAGAAGAGAAAGGGAATCTCTCCCAGCAGCCTCAGGAGCAGCAGATTAAATCTCCACAATCAACTTGATGTACCCTGCATCTGTGGAATACCTGAATAGGTAACGAATCATCCCAAATTGAGGAGGTAGACTTTGAGAGCAATGACATATTTTTTTTTCCCTTTTTCTCTTTTTGTGAGTGTGTAAGTGTATGCTTCTCTATGTGGTTCTGTCTATATACCTTTGCTTTTACCATTCGTCCTAGGGTTCTGTCTGTCCGTTTTTTTGTTTTTGTTTTTCTTTTTAGCATACTTTTTAGCGCTTGTTATCATTAGTGGATTTGTTTTTTGGTTTGGTTGCTCTCTTCTTTCTTTCGTTTTTTTTTACTTTTTTTAATAATTATTTTTTATTTTTAAAACTATTTTACTTTATTTTATCTTCTTTCTTTCATTCGTTTTTTTTCTCCCTTTTCTTCTAAGCCATGTGGATGACAGGCTCTAGATGCTCCAGCCAGGCGTCAGGGCTGTGCCTCTGAGGTGGGAGAGCCAACTTCAGGACATTGGTCCACAAGACAACTCCCAGCTCCACATAATATCAAATGGTGAAAATCTCCCAGAGATCTCCATCTCAACGCCAAGACCCAGTTCCGCTCAACCAGGAGGCTACAGTGCTGGACACCCTTTGCCCATCAACTAGCAAGACAGGAACACAACTGCACCCATTAACAGAGACGCTACCTAAAATCATAATAAGTCCACAGACACCCCAAAACACACTACCAGACGTAGACATGCCCACCAGAAAGAAAAGATCCAGCCTCACCCACGAGAACACAGGCATTACTCCCCTCCACCAGGAAGCTTAAACAACCCACTGAACCAACCTTAGCCACTGGAGGCAGACACCAAAAACAATGGGGACTACGAACCTGCAGCCTGCGAAAAGGAGACCCCAAACACAGTAAGTTAAGCAAAATGAGAGGACAGAGAAATATGCAGCAGATGAAGGAGCAAGATAAAAACCCACCAGACCAAACAAATGAAAAGGAAATAGGCAGTCTACCTGAAAAAGAATTCAGAGTAATGATAGTAAAGATGATCCAAAATCTTGGAAATAGAATGGAGAAAATACAAGAAACTTTTAACAAGGACCTAGAAGAACTAAAGAGCAAACAAAGAGTGATGAAAAACAAAATAAATGAAATTAAAAATTCTCTAGAATGCATCAATAGCAGCAAAACTGAGGCAGAAAAACGGATAAGTGACCTGGAAGACAAAACAGTAGAAATAACTACTGCAGAGCAGAATAAAGAAAAAAGAATGAAAAGAATTGAGGACACTCTCAGAGCCCTCTGGGACAACATTAAACGCATCAACATTAGAATTATAGAGGTCCCAGAAGAAGGAGAGAAAACTAAAGGGACTGAGAAAATATCTGAGGAGATTGTAGTTAAAAAATTTCATATATGGGAAAGGAAATAGTTAATCAAGTCCAGGAAGCACAGAGAGTTCCATACAGGATAAATCCAAGGAGAAACACACCTAAACACATATTAATCAAACTATCAAAAATTAAATACAAAGACAAAATATTAAAGCAGCAAGGGAAAAACAACAAATAACACACAAGGGAATCCCCATAAGGTTAACAAATGAACTTTCACCAGTAACTCTGCAAGCCAGAAGGCAGGGGCAGGACATATTTAAAGTGATCAAGGAGAAAAACCTACAACTAAGATTACGCTACGCAGCAAGGATCTCATTAAGATTTGACGGAGAAATTAAAACCTTTACAGACAAGCAAAAGCCAAGAGAATACAGCACCACCAAACCAGCTTTACAACAAATGCTAAAGGAACTTCATTAGGCAGGAAATGCAAGAGAAGGAAAACGCCTACAATAACAAACCCAAAACAATTAAGACAATGGTAATAGGAACATATATATTGATAATTACCTTAAATGTAAATGGATCAAACGCTCCAACCAAAAGACAGAGACTGCCTGAATGGTTAGAAAAACAAGGCCCGTATATATGCTGTCTACAGGAGACGCACTTCAGACCTAAGGACACATACAGACTGAAAGTGAGGGGATGGAAAAAGATATTCCATGCAAATGGAAATCAAAAGAAAGCTGGAGTAGCAATTCTCACAGACAAAATAGGCTTTAAAGCAAAGACTATTATAAGAGACAAAGAAGAACACTACATGATGATCAAGGGATCGATCCAAGAAAAAGATATCACAATTGTAAATATTTATGCACCCAACATAGGTGCACCTCAATACATAAGGCAAATACTAAAAGCTATAAAAGGGGAAATTGACAGTAACACAATCATAGTAGGGGACTTTAACACCCCACTTTCACCAATGGACAGATCACCCAAAATGCAAGTAAATAAGCAAAAACAAGCTTTAAATGATACATTAAACAAGATGGACTAAATTGATATCTATAGGACATTCCATCCAAACACAACAGAATACACTTTCTTCTCAAGTGCTCATGGAACATTCTCCAGGATAGATCATATCTTGTGTCACAAATCTAGCCTTGGTAAATTTAAGAAAATAGAATTGTATCAAGGATCTTTTCTGACCACAACACTATGAGACTAGATATCAATTACAGGAAAAAAATCTGTAACAAAGACAAACACATGGAGGCTAAACATCACACTACTTAATAACCAAGAGATCACTGAGGAAATCAAATAAGAAATCAAAAAATACCTAGAAACAAATGACAATGAAAACACAACAACCCAAAACCTATGGGATGCAGCAAAAGCAGTTCTGAGAGGGGAGTTTATAGCAACACAATCCTACATGAGGAAACAAGAAACATCTCAAATAAACAACCTAACCTTACAACTAAAGCAATTAGTGAAAGAAGAACCAAAAACCCCACAGTTAGCACAAGGAAAGAAATCATAAAGATCAGATCAGAAATAAATGGAAAAGAAATGAAGGAAACAATAGCAAAGATCAATTAAACTAAAAGCTGGTTCTTTGAGAAGATAAACTAAATTGATAAACGATTAGCCAGATTCATCAAGAAAAAAAGGGAGAAGACTCAAATCAATAGAATTAGAAATGAAAAAGGAGAAGTAACAACTGACACTGCAAAAATATAAAGGATCATGACAGATTACTTCAAACAACTATATGCCAATAAAATGGACAACCTGGAAGAAACGGACAAATTCTTAGAAAAGCACAACCTCTGAGACTGAAACAGGAAGAAATAGAAAATATGAACAGACCAATCACAAGCACTGAAATTGAAACTGTGCTTAAAAATCTTCCAACAAACAAAAGCCCAGGACCAGATGGTTTCATAGGAGAATTCTATCAAACATTTAGGGAAGAGCTAACACCTATCCTTCTCAAACTCTTCCAAATTATAGCAGAGGCAGGAACACTCCCAAACTCATTCTACGAGGCCACCATCACCCTGACACCAAAACCAGACAAAGATATCAAAAAGAAAGAAAACTACAGGCCAATATTACTGATGAATATATGTGCAAAAGTCTTCAACAAAATACTAGCAAACAGAATCCAACAGCACATTAAAAGGATCATACACCATGATCAAGTGGGGTTTATCCCAGGAATGCAAGGATTCTTCAATATATGCAAATAAATCAATGTGATACACCATATTAACAAATTGAAGGTGAAAAACCATATCCTCATCTCAATAGATGCAGAGAAAGGTTTCGACTAAATTCAATACCCATTTATGATAAAAACCCTCCAGAAAGTAGGCATAGAGGGAACTTACCGCCAACATAATAAAGGCCATATATACAAACCCACAGCCAACATCTTTCTCAATGGTGAAAAACTGAAACCATTTCCACTAACATGAGGAACAAGACAAGGTTGTCCACTCTCACGACTATTATTCAACATATTTGGAAGTTTTAGCCACAGTTATCAGAGAAGAAAAAGAAATAAAAGGAATCCAAATTGGAAAAGAAGCAAAGCTGTCACTGTTTGCAGATGACATGATACTACACATAGAGAATCCTAAACATGCTACCAGAAAACTACTAGAGGTAATCAATGAATTTGGTAAAGTAGAAGGATACAAAATTAATGCACAAAAATCTCTTGCATTCCTATACAGTAATAACGACAAATCTGAAAGTGAAATTAAGAAAACACTCCCATTTACCATGGCAACAAAAAGAATAAAATATCTAGGAATAAACCTACTTAAGGAGACAAAAGACCTGTATGAGGAAAATTATAAGACACTGATGAAAGAAATTAATGATGATACAAACAGATGGAGAGATATACCATGTACTTGGATTGGAAGAATCAACATTCTGAAAATGACTAGACTACCCAAAGCAATCTACAGATTCAATGCAATCCGTATCAAACTACGACTGGTATTTTTCACAGAACTAGAACAAAAAATTTCACAATTTGTATGGAAACACTAAAGATGCTGAATAGCCAAAGCAATCTTGAGAAAGAAAAGCGGAGCTGGAGGATTCAGGTTCCCTGGCTTCAGACTATACTACAAAGCTACAGTAATCAAGACAGTATGTTACTGGCACAAAAACAGAAATACAGATCAATGGAACAGGATAGAAAGCCCTGAGACAAACCCATGCACATATGGTCACCTTATCTTTGATAAAGGAGGTAAGAATATACAGTGGAGAAAAGAAAGCCTCTTCAGTAAGTGGTGCTGGGAAAACTGGACAGCTACATATAAAAGAATGAAATTAAAACACTCCCTAACACCATACACAAAAATAAACTCAAAATGGATTAAAGACCTAAATGTAAGGCCAGACACTATCAAACTCTTAGAGGAAAACATAGGCATAACACTCCATGACATAAATCACAGCAAGATCCTTTTTGACCCACCTCCTAGAGATATGGAAATAAAAACAAAAATAAACAAATGGGACCTAGTGAAACGTAAAATCTTTTGCACAGCAAAGGAAACCATAAACAAGACCAAAAGACAACCCTCAGAATGGGAGAAAATATTTGCAAACGAAACAACTGACAAAGGATTAATCTCCTAAATTTACAAGCAGCTCATGTAGCTCAATATCAAAGAAACAAACAACCCAATCCAAAAATGGGCAGAAGACCTAAATAGACATTTCTCCAAACAAGATATACCAATTGCCAACAAACACATGAAAGATTGCTCAACAACATTAATCATTAGAGAAATGCAAATCAAAATTACAATGAGATATCATTTCACACTGGTCAGAATGGCCATCATCAAAAAATCTACATACAATAAATCCTGGAGAGGATGTGGAGTAATGGAACCCTCTTGCACTGCTGGTGGGAATGTAAATTGATACAGCCACTATGGTGAACAGTAGGGAAGTTCCTTAAAAAACTACAAATAGAACTACCATATGACCCAGCAATCCCACTATTGGGCATATACCCTAAGAAGACCATAATTCAAAAAGAGTCATGTACCAAAGTGTTCATTGCAGCTCTATTTACAATAGCCACGACATGGAAGCAACCTAAGTGTCCATCAACAGATGAATGGATAAAGAGAAAAAAGAACAAAGCTTGAGGCATCATACTTCCTGACTTCAAAATATATTACAAAGCTATAGTAATAAAAACAATATAATACTGGCATAAAGACAAACATATAGACCCATGGAATGGAACAGAGAGCCCTGAAATAAATCCATGTGTATAGTCAACTGATCGGAAACAAGGTGCCAAGATTACACAAAGGGAAAAGCACAATCTCTCAACAAATACTGCTGAGAAAACGGGATATATGTGTGGCACATATATACAGTGGAATTTTACTCAGCCATAAAAAGAAACGAAATTGAGTTATTTGTAGTGAGGTGGATGGACCTAGAGTCTGTCATATAGAGTGAAGTCAGAAAGAGGAAAACAAATACCGTACGCTAACATATATATATGGAATCTAAAAAAAAAAAAAAAATGGTAATGAAGAACCTAGGGGCAAGACGGGAATAAAGATGCTGACCTACTAGAGAATGGACTTGAGGATATGGGGAGGGGGAAGGGTAAACTGGGACAAAGCAAGAGAGTGGCATGAACATATATACACTACCAAATGTAAAATAGATAGCTAGTGGGAAGCAGCCACATAGCACAGGGAGATCAGCTCAGTGCTTTGTGACCACCCAGAGGGGTGGGATAGGGAGGGTGGGAGGGAGGGAGACTCAAGAGGGAAGAGATATGGGGATATGTGTGTATGTATATCTGATTCACTCTGTTATAAAGAAGAAACTGACACACCACTGTAAAGCAATTATACTCCAATAAAGATGTTAAAAATAATCCATTAATTAACAACAACAAAAAAGAAGCTACAAGAACTACAGGCCATGAACATAGATGCAAAAAGCCACAATGAAATATTAACAAACTGAATTCAACAATATACAAAAAGGATCACACACCATGATCAAGTGGGATTCATCCCTGGGGTGCAAGGATGGTTCAGCATATGCAAATCAATTAGTGTGATACACCACATTAACAGAAGGAAGGATAAAAATCATATGATTATTTCAATACATAGGGAAAAAGCATCTGACAAAATTCAACACCCATACATGATAAAAACTCTCAACAAATTAGGTATAAAAGGAATTTACTTGAGATAACAAATGCCATGTCTGAAAAGCTCAGAGGTTAAAAGAGGAAAAACTGAAAGCTTTTCCTCTAAGCTTAGGAACAAGGCAAGGATGACCACTCTCACCGTTTCTACTCAACATAGTACTGGAAGTCCTAGCCAGAGCAATTAGAAAAAAGAAGAAAAGAAATAAAGAAATATTAGGCATCCAAATCAAAAAGGAAGAAGTAAAAGTTATATCTGTTTGCAGATGGCATGATCTTATATATAGCAACCCTAAAGATTCCCACCAAGAATGTAAACTGGTATAGCTACTATGGAGAACAGTATGGAGGTTCCTTAAAAACTAAAAATAGAGCTACCATATGGCCCAGCAATCCCACTCCTGTGCATGTATCTGGAGGAAACCATAATTCGAAAAGATACATGCACCCCAGTGTTCACTGCAGCACTATTTGCAATAGCCAGGACATGGAAGCAACCTAAATGTCCATCAACAGAGGAGTGGATAAAGAAGATGTGGTACATATATACAGTGGAGTATTACTCAGCCTTAAAAATAACAAAATAATGCCACTTGCATCAATATGGATGAACCTAGAGATTATCATACTGAGTAAAGTAAGTCAGACAGAAAAAGACAAATATATGATATTGCTTATATGTGGAAATTTAAAAAAAAGAGGGATACAAATGAACTTATCTACAAAACACAAATAGAGTTACAGATGTGGAAAATAAACTTACGGTTACCAAGGGGTGGGGGTGGGATAAATTGGAAGATTTGGACTGACATATACACACTACTATATATAAAATAGATAACTAATAAGGACCTACTGTATATCACAGGGAACTCTACTCAAAACTCTGTAATGGCCTATATGGGAAAAGAATCTTAAAAAGAATGGATATATGTATATGTATAACAGATTCACTTTGCTGTACACCTTAAACTAACACAACATTGTAAATCAACTATACTCCAATAAAAATTTTAAAAAAAGATTCCCACCAAAACTGTTAGAACTAATAAACAAATTCAGTAAAGTTTCAGGATAAAAAATCAACATACAAATATCAATTGCATTTCCATACAGTAACAAACTACCCAAAAAGGAAATTAAGAAAACAATCCTATTTATAATAGCATCAAAAAGATAAAATACTTGGGAATAAACTTAACTAAGGAGGTGAAAGAGTTGTACACAGAAAACTACAATACGTGAATGAAAGAAATTAAAGGAGACACAAATAGACAAAAAGACATCCTGTGTTCATGGATTGGAAGACTTAACATTGTTAAATGTCATACTATCCCAAACAATCTACAGATTCAATGCTATTCTCATCAAAATCCCAATGATAGTTTTTTACAGGAATATAAAAAACAATCCTAAAATTCTATGGAAAAAAAAATATCCAAAGAGCCAAAGCAATCTTGAGAAAAAAGAACAAAGCTTGAGGCATCATACTTCCTGACTTCAAAATATATTACAAAGCTATAGTAATAAAAACAATATAATACTGGCATAAAGACAAACATGTAGACCCATGGAATGGAACAGAGAGCCCTGAAATAAATCCATGTGTATAGTCAACTGATCTGAAACTAGGTGCCAAGATTACACAAAGGGAAAAGCACAATCTCTCAACAAATACTGCTGAGAAAACGGGATATCTATGTGCAAAAGGATAAAATCGAATACTTATCTTACATTATACACAAAAATCAACTCAAATGGATTAAAGTTTCAAGTATGAGATCTGAAACTGTAAATCCCTAGAAAAAAACATGGGGAATAAGCTTCATGACATTGTTCTTGACAACAATTTCATGACATTAAAAGCACAGGCACCAAAAGCAAAAATAGACAACTGGAACTACATTAAACTAAAAAGCTTCTGAACAGCAAAGGAAACAATCAATAGAGTGAAAAGGCAACCTGTGGAGTGAAAGAAAACATTGGCAAACCATATATCTGATAAGGGGTTAATATCCAAAAATATATACGGAACGACTAAAACTCAATGAAAAAAACCCTGAAGTAACCTGATTAAAAAACGGGCAAGGACCTGAATAGACATTTCTTTATAGAAGAGATACAAATGGTCAACAGTTATATGAAAATGTGGTCAACATCACTAATCATCAGGGAAATGCAGATCTAGACCACAATGAAATAGCACCTCACACTTGTTAGTATGACTATTATCAAAAAAACAAAAGTGTGGACAAGAATGTGGAGAAACTGGAACCCCTGTACACTGTTGGTGAGTGCAGCCACTATGAAAAACAGTATGGAGGTTCTTCAAAAGATTAAAAGTAGAAGTACCAAATCACCCAGCAATCCCACTGATCAGTATTTATCTAAAGAAAACTGAAATTATGACCTTGAAGAGATATCTGCACTCCTATGTTCATTGTAGCATTATTCATAATGCCCAATATATGGAAACAAACTAATTGTTCAAACCAAATGGTATATATTGATACAACAATGGAATATTTTCAGCCTTAAAAAAAGAAAGAAATTCTACCATTTGCAACAACATGGATGGACCTAGAAGATATTATGTTAAGTGAAGTCAGTCAGTCAAAGAAGGACAAATACTGCATGATTCGACTTATTTGAGGTATCTAAAATAGTCAAACTTAATAGAAGCAGAAAATAAATGGTGTTTGCCAAAGGACGAGGAAAGGGGGAGATGGGGAGTTGTTGTTCAATAGGTATAAAGTTACAGTTATACAAGATGGATAAGTTCTAGAGATCTCTGTACAACATAGTGCCTGTAGTTAACAAAATGGTTGCTATGTACTCACAAATTTGTTAAGAGAGTAGATCTCATGTTCAGTATTCCTACCACCAAAAGAGCAAACGGATATAAGGAAAACTTTTGGAAGCAATCAATATGCTTATTTCCTTGATTTTGGCAATGGCCTCATGGGTGTATGCATTTGACATTAAATATTTGCGGTATTTCTGTATATCAATTATGCCTCAATAAAAGCTGTATTTAAAAAATAAATACACCCAGCACTCAATAAAGTAAAAACTGACAATGGTAAATATCCTGTAAAAAATTAACAAGCATGGAAAAAAATCAGGACAATACAACACATAATGAAGAGAAAAAAACAATCAATTGAAACCAAACCACTACTGACAGAGATATTGGAATTAGCAGACAATAACACTGAAACAGCTTATAACTTCATTCCATGTATACAAAAAGTTCAATGAAGACATGGAAGGTATTTTTTAAAGATGTAAACTGAGCTTCTAGAGATGCCAACCACAACGTCCAAGATGAAAAGTACACTGAATGGGGTTAATTCAACATTAGATTTTGTGAAAGAAAAAAAATAGTGAACTTCGAGACATAGCGATAGAAACTATGCAAAATGAAACACAGTAAGAAAAAAAAGAATCAAGTAAATAAAAAAAAAAACCCACAACGTAAGTGAGCTGTGGGATAACTTCAAGCGGCCTAACATAGGTGTAACTAGAGTTTATGTAAAGGAAGGGGACAGAAGAAATATTTAAAGTAACAGTGGTTGAAATTTTTCTAAATTTGAAGGAAAAAAAAAAACCCTTGGGCTGTAGAGCTGCAAATACACAGTCCTGCTCTAAGAGCTCAGTCTTATAAAAGAAACACACATTTAAAACAAATAAGCACAATAAAATTTGATATCTGCAATAATAGAAGCATGTTCAAGGAGGCAAGATTTCACAGAGAAGGTGACCACTAGGTAACATTTTCAAAGATAAACTGAAATATGTCATGAAAAGAAGTCATAGGGACAGGGGAGTGGCATGAGAGGACATTCCAATCAAAATAAGTGGCATCAACAAAAGCACTGAGATGTGAAGCTGCGTAGTATCTTCGGGAATTTAACCAAGGAGGTGAAAGATTTATACATAGAAAACTATAAGGCTTTTTTTTAAAAAGGGCAAGTTCATTATAATTATGGGGAGAGGGGAAACAGATTAGTTAATGACACTGGAGTAAAGATGAGGATTACGACTTTGCATCCTCTGCTAACCTGCTTATTCTAAAAGTCATAGGAAACTATTACAAGATTTTAATTGGAAGGGTGGCTTCGTTAGTAATATTTGCATTTTGAAAGGTTAGAACAAGCCAAGCCTGGAGATAGGGGGACCAGACAGAAGCTGCTGCAATGGTCAAAACTGGGGACAAGGAAGGTTTGAACTATGGCAGGGTAACAGAGTGATAAAGGAGAGGAGAACTTGAGGAAATGTTTGAGAACGGACACTGGTGGATATTTAGGATCTAAAATCAGTAAGCATGGATTATTTGTTGGCTCTGGGGAGATAATGAGGGAATCAGGAAGACTTTCAGATGCCATGTATGTACTACTAAAAAATACAGAGAAAATCTCCAGCCATTCTGCTTGTCTTCTAGGCTGCAGTTTCCTCCATTCTTTTTTCCTAATCATCATTTTTCCACCTATACTCTGCCTTCCAGACACCTGTTAAAACATTTTGTTTGTTCAATAAAGCCCTTCCTATTCTTCTCATTACATGTTTATTTCATTATCACCACTTAATTCTCATTTTAACATTTACAGGGGAGGGAGGTGTGTTCAAAAGGATGGACATCATCTGCCATCTTGACCTGCTGCACATCATACCACTTAGTGAAAATTAACAAGTGCCTAATTTAGGACCAAACCCTGCTGAAGCACATTCATTTACTAATGGAAAATTATGCCTATTTCTTGGCGGGCAATAGTTACTTTAAAATACTTTCATGTGTATTTTGTTCTCAGATTTGGATTTCAGTAGGATAATCATTATGGGTATTATTGGTCAGATTAAGCATGAACTTTTAGAAATGGAATATTTCACCCACATTTATTTTCTACCATTTATTTTGCTGGCTTTACTTCTCTTCTTTCAAGCAAGAACAGCATCCTGCTCATTTCCATTTCGGTCTAGTGTCAATGTCCCCTTCAGAGCACTTCTCATTTCCACAGAACAAAGCCCTTCCTAAGCCCAGGGATCATGGTTAGTGACCACATGGAATGCAAAGGGCAAGAAAAGCAGCCAAAGGGACAAGAAACAGCTGGAAACCACTGAAGAAACCTATAGAAAGAAAGTATGAGGAATAAAAGAATACGACTAATGTTTGATATCCAGTGTCACAAAATATTTTGGAAGTTTTCAGTTGTCTTTCCTGGGTAACAGCCTTAAAAATCTATGTCCACCATCTACCTTAAATCTTTTCTGGAATGAGGAGGTATCATGCCCACATATGAACTAAATCAAAACAGAACAGCAGTCATCAGCAAAGACTAAAATCTTACTGTGTGAAGGACAAATGAAGGTTTCTTTTGACAATAAAATGGCTCTGCCTTGATATTTTATTGATTTAGTGTTTTGACTTTTGACATCCAGTTTGAGAACTTTAGTTCATACCAGTTGGAAACTGTAATTCCTTCTCCCAGATCCATGAGTTCAGGGATTCTTGAAGGTCAGTGGCTCTTTAATTCCTCACTATTTTATGAAACTGCCTCTCCAATTTCTTGGTATCTCCAACAACAACAGATGCAGTAACTTCCAGTCAGATACCACCAAAGGAAAATAATGGCACCATAAATATTCACATAGGAAAATATGAATTTTGCCTTCACAGATAAATTTACTGCTCCAAGAGCATCAGAAACCATGTCCTGTTCCTACTGCTTACTATCCACTGCCCTGAGTATCCTGCTGGCATCATGAGGCATCCATCGATATACTAGTGGAATACAACACGTCAGGTTGGACAAGGAAACAATAGTTTCCCACCCAATTTTCAGAGTCCCCACTTTAATGAGAAAGGAAAGAACACTTCAGAGTCCTAATATAACTTGGACTTGATTCAGCAACTCTTAAAGCAGAAAAAGGACTTCGGTGGGAAGGACAGGGGTTTTGCATGGTATTAACTATTTTGATCAAAGGGAAAATTGCACTTGCTGAATTTACTG
Organism: Monodon monoceros; assembly: GCF_005190385.1. Classification (NCBI taxonomy): domain Eukaryota; kingdom Metazoa; phylum Chordata; class Mammalia; order Artiodactyla; family Monodontidae; genus Monodon; species Monodon monoceros. The sequence goes on from NW_021703777.1 coordinate 122,605,370, forward strand.
CCACCCTGCAGTCATTAAACCAAAATGTCTTATATTCATCCATGAAAAATGGCATATACTTTTCACAACCAAAATAATAGCAGAAAAGACATCCATAGCGTGTGCAGCCTCTATGAGAGGAGTGTTCATATTCTAAGGCTACTGACTAAGCCCTCACCATCCCAACAGGTATAGGTAGTGATGAGGAGACCTTTATCTGTGACTCTCTAACCAACCATATTAACTTATATTCATCATAAACATTGCAGAGCCTTTTCCTAACAGAAAAAAAAACAACAGCATTTCTTTATTTCTCTGGTGTTTTGGCATGACTGAACGATGGGTTTTAATACTTACTCAGAATCTATTATGTGTTGAAGACTGTGGATGTAACTTCATATATGTTATTTCATTCAATTCTGATGGCAATTCTGTAAAGCAGATGGTAAGCCATTTTCCAAAGGTGGAGACCTTTGCTCAGATAGGTTTGATAACTCACCAAGTCCCACAGCAGAGCTGGGATCTGAACACACTATTTAACTATACAATATCACATTGCTTCCTCTGGGCCACAATACACATACAGTTATCTTATTTTCCAGTTGTTTTCCCCTGTTTTCACTCATAGATCCTTGTATGTCTCCTAATAAGTTTTGCCTAATAATTTTCATAACTTATTGTTCCCATGTTTATTGTCCTTCCATCTACCGGATGGCGACCTCCTTGATGGCTGAAACCATGCCTGCCTTTTTCATCTTTGTATACAAAGCATGTAGCACAGAGCAGCGGGAACTCAGTATAATACTTGTTGAAATTAAAGGATAAGTGGCTATTTCCCTCAGTGAAACTTCCACTCTAGCACACTAGTCAACTCACACTTCCCTAAATGTGCCACGCTCATTTTGCCTCTGCAGTTTGGGTCCTAACCCTCCACATTCTTGGAAAGAGGCTCAGTCTTCCTTTCCCATACAACCCCTACCAAGCCACTAAGACACAGCACAAGGCCTCTCTGATTCCAAGAATCAGTCCCGTTCATGGTGAAATGCTAACTCTCCTTCGTTTCTGAACTGACATAACTTATTTTCTATTCCCTTCATCTAAGGCTACTTTGTGAACTCATTTTTTTAGTGTGTAATTTGTTCTTATGAGTGTGTATGGGTTTTTTTCACCTCTAGATTAAAAGAGACATGAATTACTGTATGTTATAATTCCTTTTCTCTTCCCTAAAAATCTAGCACTTAATTATGTACAAAGTATGTCCTTAAATATGTGCTGAATAAATAAATAAATGAACACCTAGGAGGAGAAGGTCTTAGTAGAATATTAAAATAAAAAATGAACTGTATTATCTGTGGTGAAACAGGCTGCTGGTATGAAATCAAGACAGGGTACTTTATTACCTGGGAGACTGGTTATGGAGCTTCAGCCTTTGCTTTCACCTAGGCAAAGCAGTAACCCTAGAAATATGTAAGAAGAAAGCATACTAAATGGGAACAAGGGGTTTCTTTCCCGTGCAGGAGTTTAGGCTCTTCCCACGGACCTCGTGCTCCTTCCAAAAAGAGAAAAATTCCACCAACGAACAGAAGACATCCCCTATGTTCTCTCTCCTCTTTCCCCTCAACTTTTCTATTGCTGGCTCCAAGTAAATATATAGAACAGAAGCAAAAAGAAATTACTAATGGGATTTCCGGACAACTCTAGCTGTTACTGCACAAGGGATACACAAATAAATCATTATTTCATCATTCTCATCTGCCTGCAGAGAAAATTCAACAGCTCTCACCTGTCTTAATTTAAGTTGCCAATAAACAAAAAATAGATGCACCAGAGCTAAAAACTTGGAACTGTGAAGAAGAAACCTGTGTTATTTCAAACTAAATGAAGCTTGAAACATTTAGTTTGTTGAATCTCTCTTCATACAACTGTCTATGGCTGAATTTTCCATAAAGTAATAAACAGCCATTGAATTACTGCTTTATTCAGAGATGTCTGGCTCAGCAGGCTGTGATTTAGCCCCTCAGGTAAGTTCAGGTTTGACATGGTTTAGAAAGATCTGGTTAGGCTCTTGTTGCAGCAGCTGAAATCTTTCCACGGTCCCAGCAGCTAGAGAAGACCTGGTCCTTCAGCGCCCAGCGCCTTCCATGCAGCTGAGCTTGTGTTGCTGACTTCCACTATGAAAACAGTATGGGGCCTCAAGACCCACAGACAAAATATAAATTTAAAAAATAATAATATACTCAGGGTTCCAACTGTCCACACATTTTCAGTTAGGTTGCACCTATGTTTTATTAATCAACATGTGGTTTCAATTTTAACAACAATGCACATTTGTTCAAGAGCATGCTGGCTGTTAACTTCACTTCTCACTGTGTTTAAATATGTCATGGCCTGTGACTCCCTTTTAGGGGTCAAGTGTCTGGCATGTGCCTGCTATGTTATGGTCGGTATAATCTTATAGATTATCCAAACTGCAAAACCAGAATCTTTGATGTCAAAAGGCCTCTGTATACATAATAGCTATATAATGTATACCTGTATATATTAAACAAGAAGAAAGGTGTAAAGTAGAAAAAAGGACAAACAACTCATCAGCATGAAACAGCCATTCCCTTGCTCTTTCTGGACTGACTGACACGCAGCAGTGTTAAGCTTTACTCCCTTTCCAAAATACAGAAGCCAAGCTGACCACCTTTAACTGTTGTTCACTTGGAGACTTCTTTCCTCACACTAAAGGATTATATTACACTTTGGAATTTCACAGCAGAATTTGATACCACTTAGTATTTATCGAAACATTTATGTTCACAGCATTTAGTATTTCAACGTCCATGATTTATGGTTCTCTCACCTCCACACTTTTAGCTATAGCCCCTTTAAGGGGACATAAAAAGTTAATAGGAATTCATTGATCCTACCCTGAAGGCCATCCCTTTATGCTCAGCTATTAAGGATTTTTATGTTGTAAAAGAACATTGTGATGTGATTTGCCTAAATAACAAGGCCCTAGAAATCACATGAGAATTTTTGTTCCTTTCAAAAAAAAATGATAGTTTCCTGAAGTTCAAGAAGCATCTTCTAATTCTTAGAAACTCCTTTCAAATACTGTCTCCCTTCCATTAGCTCGTTCTTCACCTTTACTACCATTATGTATAAAGGTAGATGCAGTAAAGAAAAGAGTACTATCTTCAAATCAGAAGATCTGAATACAGATTCCAGCTCTATAACTTACTAGCCACAGTAGCTAATTCAACTCATTAAAACCTTTTATGATTTGGCTTCCTCAGATATTAAATGGAATGAAAAATTCCAAACCACAGGGTCAATCTGAAGATGAAATTAGACAGAGAATGGAATAGTAACCACACAAATGTGTTTGTTAAATAATGGACCAAAGATTCAAAAAGACCAAAGTTTGAGAAAATTAGTTTCTTGTGGCTACCAGATAAATGAAGAAAAGAGCAACAGGATAAAAAATGCTGAGGGAAGAGAAAATTTGAGGACACTAACCACAACGACCAACATTTATATTCAAAATACGCCTTCCAGGGCTTCCCTGGTGGCGCAGTGGTTGAGAGTCCGCCTGCCGATGCAGGGGACACGGGTTCGTGCCCGGTCCGGGAAGATCCCACATGCCGCGGAGCGGCTGGGCCCATGAGCCATGGCCGCTGAGCCTGCGTGTCCGGAGCCTGTGCTCTACAACGGGAGAGGCCACAACAGTGAGAGGCCCGCGTACCGCAAAAAAAAAAAAAAAAAAAAAAATACGCCTTTCAGTCCTGCCTCACTCCAAGGCGCGAGAGCTATACTGCAGTCACAAGACTGCCACACTGTGTTGCCATCCCTTGAGCTTCGTGGCATCAAAGGAAGCAGTTCAGACCAGATAACCAGTCACTGAATGGCCAAGGATCTCTTTTGGAATTTAATCCCAAATAATAAAGGATGCATTAAAGTTCATTTGCCACCACCGCTCACCCCTCCCCAAAGTTCTCAGTCCCCAAATCCCATTCCTTCTTAGTGATACACTCCCTCAACTTAGGCATTTGAATAAGCATTATATCGCAGCAGAACAACTCAGAGGAATCTGAACCTAAATCCTATTTACTCTTCCCTTTCTATCCTACCAAACCATTTCGTCAAGAAATCAAGATTTATTTAGGAAAGGGCTTCCTCTGAGGTTCCTCCAATTAAATCTAAGTTACATTTCATAATTTAATTAGTGCTTTCAAAGTAAGCTCCTCTGCCTTGGACAATGAACGGATCACCCTCTCTCAAAAGATGCAGAGAGGATGATGGCATTTGTCTTTGTGTTCTCAGGGCCTGTGATGCTGACAGGGGTCACATTTTGCAGGAAAATTAGCAGTTAGACTGGCAGCCTTATTTCCAACGATGGCCTGCTTCTTACCATATACAAAATTGACAGGTCTCATGAGCATGCATAGCTTCAGCTATTACACCTAGAGCCACACATCTAGTTCACACCTATCTCCTGGAATCTATAATATGGTTTCCAACTAGATATTCCCACTCAGATGTTCTATAGTATTTCAAATTCAAAATGCTCAAAACCAACTTACTGTTTCCCACCCATCATTTCTTGACCCTCAAACTTATTGGTTCTCCTGGGTTCCCTAGTTTAGATTAAAAACCTCAAATCCAGAACCATAAGATATTATATTGTCACGTATAATAAGAAATATACTTGGTCTTTGTCCACTGTTCCTGGCACAGAGCTCCTAAAACCCTTGGAACTTACAAAGTTATAACAGCAGCAAAGGTGTCTTTTGTTATGTTAATGAAGTGATTTTTGAACCCCACCTAAGGATGGTGGTTGGTTGCCTGAAGAGCCAACCTTGTGATTAGAGGGTTGAAAATTTCAGTCCCACTCCTCTGACTTCCAGGAAGGGGAGAGGGGCTGCAGGTTCAATCTATCACCAATGACCAATGATTTAATCAATCATGCCTATGTAATAAAGCCTCCATAAAAACCCAAAAGGATGTGTTTCAGACAGCTTGTGGGTTGGTGAACATGTGGAGATCTGGGGAGAGTGGTGCAATTAAAGATGGTATGTAAGCTACGAGCCTTTTCTCCACATATCTTGCCCTATGTATCTCCTTTATCTGACTGTTTCTGAACTATATCCTTTTATAATAAACAGGTAACCTAGTAAGTAAAATGTTCCTCTGAGTTTTGTGAGCTGCTCTAGCAATTAATAAAACTCAAGGAGAGGGTCATGGTGAAACAGGAGGGAAGGGGTCAGGGCACAACCTTTGAAAGAATGACATAGCCTAAGGACATGACATAAATTGATTAGAACCAAATGGATCCAAGATGGCAGACAAGTCGACTTCCACTAGACCTTGAGCCTCAGTACACACTCACTGTAACACATCAGCAAGCTAAATGATATACCCACAGGCGCCATGACAGTTCCAAGACTGACCACAAGGATCAAACTGGCATTGGCCCAATTCCTGGAAATCCCCGCCCCTTCCTGAAATAGCTGGAATACTCCTCCCACTCATTAGCCTATAAAATTACCCACCCCTATAAAAACTGACAACCCCATACCCTGGGGCCTTTCTCATCTTCTGAGACGGCCCACACTCTGTCTGTGGAGTATGTTTCTCCCAAGGTTGCTCTCGCCTTCTGAAATGGCCCACACTCTGTCTGTGGAGTGTGTTTCTCTCTAAATAAACCCACTTCTTACCTATCACTTTGTCTCTCACTGAATTCTTCCTGTGATGAGACATCAAGAACCTGAGCTTCAATAAGTCCTGAGACCAGGTGTGTGATCTCAGTTGGAAGACTGTGCGTTTTGGCCGGGTTCGAGTCCCAGCCACATGGGTTCAAGTCCCTATCTGGGTTTAGGCTGGGTTCAAGTCCTGGCACAGGGGTTCAAGTCCCAATCTGAGGTGCACAGTTTCAATGGGAACCTCTAATCTATAGTCCTTCAGAAGCAGAGGTGACAACCTGGACTTGTGACTGGTGTCTGAAGTGGGGGTGGGGGGAGGTACCTGAGGGAGCAGTGTTGTAGAACTGAAACTTTAACCCATGTATATGTTTATATCTTTTGAAAAATAGAAAGACAAAACATGAAATTTTTAAATGGTTACCTATAGGGAATAGGAATGAACAAGGTAGAGGAACCAGGGACAGAAGCCACACTTCTTTGCAAATAGCTTACTCTGTAGATATGCCTTTAGAAACGTAATTATTTTATATAATTATAAAATAAATTTAATTTCACAAAGCAATTCCTAAAAACTGCAAATAAAATGAACATATATATGTATACTTTTTTTTTTTTTTTTTTTTTTGCGGTACGTGGGCCTCTCACTGTTGTGGCCTCTCCCGTTGCAGAGCACAGGCTCTGGACATGCAAGCTCAGCAGCCATGGCTCACGGGCCCAGCTGCTCCGCAGCATGTGGGATCTTCCCGGACCGGGGCACGAACCCATGTCCCCTGCATCGGCAGGCAGACTCCCAACCACTGCGCCACGAGGGAAGCCCAATATGTAAACATTTAATGGCATAACCATACAGAGAGTACCTATTACAACTGATTCTAAAATACAATAATTTAGAGTAACTTAAAATACAGTAATGATATATCTTAAGTCATTTTCAGTAGTCATACTGTAGGTTGGCATCATTATTCTGAGACGGTTGAATATATACTGTGAAATAATGCACATAAGTACTTATTTTGGTGTTGTTAAGAACCAAGATTTTCAACAAGGTTGAAAGGAGATAAAGATATAAAACAGATAATTAAAAACTCTTTAGTCCTGGTTTTAAGCAGCAGTAAGAATTCATGGTCTATTTTATCTTCTAAAAATAAATATATTTATTTATATTATATATATATTTGCCCTCATGATGTCTTAACATCAAATCCCACTAAAAGGAATCAGGGCTTTTTGAAAAAAATGACTGAATCCAGGTCAGGGACAGGAAATGCACAAGATGAGCCTGGAACATCTTGTCATTCCAGAAGCAAAGAAGCTATCAAAAAGTACTGGGTGGGGGAGGTAAATGAGGTATCACCTCACACCAGTTAGAATAGGCATCAGCAGAAACTCTACAAACAACAAATGCTGGAGAGGGTGTGGAGAAAAGGGAACCCTCTTGCACTGTTGGTGGGAATGTAAATTGATACAGCCACTACGGAGAACACTATGGAGGTCCCTTAAAAAACTAAAAACAGAATTACCATATGACCCAGCAATCCCACTACAGGGCATATACCCTGAGAAAACCATAATTCAAAAAGACACATGCACCCCAATGTTCACTGCAGCCCTATTTACAATAGCCACGACATCGAAGCAACCTAAATGCCCATCAACAGACTAATGGATAAAGAAGATGTGGCACTTATATACAATGGAATACTACTCAGCCATACAATGGAAAGAAATTGGGTCACTTGTAGAGATGTGGATGGACCTAGACACTGTCATACAGAGTGAAGTAAGTCAGAAGGAGAAAAACAAATACCGTATATTAACGCATATATGTGGAACCTAGAAAAATGGTACAGATGAAATGGTTTGCAGGGCAGAAATCGAGACACAGATGTAGAAAACAAATGTATGGACACAAAGGGGGGAAGGTGGCGGGGGTGGGGAGTGGTGGTGGGATGAATTGGGAGATTGGGATTGACATGTATACACTAATATGTATAAAATAGATAACTAATAAGAACCTGCTGTATGAAAAAAATAAAATTCAAAAAAAAAAGTACTGGGTGGGGGAGGGTCATGTCAAAAGTCTTGGAAACAACCTGCATGAGCTCCAACTATATAAACTTCAGGTGATATTTTGAAATGGATAAATGTATTTTAACTCATGTGTTCAAAATAATGCTTCCATGGATCATCCCTCCTCCAAAAAAAAAGGTCATTTTTGCAAGACTTTAGGGAACCACCTTTATTATGAAAACTGGTATTTAAATGGAAAGAATCAAACTTTTTCTATAGCCTCTACCTTAGGGGAATGATAGTCCATGAGGAAAAGTTCTTTATAGAAATTCTGCAGCTAACAATGAAAACAGGAAATGATAGAATTAACATTTTGCAACTCAAAATGAAGTAACAGACCTAGAAAATGATCAATGATTGATAACTCACAGAAAGAAATGCCAAGACATTATGTACCTCCTGGGAAGTACATAACACCACGTAAGAAGTAATCTTACCAAAACAAAACCAAACACAAAAGAAACAAAAAACCCAACCCTCAAACCTGGACTTGATCAGTTCTCTAGATCCATCAATGTACTGGAAATACAAAGGAGAAACAATGTGTTAAATAGCCCCATGTGGATTCAGAAAAAGAAGAAAAATGGAGGGAAACTTATAGACTAAAAGACGTAAGAAATATGATTAAGGGGACTCCCCCGGAGGTCCAGCGGGTAAGACTCCACACTCCCAATGCAGAGGGCCCAGGTTCGATCCCTGGTTGGAACTAGATCCCACATGCATGCCGCAACAAAGACTCCACATGCAGCAACTAAGAAGCCCACATACCAAAAGGAAAATCCTGAGTGCTGCAACTAAGACCTGGTGCAGCCTAAATAAATGAATAAATATTTTTAAAAAATAAATATGATTAAGTAATCACAATATATGACCTTATATGGATCCCCACTCAAATAAACCTTTAAAAATATATGAAAATTGAGGACAAAGTTGTGAAGATGGCAGAGGAGTAAGATGTGGAGATCACCTTCCTCCCCACAAATACATCAAAAATATATCTACATGTGGAACAACTCCTACAGAACACCTACTGAATGCTGGCAGAAGACCTCAGACTTCCCAAAAGGCAAGAAACTCCCCACGTACTGGGGTAGGGTAAAAGAAAAAACAGAGACAAAAGAATAGGGATGGGATCTGCACCTCTGGGAGGGACCTGTGAAGGAGGAAAAGTTTCCGCACACTAGGAAGCCGCTTCACTGGCAGGGACGGGGGGTGGGCGGGGGGGAAGCTTCAGAGCCACAGAGGAGAGTGTAGCAACAGGGGTGCAGAGGGCAAAGCGGAGAGATTCCCGCACAGAGGATCGCTGCCGACCAGCACTCACCAGCCTGAGAGGCTTGTCTGCTCACACGCCGGGGTGGGTCAGTGCTCAGAGCTGAGGCTTCGGCTTTGGAGGTCAGATCCCAGGGAGAGGACTGGGGTTGGCTGCATGAACACAGCCCGAAGGGGGCTAGTTTGCCACAGCTAGCTGGGAGGGAGTCTGGGAAAAAGTCTGGAACTGCCTAAGAGTTAAGAGACCACTGTTTCGGGGTGCATGAGGAGAGGACACGCAGAGCACTGTCTAAACGAGCTCCAGAGACGGGCATGAGCCGCGGCCATCAGCGCGGACACCAGAGACGGGCATGAAATGCTAACGATGCTCCTGCAGCCACCAAGAAGCCTGTGTGCAAGCTCAGGTCACTATCCACACCTCCCCTCCCAGGAGCCTGTGCAACTCGCCACTGCCAGGGTCCTGTGATCCAGGGACAACTTCCCCAGGGGAACACACGGAGCGCCTCAGGCTATTGCAACACCATGCTAGCCTCTGCCGCCGCAGGAGCACCCAACTCAGGCCTCCCTCCCCTTAGCCTGAATAAGCCAGAGCCCCCAGATCAGCCACTCCTTTAACCTCCTCCTGTCTGGGTGAAGAACAGATCCCAGAGGGTGACCTACATGCAGAGGCAGGGCCAAATCCAAACCTGAACCCGAGGAGCTGTGCAAACAAAGAAGTGAAAGGGAAATTTCTCCATGCAGCCTCAGGAGCAGCGGATTAAATATCTACAATCAACTTGAGGTACCCTGCATCCCTGGAATACCTGAACAGACAACGAATCATCCCAAAATTGAGGTGACAGACGTTGGGAGAAACTGTAGACTTGGGGTTTGCTGTATGCGGCTGACCAGTTTCTGATTTGTATATATAACATAGTTTAGTTTTTAGTGCCTGTTATCATTGGTGGATTTGTTTGTTAGTGTCGTTGCTCTCTTTTTTTTATTACTTTTTTAATTTTTATTTTAATAATATATTTTATAATTTTTCTGTTTTAATAACTTTATTTTTACTTTCTTTCACTTTTATTCTCCCTTTTCTTCTGAGCTGTGTGGCTGACAGGATCTTAGTGCTCCAGCTGTGTGCCAGGCCTGAGCCTCTGAGGTGTGAGAGCCTAGTTCAGGACATTGGACCACCAGAGACCTCCCAGCCCCACATAATATCAATCAGCAAGAGTTCTCCCAGAGATCTCCGTCTCAATGCTAAGACCCAGCTCCACTCAATGTCCAGCAAGCTCCAGTGCTGGACACTCCATGCCAAACAACTAGCAAGACAGGAACACAACCCCACCCATTAGCAGAGAGGCTACCTAAAAATCATAATAAGGTCACAGATACCCCAAAACACACCACCACATGTGGTCTGCCCACAGAAAGAAAAGATGCAACCATATCCACCAGAAAACAGGCACCAGTCCCCTCCACAAGGAAGCCTAAAGAACCCCATGAACCAACCTTACCCACAGGGGGTCAGACACCAAAAACAATGGGAACTATGAACCTGCAGCCTGCAAAATGAAGAACCCAAACACAGTAAGTTAAGCAAAATGAGAAGGCAGAGAAATACACAGGAGATGAAGACGCAAGGTCAAAACCTACCAGACCAAACAAATGAAGAGAGAATAGGCAGTCTACCTAAAAAAGAATTCAGAGTAATGATAGTAAAGATGATCCAAAATCTTGGAAATAGAATAGACAAAATGCAAGAAACATTTAACAAGGACCTAGAAGAACTAAAGAGGAAACAAATGACAATGAACAACACAATAAATGAAATTAAAAATTCTGTAGAAGGAATCAATAGCAGAATAACTGAGGGAGAAAAATGGAAAAGTGACCTGGAAGATAAAATAGGGGAAATAACTACCACAGAGCAGAATAAAGAAAAAAAGAATGAAAAGAATTGAGGACAGTCTCAGAGACCTTTGGGACAACATTAAATGCAACAACATTTGAATTATAGGGGTCCCAGAAGAAGAAGAGAAAAATAAAGTGACTGAGAAATTATTTGAAGAGATTATGGTTGAAAACTTCCCTAATATGTGAAAGGAAATAGTCAATCAAGTCCAGGAAACACAGAGAGTCCCAAACAGGATAAATCCAAGGAGAAACACGCCAAGACACATATTAATCAAACAATCAAAAATTAAATACAAAGAAAAAATATTGGAAGCAGCAAGGGAAAAGCAACAAATAACATACAAGGGACTCCCCATAAGGTTAAGAGCTGATCGTTCAGCAGAAACTCCGCAAGCCAGAAGGGAGTGGCAGGACATACTTAAAGTGGTGAAAGGGAAAAAAACTACAACCAAGATTACTCTACCCAGCAAAGGATATCATTCAGATTCGACAGAGAAATTAAAACCTTTACAGACAAGCAAAAGCTAAGAGAATTCAGCACCACCAAACCAGCCTTTTAACAAATGCTAAAGGAACTTCTCTAGGCAAGAAACACAAGAGAAGGAAAAGACCTACAATAACAAACCCAAAACAACTAAGACAATGGTAATAGGAACATACATATAATTACCTTAAATGTAAATGGATTAAATGCTCCAACCAAAAGACATAGACTGGCTGAATGGATACAAATACAACAACCGTATATACGCTGTCTACAAAAGACCCACTTCAGACCTAGGGACGCATACAGACTGAAAGTGAGGGGGTAGAAAAAGATATTCCATGTAAATGGAAATGAAAAGAAAGCTGGAGTAGCAATTCTCATATCAGACAAAAGAGACTTTAAAATAAAGACTATTACAAGAGACAAAGAAGGACACTACATAATGATGAAGGGATCAATCCAAGAAGAAGATATGACAATTGTAACTATTTCTGCACCCAACACAGGAGCACTTCAATACATAAGGCAAATGCTAACAGCCATAAAAGGGGAAATCAACAGTAACACAATCATAGTAGGGGACTTTAACACCCCACTTTCACCAATGGACACATCAACCAAAATGAAAGTAAATAAGGAAACACAAGCTTTAAATGATACAGGACGGACTTAATTGATATTTATAGGACATTCCATCCAAAAACACCAGAATACACTTTCTTCTCAATTGCTCAGGGAACATTCTCCAGGATAGATCATATCTTGGGTGACACATCAAGCCTTGGTAAATTTAAGAACACTGAAATCATATCAAGTACCTTTTCTGACCACAACACTATGAGACTAGATATCAATTACAAGAATAAACTATAAAAAATACAAACACATGGAGGCTAAACAATATGCTAGTAAATAACCAAGAGATCACTAAAGAAATCAAAGAGGATATCCAAAAATACCTAGAAAAAAATTACAATGAAAACATGACAACCCAAAACCTATGGGATGCAGCAAAAGCAGTTCTAAGAGGGAAATTTACAGCAGTACAATCCTACATCAAGAAACAAGAAACATCTCAAATAACAACCTAACCTTACATCTAAAGCGATTAGTGAAAGAAAAATTTAAAAAAACCCAAAGTTAGCAGAAGGAAAGAAATCATAAAGATCAGATCAGAAATAAATGAAAAAGAAATGAAGGAAACAATAGCAAAGATCAATAAAACTAAAAGCGGGTTCTTTGAGAAGATAAACAAAATTGATGAACCATTAGTCAGACTCATCAAGAAAAACAGGGGGAAGACTTAAATCAGTAGAATTAGAGGGGCTTCCCTGGTGGCGCAGTGGTTGGGAGTCTGCCTGCCAATGCAGGGGACACGGGTTCGAGCCCTGGTCTGGGAAGATCCCACATGCCGCAGAGCAACTAGGCCTGTGAGCCACAACTACTGAGCCTGCGTGTCTGGAGCCTGTGCTCCGCAACGAGAGGCCGCAATAGTGAGGCCTGCTCACCATGATGAAGAGTGGCCCCTGCTTGCTGCAACTAGAGAAAGCCCTCACACAAAAAACGAAGACCCAACACACAGCCAAAAAAAAAATAGAATTAGAAATGAAAAAGGAGAAGTAACAACTGATACTGCAGCAATACAAAGGATCATGACAGATTACTACAAGCAACTATATGCCAATAAAATGGGCAAACTGGAAGAAATGGACAAATTCTTAGAAAAGCACAACCTTCACAGACTGAACCAGGAAGAAATAGAAAATATAAATATACAAAGCACAAGCACTGAAATTGAGACTGTGATTAAAAATCTTCCAGCAAACAAAAGCCCAGGACCAGATGGCTTCACAGGCAAATTCTACCAAACATTTAGAGAAGAGCTAACACCTATCTTTCTCAAACTCTTCCAAAATATAGCAGAGGGAGGAACACTCCCAAAATCAATCTACAAGGTCACCATCACCCTGATACCAAAACCGGACAAGATGTCACAAAGGAAGAAAACTACAGGCCAATAATAGTGATGAAGATAGATGCAATATTCTCAACAAAATACTAGCAAACAGAATCCAACAGCTCTTTAAACGATCATATACCATGATGAAGTGGAGTTTATCTGCGGAATGTAAGGATTCTTCAATATACGTGAATCAATCAATGTGATATACCATATTAACAAATTGAAGGCAAAAAACCATATGATCATCTCAATAGATGCAGAAAAAGCTTTTGACAAAATTCAACACTGATTTATAATAAAAACCCTCCAGAAAATAGGCACAGTGGGAACTTACCTGAATGCAATAAAGTCCATATATGACAAACCCACAGCCAACAGCGTTCTCATTGGTGAAAAACTGAAACCATTTCTTCTCAGATCAGGAACACGACAAGGTTGCCTGCTCTCACCACTATCATTCAACATAATCTTGGAAGTTTTAGCCACAGCAATCAGAGAAGAAAAAGAAATAAAAGGAATCCAAATTGGAGAAAAACAGTAGAACTGTCACTGTTTGCAGTTGACATGATACTATACACAGAGAAGTGTAAAGATGCTACCAGAAAAGTACTAGAGCTAATCACTGAATTTGGTAAAATAGCAGGGTACAAAGTTAATGCACAGAAATCTCTTGCATTCCTATACACTAATGATGAAAAATCTGAAAGAGAAATTAAGGAAACACTCAAATATACCACTGCAACAAAAAGAATAAAATACCTAGGAATAAACCTACCTAAGGAAACATGTATGCAGAAAACTATAAGACACTGATGAAAAAAATTAAAGATGATACAAAGAAATGGACAGACATACCATGTGTTTGGATTGGAAGAATCAACATTGTGAAAATGACTTTACTACCCAAAGCAATCTACAGATTCAATGCAATCCCTATCAGACTACCAATGGCATTTTTCACAGAACTAGGACAAAAAATTTCACAGTATTTCTGGAAACAAAAAAGACCCTGAATATCCAAAGCAATCTTGAGAAAGAAAAACGAAGCTGGGGGAATCAGCTTCCCTGACTTCAGACTACACTACAAAGCTACAGTAATCAAGACAGTACGGTACTGGCACAAAAACAGAAATATAGACCAATGGAACAGGATAGAAAATCCAGAGATAAACCCATGTACATATGGTCACCTTATCTTTGATAAAGGAGGCAAGAATATACAATGGAGAAAAGAAAGCCTCTTCAATAAGTGATGCTGGGAAAACTGGACAGCCACATGTAAAAGAATGAAATTAGAACATGCCATAACACCATACATAAAAATGAACTCAAAGTGGATTAAAGACCTAAATGTAAGGCCAGACACTATAAAACTCTTAGAGGAAACATAGGCAGAACACTCTATGACATAAATCACAGCAAGGTCCTTTTAGACCCACCTCTTAGAGAAATGGAAATAAAAACAAAAATAAACAAATGGGACCTAATGAAACTTAAAAGCTTTTGCACAGCAAAGGAAACCATAAGACAACCCTCAGAAAGGGAGAAAATATTTGCAAATGAAGCAACTGACAAAGGATTAATCTCCAAACTTTACACGCAGCTCATTCAGCTCAATAACAAAAAAACAAACAACCCATTCCAATTTAGGGCAGAAGACCTAAATAGAAATTTCTCCAAAGAAGATATACAGATTGACAACAAACACATGAAAGGATGCTCAACATCACTAATCATTAGAGAAATGCAAATCAAAACTACATGAGGTATCACCTCACACCAGTCAGAGTGGCCATCATCAAAAAATCTACAAACAATAAATACTGGAGAGGGTGTGGAGAAAAGGGGACCCTCCTACATTGTTGGTGGAAATGTAAATTGATACAGCCACTATGGAGAACAGTATGGAGGTTCCTTAAAAAACTACAAATAGAACTACCATATGACCCAGCAATCCCATTACTGGGCATATACCCTGAGAAAACCATAATTCAAAAGGAGTCATTTACCACAATGTCCACTGCAGCACTATTTACAATAGCCAGGAAATGGAAGCAACCTAAGGGTCCACTGACAGATGAATGGATAAATAAGATGTGGCACATATATACAATGGAATATTACTCAGCCAAAAGAATAAACGAAATT
Organism: Monodon monoceros; assembly: GCF_005190385.1. NCBI lineage: Eukaryota > Metazoa > Chordata > Mammalia > Artiodactyla > Monodontidae > Monodon > Monodon monoceros. The sequence goes on from NW_021703777.1 coordinate 122,620,872, forward strand.
GAGTTATTTGTAGTGAGGTGGATGGACCTAGAGTCTGTCATACACAGTGAAGTAAGTCAGAAAGAGAAAACCAAATACCATATGCTAACACATATACATGGAATCTAAAAAAAAGAAATGGTCCTGAAGAACTTAGGAGCAAGACAGGAATAAAGACGCAGATGTAGATAATGGACTTAAAGACATGGGAACGGGAAGGGTAAGCTGAGACGAAGTGAGAGAGTGGCATGGACATATATACAGTAACAAATGTAAAATAGATAGCTAGTGGGAAGCAGCCGCATAGCACAGGGAGATCAGCTCGATGCTTTGTGACCACCTGAGGGGTCAGATAGGGAGGGTGGGAGGGAGACACAAGAGGGAGGGGATATGGGGATATAAGTATACGTATAGTTCATTCACTTTCTTATACAGCAGAAACTAACACAACAATGTAAAGCGATTGTACTCCAATAAAGATGTTAAAAAATATATATATGAAAACTGAGAAAATGTGACTACTGACTGGGAGTTTGATGGTATTAAGTATTTTGAGGGGTTAATTTTTAGGTGTAATAATTGTGATGGTGTTTTTTATTAAAAAGTCTATCTTTTTGAGATGTATAATGAAGTATTTACAGATAAATGATACGACATCTGGGATTTGCTTCAACATAGTTCTGGGGTAGAAGGACAGTGATGCTGGTAGTTGTAGGCACAGATGAGACAGAACTGTGCTGATGATTGCTGAAATTGGGAGATGTATACATGTTTATTTTTTATTATTCCCTCTTCTTTCATATATGTTTTTAAATGTCTATAATCAAGTTTTTATTAAATGTATGAATGGTAATAGTCATAATCAGATGCAATCCAACAGAGTAAATCAGAGATGTGGAAATACACAATTACTTAATGAGAGTCAAGATTAGGGCAGGTCTTAACTCGTAGCCTAGTGCTCTTTCTACTAGATCATACCGCAGCAGCCACTCATTCCCACCTTTAAAATCCTTGTTATGTAGTGGGACAGAAGTCCATGTAAATTTCATTCTCTAAAGGAGAAGAATAATAACACTACTTCTCTTTCACCAAATATCCACCATAGTGCCTAAGGAAAAAATAATTACATTCCCAAGAAAGGTTTTATTTGTTCAAAGAGACCAAAACCAGATCACCACACAAATCTCAGACTATAAATTGCAACAACTGGAAAAAAATAAACATGGTTTTAGACAACATGAAGAAAAACAAACTCTTTTCTTAAATAAACCTCACAGGCAGAATCTGGATGAGGATCTGATTGTAGCCACATTCAGAAACATTAAAGAATATTCCACTCCCACCATACCATGCTCCAAGAAACCAAATGCAAAGCAATGTCTTTCTTTAATGATAGAAATAAATCCAGTTACTGAAGACGATGCTTAGATGTATAAAATGTGCTGCTGGCAATAAAAGAGCTCCCTAAGCTCAAGGGGTGACGCTTCAGAGGAAGCACATGGTGGTGAGTTATGGGTGCAGACCCAGGCTTTGCTTTCCAGGAGGTTTCCTTTACAGTTTCAACACTAGCCTTTCCACCCAGAGTCTAGAACATGTTGTTCCATCCCAGACCTTCAAGCATCCACTGCAGCTTAGAGGAAACTGAGTTCTGAAATTACATAACATTTCAGATTTAATAGTTATTGTGCTCTGCTATAAATCTAGTAGACTAGAAGAGTCACAAAAGAAATGTGGTTGGCCCAGCAGTCTCTCTCCAAGCCTATGGATTCACACTTCAGTACAATTTCTTCTGCCTTGTAAATTTATTGATGATAATAATATCCAACACGTATCATCCAAGGCTGTGGCTCCTTGCAAATAGTAATAAATTTAATTGTCTTTAAAAAAGATACTTAGAAATTCTGTGGAAATTTCCAGCTACACTAAAAACAAATCCAGACCTTACTAATTTCGATTACATTAGATTCAGAGTTTAGGATCTTACTGCAGATTACATCAGATCACTCAACTGGCTCAACTTCCTGTTACTTCTCTCATGCTTACTTTCCATTTTTTATTTAAAATATTTCCATCATGTCTACTGGTAAAGTAGAAGGCAAGAGAGAGGAAGGACTAGGGAAAAAACTTTTTTCACATTTTCTACTTAACTTCCTTTATTATCATACAAAGCTCTTTGTGCTCTGATCTCTTAAAAGGCAGAGAAGTGGCTGGGCATTTATTGACCTAACTCTGCAATAACCCACGTTATCTCTTCTCCTACTCCTTTTCTTTTCTGTCTCTTCTGTCTTTAACACCACAACATCTACAAGTGCTTAACTAAACTATATTCTTAAGTAAACTATAATACATCAACTGTATAGAACACAACTTAATAGAATATTGTACAACCTTAAAAGACTGTTGCAAACACCATGCTGTACCAGGGGAAAGAACTGGATAAGCTAAGTAAAAAATGTAAGATAAAAAATAATATGTAAGACTTATTTTTAAACTTATTCCTAGAAAAATATTGAAAGATGGTTATCTAAATGCTAACTCTGCATGACAATGAGTGAATTATCCCTTATCTTCTAAATGTAATGCATTGACTCATTAATAGAAAAAATATATATTGATGTTTGATTTTTAAAAAAAAGAATACTGTCTTATTTCAGATTCATGACTGGAAACATTAAAATAAAGCCTAAGAAGGCGGGAGAGGGGCTCACACAGTGAAACACAAATGCAGTTGTGAAGTTCTAAGTAATTTGACAAGAGTATTGTCACAGGAATTACACTATAATAGGACCTTCTGGAATTCATAAATAATGCCCTTTTGTAGGATGTCAACTCTATCCCCAGTTTCACTGATTATTAAAGCATAAGGCTGAACTAATCCAGAATATCTGCATTCCAAATATTTGACACTGAAATTAATCTTGAATTTACTGTGGGTCAACGCCTTTTACACTCTTGGCTGAAAGATATTAATTTTATGAAGGATCTCATCAGATTATGCAGACTACACATTCCTCTGATACCATCTTTCCTTGGATTAAGCAAGAAAATCCAGAAAACTGGACATGATATGGCCCATCATTTCAACTCCATCTGCCCCAACACTCAACCTCTCCCTCTACCCCATTAAAACTGTTTACTGAATTGTTCTAGAATTAAATGTACTGAAGCCATCAGCCTATAATGAAAAATGGACTGGACTGCGTTTCCAGTAAGTATACTGTTCTTTATGTGGCATCATACATGAGGGCCTACGAAAGAACTTTATCTCAGTCTCAGATATTATGTTTATCCTCAACAACTAGTTCATTTTTCCCTTATGGGCCCTGTATCTTACCATGCTTCCCCCACCCCTGGTGAAAATACATGGAGATATGTGGCCTATAATTTGTTTCACAGCCTCACTGCCAGCTTGATATACTTTCTTCACTTTGTTTTTCCATTACCTCATGTTTCTTGTTCATTTTTAATTATTTTCTTTTACCATATTATTTGAATCTTTATTTTAAGTCACCTTTGGAATAACGTAGCATATGATTAGTTATTTAATTAATTTAAATGAAAAAATTCCATAGGAATTCCCACTTCTAAGGAACCTAATATGCAGTCACCATTCAGCAGACTAGAGCCCCTGACAAAGAGAAAGTGCCCAGTTAATATCAGTTGTTATCATTATCATTACATAATTGTACACTGTAACGTCAAAGTAGCAGTGTTTGTAAACCAAATAAATGTACACACAGGAGTACACACACAAATACTCATTTAATGAAATAACCTTGACTATTTTCTTTGACCTGGACAGTGTAGGCAATCCCTAGATATTTTCTTAATAAGTTACTGAATAGTGAATCGCTGGCATCACTATGTCTGCACATATTTTTGTATGGTGAATAACATGTATTTTTTAAACAGCTTGGGTACTATCCGAATGCTGGTAACAAACAGATACCAATACCAGATATCAGAGATATTTTACCTTCTCATTAGAACTTCCTTGTGTTATTTTAAGAATTAAATGAAGCAGTCTAATAGAACCTGGTACACAGAAGTTCAACAAATGCTAATTTTACTTTTCCTCTTCCTCCCTGACAATGTATTCTTCTATAGCAGTATTACAAATGTATATGTGTGTGTATGTGTGTGTGTAGAAAGCCTAATCCCCTCAAAAGATATTACCACCAAAGGACTATCTGTATTTCTCTCTATAACTCTCTTCACTTACCATGATGACCCTTCTCTTCTTCCCTTAGCTCCTATGTTGGCTATCTGACAAAAAAGGAGAAAAAAAGTAGAGGCAGGGAAAATGAAGGGAGGAAGAAAGGAAGGAAAGAAGGAAAGAAGAGGGAGGAAGAGACACCAGGAGGGAGGGAGGAGAGCAGAGAAAAGAGAAGAATCTGGTTGTCTCACTAGAAAAGAGGAAAGTATCTAATAACTATTGGATATGAATACAGTATCCATTCAGAGTATGCAATATTCAAATAAATGTTACCATTCTTTCTTAGAAATCACTGATTGAAAGATTACTCAATCTGAGCAATTAGCAGTTTATTAGATATGCAATGTACTTTTCAGACAGATATCCTATGTGGAAATAAAGCACACAAACTCCCTCCGAATGAGTAACAGCTTTATGAAACCATTGACTCCATGGTTAACAGAACAGAACACCTGACTACAGCCATCTAGTGTGCAGCAAGCTAAATAATATGACTACCAATCACTCCCAAATGCCTCAAACCCATGCATTCATTCTTTTGTGTTTGGTGCATTTCATGATAAAGACTTCACTTTGGTGGGTTTTTTCCCACATTTGACACAAAGTTTTTCAATCTGTGATGAACTCTTTTTTTCTCTTCACCCCAATCCCCTCCTTCACTTTATGAGAGAATAAAAAAGCAAGTACTGACCTCTAAGACTTTTGTCCAAGGTGATCTTTTCTTAACCTCATCCATTCATTTCGTTCTTCCTCTTATCAAATACCACCTCGGCCAGATTCCCAGGTCTCTATCCCTGATACAGGCAGCACACTGAGAAATCCTTACTATAGCATTTGCAGGCACTGTGCTGGGATGAGGTACTGGATGACAGGCTTTCATCTGGATATAATTTATTTATTATATTAGTACTTTATTAAGGAAAATGCACCAGTGTGAAAATTGAAGGGAAAACATATTTTGGCTAAGGAATAACCTGGAAATTATTAAAGTCAAAAGCTTATGGGTCAAAGGGTCGCAGCTTCATATTATTATAATAATATGTTAATGTTTAAGTCATGCAACCTCTATGGGTCTTTGAAACACCTGCAATGGAAATGGTTTTCACACTATTATAATGATAACAAATAGACTGAGGCTCGATGCTTTACTTTTGAGTCTGCTTATGTGACTGAATTTTATGAGCCTATAAAACATATCCTAACACAAATATAATAAAGGTTCAAAAAAATACCACCCTAAGTCAATTTTCTTTGCAACTCTGCTTTCTCTCTCTCTCTCTTTTTTTTTTTTTACTGCTACTCCCACCTCAAGCTCCACCCTCTCCAACTCTCCCCCTCTTTTTCTTCTTCTTTACTTAGGTTTATTTGACACAGCTGTTGCTGGGGGACTAGAGAATGAGATTGCCACTGGGATAAACCAGAAAGCATGTTAGCTGCCCTATAACATATTTTCGGTTATTAAACAAAGATGAAACCACAGACTAGATTCTGCCCTTTTCCAAACAGTATTGCAAAAAGTGTATATTACCATTCAATAAACAATAAAGTATTTCACTTTAATTGTATTTTTAGCATTAGTGTCTAAACATATGTATGTACACACACATGCACACATATATGCTTCTCAAGATATGAATCTCTTCCATGTATCCCAAAAGTCGTATAACACCAAGAAGCCCTCTGAAGACATGCCAAAGAGCCACTTTCATCTGTAACTGGTGAAATTACCTCAACTGACAATCTGAGAGGTAAGACGCATCAGATTACAATAATTTCCATTTATTATTTTAAATACAGATGTCAGATCTCTGGAGTTGTTTCATGTATACACAAAATAAAGCACGTTGGGGGAAAAAATGAAATGGTTCTGTTGGCTTCAAACTGAAAATTCTAAGAAAACCAAAGAAATAAAATGAAATCTACATTAAATGTATCCTTGTCCTCAATATGTCAGTTGATTGTTAAAGAACCATGATGAATTAAAGAATCATGTTATGGACTGAACTGTATCTCTCAAAATTCGTATGTTGAAGCCTTAGCCATCAATGTGACTGTATTTGGAGATGGGCCTTTAAGGCAGTAATTAAGGTTAAATGAGGTCATGAGGGTAGACCTAATCTGATAGGACAGGTATTCTTATTAGAAAAGGAAGAAAAACCAGAGATCTTACTCTTTCCACAGGCACAGAGAGGAAATGCCATATGAAAACACAGTGAGAAGGCAACTGTCAACAAGCCAGAAGAAAGGCATCACTAGAAACCCACCCTGATGGCCCCTTGATCTTGGACTTCTAGCCTCCAGAACTATGAGAAAATTAATTTCTATTGTTTATGCGACTCAGTCTGTGGTATTTTGCGATGGTAGCCCTAGCAGACTAACACAAAGCAAAAGTCTTTTTTCTTCCCAAAACATAAGTTATTATAACCACAGAGATAGAAAGGGCCTTAAAATCACTGAGACCTAATAGTGAAAAATAATATTCATTGAGGGCATCTTGAAGGACTTCCATTAAGAACATTACTCTAGAAAATAGTCTGTATATTACCACTGAGACAAATCAAATCAACAGAGGTGCATATTAGAGATCATTGTTTTAGCCCCTTTTTGTTATGACATCAATTTACACTAAGGGATATGATAAGAAATCACTGTGGGAAAATTGTTTAACATATCTGTTGTATGCTTTCAAGAATATGGTCTTTCACACATCATTATGATATCCTAAGGGGTTCCTCTCAAGTCTCAGTAACAAAACTGTTTCTTTCACCTGAACAACTTGTATTCTCATTTTATCGTGGCTGTGACTTCTATAATGATGTTTCCCTCTGTACTTAGAGTCACATTTGAAGTCTGTTTCTAGCAGCCATATAGATTCTCAAAGTATGTTTTCTGTGAACCAGTTTTCCTTATGTTTTATTCCCCCTCTCTTGTTTTCCTTTTGTATACATTTCCTCAAGTATTTATTTTACTTTATGCAGTTTTCATGCCATCTCAAATTCTTTGTGGATTGATGAGGGAAATAAGTGCATAAATAAGCATATATCATCTCATCCAACCCTGTTACTTTAAGGTGGGAAACTGAGTTCCAGAATACTTGAGTGATTTGCTCCAGATCATGCAGTCAGAGTGTGGTACAGAGAAGATTAGAAATTCAGTTTCCTCTCACTCAGTCTAGTGTTCCTTCTCCTCTATCATAAAATTACCTCCCTAAGCCTTGAAGGAGGAAGGAAATTAATTCAAAAGGAAAAATATCTCCTTGGTACATGTAGCTCAGTGTTTCTCAACAGGGGCAAGACAAGACTTAACTGTGCTTTGCCAAACTGGCCCCAGTATTCCTGACCCCTGCCCACTAAATGCCATTAGAGGCCCCCAGTCACTGTACTGAGAAGTCCCCTACACTTCTCAAAGCCCAGTGCTACCACATTTTTATTTGTTGTTGTTGTTTCAAAAGAAGTAGAAAATATTTCCCCGATCTAATGAAAAATCTAGTCTTTAGGGGAAAGTAAGGATTAGAGTTTAAAATATATGCATTTAACAGCTGACATTAAACTTCTCTTAGAAAGATGTGGTAAAGTGTTTGCAAAAATTACCGCAATAACTTCCCTCACTGCCCCAGACACTTGGGTTATCCCTTCCCACAATGCCTTTGGCCTTGGCCACTTGAATAATTTTGACCAATGAGACATTAGCAAGTGTGACACAAGCAGAGGCTTGAAAAGTCACTTGTGTGATTCTCTGGAACTCTGAGACCACCATGTGAAGAAGCTCAGGCTAGCTACCTATAGGATGAGAGACTGAACAGAGCATATTCAAGCAGTTCCAGCTGTGTGCCACTCACTCCACAAAACCAACCAGTCTACCCACTCTTGACATATGACTGAGGCCATCCAGATCATTTAGCCACCACCCAACTTCCATCTGACCACAGATACATGAGAGAGCCCAGAAGAGGTCAGCCAAGCCAGCCCACTTAGAACAACCTAGGTGATCCACAGAATAGTGAACTGAATAAAATGGTTTTGGTTTTAAGCCACTCATTTTGAAGACAATTCGTTATGCAACAAAAACTAACCGTTAAAGGAGGGAATCAGCTTTGTTTAGAAAAATAAGCTGAAAACCTTCAGGATTTGGGGACAATCCATAAATTAACCTATTTGTAGTAGAAGCAGGAGCTCAAAGTCAGAGGTTATCATGAGATCATAAACCTTTCTCTGTTCCTACAAGAACTATAAAAATCTTGAGAAGGAAATGGAAGGGAAATAGAGGTTTAAGCCAATCTTATCTGATTCTTAAGATGCAGTGAATCTCCAGCTGACATCTTGGAGAGATATCGATGTAGATGTAGATATAGATATACATATGTAGATATAGATATAAACATAGATATATAGATATACATACAGTTATGGGTAAGGACATGGAAGATGGAAATGGCCTGGACACAGACGTAGATAGAAATATAGAAATAGAATTGTATATAGATAAACATACACACAGGGATAGAGATCTCAAAATACAGGCATACCTCTGAGATATTTCAGGTTCAGTTCCAGATGACCAAAATAAAGCAAATACTGCAACAAAGTGAGTCACACACATTTTTTGGTTTCCCAGTGCATAAAAAGTTATCTTTACACTATAATGTAGTCTATTAAGTATACAATACTATTATCTAAAAAACAGTACATACTTTAATTTAAAAATAATGCTCTTAGAAAAATGATGTCAATAGGCTTGCTCAACATAGAGTTCCCACAAACCTTCATTTTGTAAAAAATGCAACATCTGCAAAGTGCAATAAAGCAAAACACAATAAAAAGAGGTATGGCTACAACTTGCCACAGTTACCAACATGAAATATTATTAAAAACCTCACATGGACTGTTTATAAACAAGGCAGCTCTTAGAAAATTCATTAGTCAGAATGAGTTTGTGTAATTCTCTTACAAAAATTAATTTATTGAGATTAATTTTTATGCCAACTTGAGTGAGGCTTGTGTCCAATGCTGTTCTGCTGCTTTAAGCGCTCACCTTCAAATTAATACATGAGCCATGTTTGTGGGACTAGTTCCTGGTGTGACTATTAACACAATACCTACCTACCTGGATATTTCTCTGATGTCATCTTCACTTCTTTGTTAGTCTCTAGGACCTTCCTGACAAATTGCGCAGTCAGCATTCTAACCCTTTCTCCTTTGTCTCTCTGACTTGGACTAGCATCTTACTCTCAGCCCATTATGAGGGCCCCTCCCCCATTATACCTCTGAACTGCTCTCCTGGGCGGCTCTACTTAGAAGCAAGACAGATCCTGGTCATCTATTCCTAGGTCATCTTTAAAGCACTAGAATAAATACTGGTCCTTACCACAGCCTCCAACACCCAGTGTATAATTAATATGTATCAATGAACTTCAACTACATATCACTTCTTATTTCAAGGTAGTAATAACCACTATCAACCTTTAAATATCTAAATTATTAGAACAGGCAATATGTGAACATGCTATACTATACTATTGTTCAAGCAAGAAGCCAAGTTTATCTTTATCTATGCTATGTTCATAAATGCTAACTATAACTATACACGTAGCCTGTAGCAGACTGTACTTTCCAAAGACGGCTGCAACAACATCTCCTGTCTTACCATTTTTCTAGACTCTTGCCATGCCCCATCACAATGTGGCGTCGAATCCTCCTACCCTTCAATCTAGGAGGGTTTATGACTGCCTTGAAATCAATAAAATGTGGTGGAAGTGCTGCTGCATGACTTCTAAGGTGAGGTCAATAAAGGCATTGCAACTTCCATCTTGCTTGCTAGAACAGTCACAGTGGAGTGCTGAGTCACTATATAAGCAATCCAACTGCTCTGAGGCTACCATGCTGTAAGGAAGTTCAAACCAGCTTATGCAAAGACTACAAAGAAAACACTCTTGGTACTGATTCAAAGAAACTCACTGTCCAGGTAATGATGACACCATTGACCCTGATAAAGCATGCTTTCAACTAGAATCTACATTGATAGAAATAAGATCTAATCCCCAAGAGAGGGAAACATCAAAGTTAGGTAAATTCAAACACTAGAGTCTGTCCTAAACTGTATGGAACTGAGACAAAAGAGCAATCATCCAGACCAGGTATCTATGGTACCCAACAGTTCACCCTATTCAGATAAAATTCTAGGCTTTGGGCAGCAGGAATAATTCTGGGTTCTACCTATCACAGATGATAGCTCTTATAATAAAGTTTCTGTATTCTGGTCCAGATTGCTTCAGACATTGAGTAGTGCTGGGCTTTTAAGCTGAAGGTCTTAAGATGTTGTGGATGATGAGGAATAATAAAGGTGTGAGTACAGTAAAAGGAAAAGCAGAGTAGGGTGGCATAGGTCAAAAGCAGCTGAGCCTCTTTGGATTTAGACAAGTCCAAAGGAGTTGTACATAGTTCAACTGAGGAACATTATAGGCGAGAGGAACATGTAAAATATAAAGTGAGCTGTAAGAACAATGTGGCAAGGGCCCAAGTGGAAAAGCAGAGACACACTTAAAACAAATGAGGAATGAGGTTAATCAAGTATTATAGGAAAGAGGAATGAGTATTATAGGAATGAGTGACCAAGAATTACAGAAATGAGTCCATGGTACCAAAAATTTTGAATGTCAACTGTGGAGTTTAGATTTTATCCAGCAATCAGGAAGTTATGGGAGTCTCCTAGACCCCAAGGAGGGGAAAATCTGAGCAGGAAATATTCTAGGCCCCCTTCCTCCAACTCCAACTTCAATGACCATAATTTCAACTATTTTACAATTGCTCATCTAAGTAATCTTTCATTTGAAAGATATCTTTTAAAATGCTGAAAATTTTCCTATAATAGACAAAGACTTTCACTGTACACCAGTGATAAGAAAAGTAATGTTAGGGGCTTCCCTGGTGGTGCAGTGGTTGAGAGTCCGCCTGCCGATGCAGGGGACACGGGTTCGTGCCCCGGTCTGGGAAGATCCCACATGCCGCGGAGCGGCTAGGCCCGTGAGCCATGGCCGCTGAGCCTGCGCGTCCGGAGCCTGTGCTCCGCAACAGGAGAGGCCACAGCAGTGAGAGGCCTGTGTACTGCAAAAAAAAAAGAAAGAAAAGTAATGTTTGAGGATTATTCCTTAGCTTTGTTCACGATATAAATAAGAATGTAAATATCAATAAAAGCCATAAATTGAAATGGAGAATACTAGAAAACAAATAGGAAAGTAAAAGAGAGAAAACACTTTTTAAAATAAATAGCTTGATTAAAGAAAGCAAGGTAATAAGAAGCCAAACTCCCACTTCCTTTGTTATCCTCTGTGATCTTCTACCTTTCCAGGCTTTTTGGTCTCTATTCGGTCATTTAATCCAGTCCTTGATTCTCCTTTGCTCTCTTCCTGTGCCTTCCATGCAATCTTTTTATTCCTCAGGGCTCAGCACCCATCCATGATCACAGTGCTGCTTTTGACTGGCACCACAATTCTGTGTTCTCCTCACTTGGCTTTACATTACACATTTAGGTCTTGCCTGTCCAAAGTAATAACTTCTTCTAAAAATATTTTATTTTTGGTGCTTAGCCTTCTCAAAGTTCCTACAGACATTACCTCATCCATTTCTCTTGAAAGTAGGTGCCCTGATGACAGAGTGGCCCCAAAAGCTATTTGTGCAGATTTGGGGATATAAGTATGCCGGGGACCTCAAAGGTGTCAATCTTGTCTATTTGGAATGAGAGATGAATGTTCTCAGCTATCAATAAATACCAAAAGCTCTCTCATTCAAAGAGAGAAAAAATTTCCACCACAAGCATTAAAAAAAAAAAAAAAAAAAAGTCACCAAAGAAAGAAAACATAAGAAATGACATTTCTTTAAATTTCAAATTTTTACTTTTTCTAAAACTTACAGGATTTTATCTCTGGGGGCACTGTTGTATTCTTATGTACTCTTAGAAAATAAATATAAAGTCAACCTGCTCTCACTCAAAAGTCTGCACGATCCTTTTATTCACACACACATACACACATACACCATTTCCACATATCACACACCAATATGTTTAATCTACTTTTGTGTAATGAGTAAAGCAGACATTCTGGAGAGGAGACTTTAATTATGCAACTGGAACTGCCTAGTCCAACACAATGTGAGAAAGTGAGACTAGCAGAGATAAAAAGGAATCTTTAAGTACCTCTCCTTTTTCCATACTCTGCACTCCACTCTTAGTATTGTCTCAAAGTTTTAACCACTGTGACTTTAGGATCCTAGAAATGTCTAAATTTATAACATGGGAAAACATTAACATTTTATTAACTTAGTAGAAGATTCCAGCCTAAACAGATTTTTTTAAATCTCTGCTGAACATATGTTTAAAAGATTATGGGAAAAATTTCTTAGCTTGAGCCTTTAGTTCCAATAAAGAATGACTCACTTGTGTATTTTCATAAGGCATAAAGATTATTTCATTTCAACTACACTTGAGCTTTAAACTTTTGTTAAAGTTTACCTGCCCTTAAGTAGGTACATGTAAGTAATTAATGCAGCAACCCAAAGTAAAAAGGAGATACTACTAATAAAATGAGGCAGAAAATGAAAATATTATATAGGAAAAGGAAAGAGGTCCACCAAAGGTGCTGTCTTGTCTTGAGACCAAAGCAAAGACTAAATGAAAGACCTTCCAAGGGTATTTGATGGAGTTGAACACCTGTGGCTCTTGTGAGGAGCAGAGTCTTGCTGCCACTTAGATATAGAAGTCCCTGGTAACAGGCCATGCATGGCTCCTGGCCCTTTTCTCCAAACATAAGCTTTTGTTTTCTTTGTTAACAACAGTCTTTTATCCCTGACAAAACAAAAACCATGTACCGGATTAACTGTGGTTTATGTAACACTTATCTCTTAATGCATAGGAAAAAAAATCTTCCCCTCTTTAAAGAGTGAATCTTATTAAAAAGTCCCAAGCTATGGATTGGTTTAAACGCTGATCAGTTTCCTTAACCTCTTTCAAAAGAAACTACAGCAAGTACCATGATTAACACAACAGCAACCTTAATAAACTCTCCATTCTTCTCTTACCTACCCAAAGAACACCTGGTATAGGTCCATCAGGCACACACATGTAGACCCTAGGAATTGCTCTGACTACATAATAGCATTCTTACTTAAATGTCTTCAACTGTCACAGCTAAACATAAGTACGGGAGCTTTGTACAACAGATGATCATTCTGACAATGTAATAATATCAATGTAAAATCTTTACACCTAATCATAACTATCACCATGTTTTATTTAAATATCAGTTTAAAGGTTAGGAATGAAAAAGTTAGGAAAATTTCCTTTTTAAAAACATCAACTACTCTCCCTTTCCTGCTACAATATTCTATTTGATACCAGTAGTCCAACAGTCTCGTCACGTATTTGTAAATTAAGAGAAAATGTAAATTTCAGTGCCTACAAAATGAGGAGAAACAGTGAAAGCTGTTGAAATGTCTTGGCACTGAGAATACATCTCTTCAAAGAAATCAATTCTGGGACAGACACAGGGCATCGGCAGCTTTTATGTGTGCTTCATCTTTAATTGAAGCAGGACTTTATAGACTCTTTTCAGGGTTTTCAGCTTAACTAATCATCATCCAGAGATCTTGAATCATATGATTAGCTACCTCCTTTCCATAGTTCTTTCTCATAAGTACGAAAACTAGGATGCTAGGTATAGTTATTCCAGGTTGATGAGATGTTCCAGCCAGATGTTTGCAAACATTATTCAAAGAGCCCAGAGTCAAGCCATCCACAAAAATTAACAGAAGAAATGTCCGTACTAACCCTTTAAAAATGAATATAAAAATAATGTTCATGGCACATGCTAATCTTCAGGGGCTCTCAAGGCTTCCTCTCTTCAATTCCAAAAGTCAGGGAAAAACAGACTCTTTCAGGGACATGAAGTTGAGGATGGAGCTTTTAGGTAGGGGAGTAAAGTGATTATAAATAGAACTGATTCGGGACAAACGCCTTCTTCTCTTTGAACTCTTATCTCTCTTGGCTCACTTTATCTCAGGCAGCTGGTATTGTGAAAGGATCCTAGGGAAGACACTGACTTAGAGGGAGGCCCTTGCATGGTCAATGGAAACAGAATAGGGCCTAGAGGGAAAAAGAATATTACTGCTACCCTAATCCAGGCTTTACACTAATAGGTCAAAAGGCATGCTGAGACTCTCTCACAGCCCATCCCAGTTCACCAAAGTAAGGCATTAGGTAGTGATTTGGGCCTATATCCCTCTCTAGTAACAAAATATTTATTGTTCTTGAATGTCTTTTAACAGATATAAGCTATAATTACAGATGTAGTTGGAGATACAGCTAGAAATATACAAAGCTCTCGTTTTATTTGCTTGATTAAATGACACTTTCTTTCCCCTTTACAAAAGACACTGGCCAATATTCACCACTAACTGAAGCCTTAGAGCTAGTATACCCCTCTCTAGGAAGCCTGAATACTTCTGTTCTCATCTATTAAGTCATACACACACCAAAGTCAAATCTATTTATTCTTATGCAATGACTTTCATTAAATATAATCTAAGCTGAGTAAAAATTAGTGCAAAAGGAGAGGAGGTTAAAATAAAAATTAGGTCAGATGACTTGAAAAGTCTAAATTAAGGTGAATCATTTAAAAACACTATTGAATTAAACTGGTATAAAAATAAATATGAAATACTGGTGGAAAAATCATAAAAATCTAGGGAATCCTGTACTCAGATTGTTTCACAGTGTATAAGGTTGTGCTCTGCTTTAAGAAAACAAAACTGCAGGGCTTCCGTGGTGGCGCAGTGGTTGAGAGTCCACCTGACAATGCAGGGGACACGGGTTCTTGCCCCGGTCCGGGAAGATCCCACATGCCGCAGAGCGGCTGGGCCTGTGAGCCATGGCCGCTGAGCCTGCGCGTCCAGAGCCTGTGCTCCGCAACGGGAGAGGCCACAACGGTGAGAGGCCCGCGTATCGCAAAAAAAAAAAAAACAAAACAAAACTGCAAATTCAGTATCATGTTTTATTGGTATTCCCTATGCATGAAAGGTAAAGTGGAATTCTAATCAAAAGGCTCATGCTCAAAGAAAAGGTATTGTCCCTACATAAAAGACATGTCTCTACATAAAAGATAAAATAACATTAAGTTAAATTAGACATGCATTATTTTTAACATTTTATCATTTTCCACTTTGACTTTTACTTTTATTAATAAACTTTCAGAAAAGAAAGGCTTTACTATATCTCTAGATCTATGCACAGATTATAGCTATATCTCTGTGACCTAACTGAAGTAAGGATGGCACAGTAAACAGCCAAAACAAGATCTGCCTTTAGCTACATGTAGCAGATATGGAGATGTGCTGCTCAGATCCCTCTTTGAGAAAGCACTCCATGTCCAGCAGCAAAAAGAAAAAATGTTGTCAGCTGACAGCTTTCAGCAGTTAGCTCTTCAGGGTCTGCCTCAGCTTTAGAACCAAGGGAACCAAGGTCACATTCTTCTCAAGGTGGCCCCTAATGACTGATAAAGACTGTGGTACAAAGGCCTAGGCATTTCAGCCTAATGCAGAATTACTCCAGATGATGATTTTTGTGATAGAGCTCCCCAATGGGCTGGCAGAAACTTAACAGGTCTGTATTACAGTCTGATGACTCACCCCTGCCCAATCCTGCTTCCTTCCTTTTCCTTTCACAGGTATTAAACCCAAATAAACTTTCTGCACTCCTAAGTCCATCCTGAAGTATACTTCCTGGAAAACCAAACCAGTACACTATATAATGGCACAACTAACAGAGAATATTTCGCACATATACATACGGGTTTAATTTGTGCCAGGTATTCTCACCACTCATGAACCCATCACTGGAAAAAGTCATTAAGTGACAGTGAACTCATGACAATAAAGGAACAATGTACCTGACTTCCCACAAAAGCAGAGCTCGGTTCTAGCAAATATGCCTTGGATGCCTACCTCAATGGACTGCCAGGGGTCCAGGGCTAATATTCAAACTGTACTGAATATCGTGTACCATGACCTGGCAGAAAATTTATAGGAAACAAGCCAGATTTTCTATCTAAATACGAAGGATCAGTTTCATATATTCCACGAGAATGACCTTCAACAATTTCTTCCAAGTTGAGTTGAGACATGCTGATAGTTATGGCTGGACTGATCCTGATCAATACTTAACAACACAGGTTTGGCCAAACTGTGCCAGCCCATCCAATATACATTTAAGCTATTGTGTGACATAAATGGTACCTGGTAGCTGTTCAATAGTACTTTTCTCCCTTTCCTTGTCAATTCTGGATATTAATGACTCAATATAAGTTTAAATATATGCATCACAACCCCCAGAACAGAAAGAAATAAGACTCGACCATGGCAAACCAGGGTGCTTCAGCTCTGCCAAGGATTAAGTCAGACCTGGTTATTGAGAGGAAAAGACAGTATACACATTCTGATTTACTTTCCTCTCTCCTGAGCCTCTTCACACCTTGGCCAGGAAAAAGCCAAAAAAGCAGAACTCAGCAATTTATGTAGCACTGTGGAATTGACAGAAGGCAGGTATGATATATTAGTATAGCAGAGAATCTGGCTTCTCCTGTACAAAGAATAGCTTGGATTGCCAAAGAAATTAAATTTGAGGCTTAAAGAATGTACATGTAAAATGTCCACCAATGATACTAAACTCCTTAAGTGGTAAATCTCCTTCTCTGTGAGACTTAGGTGCATGGATTATACCCAAGAGATCTCTTTTGGAAATGTCCTTTGGAACCAGATAATCAGTTATTTCCATCCAAACTTTTTATTTTAAAACCTCATACTGAGATTAAAATTTAAAACAAAAATTGAGACAAGGACTTCCTACTGTTCAGTAATCACTAAAAAGGGAGATATTTAAGAAATCGGATAAGAGTGTTTCATGATTTATGATTTTACTTGTTAACTGTATGACATTTTTAAAGTCCTAAAACAAATGATCCTCTGTACATAATTTGAGTCAGTCATTGTAAAATCTATTTAAAAGAGACTAAAATCAGGTAGAGCCTATTTTTACACCAAAGTTAAAATGCAAAAGCAATAATTTGGGGGAGTTCCCGAGACTCTGCCAGAATAATTAATAACAAAGTCCCTCCACCTTCTGCTCACTGCATGATTCTAAAGCCATATCCACATTTTTATGTATTTGTTATAATAGCACCCCAAATCCCAGTACCAAAATCTGTATTAATCTGTATTAGCTATCTATTGCTACATAACAAACTACTCCATTACTTAGTAGCTTAAACAGCAAACATTTATCATCTCATAGTCTCTACGGATCAGTTATTCAGGAGCAGCTTAGCTGGGTGGATCTGGCCCAGGGTCTCTCATGAGGTTGCACTCCAGATGTTGGCTGAGGATGCAGTAATCTGAAGCCTTGACTGGGGCTGAAGGATCCACTTCCAAGATGGCTCATTTGCATGAGTCTTAGCAAGAGGTTAAGACTAAGACAGTTCCTTACTAGTTCTCAGAACAAGTTCCTTACTAGTCCTCAGTTCTCCCTACAAGGGCCACCATATAAGGCTTCTTGAGTGTCTTCACAATGTGGCAGCTGACTGGCTTTCCCCACAGGGAGTAATCCCAGAGAAAGGGAAGCAAGGAGGGAGTGTTTTATTAGTTTTGAAAGTTATATATGCTGTTCATTAAAAGTGAGCCAATAAGGATAACCTACTCTTTTTTGGGAGGGGGGAGGGGGGAATTAAGCTTTATCTCTTGAAAGGAGGCATATCAAATAACTCACGAACATACTTTAAAACCACTCCAAGGAAGTATTAGGTTTAGAACAGCAACTTATAAATTATTATTTAGTGATTTCATCCTTATCTTGACCAAGGGGTCAGTACGAGATATTGAGACAACCAGAAAATAATGACAGGGCTCTCCCAGACTAGCTCCAAGTTCAACATACCATTACTCAAAAACATAAAACAGTAAGATATTACTACACCCCAATTTAGAATGACTAAATTTTTTTAAATAATACCAAGTGTTTGAAAGGATACAGAGCAATGGTAACTCTCATGTATTGTTGGTAGGAATGTAAAATAGTATAGCCACTTATGAAAGAAGTCTGCCAGTTTCTTATAAAGTTTTTTTATAAAGTTTTTCTTATAAAGTTTTTCTCATGCCTTTACCATGAGATTCTGCAATGCTACTCCAAGTGATGAAAATTTGTGTTCACATGAAACTTGTATGTGGGTTGTGTTAGGGTTCTCCAGAGAAACAGAAGCAACAGAATGTGTGTGTGTGTGTGTGTATACACACACACACACACACACACATATATATATACACACAAAGAGATTTATTATAAGGAATTGGTCATGTAATTATAGAAGTTAGCAAGTCCAAAATCTGCAGTGTAGGCCAGCAGGTTAGAGACGATATTCCAGTTTGAGTCCAAAGGTCATCTGATTTAGAAGCAGGAAAGAGCCAATGTTGTAAATAAGGTCCAAAGGCAGTATACTGGAGAATTCTCTCTTGGGGGGGGAGCGGGAGGAGGGGTAAGGTTGTAGGCCAGCCTTTTTGTTCTATTTGGACCTTCAAGTGTTTAGATGAGGCCCAACTATATTATGGAGAGTGATGTTTTACTCAAAGCCCACTGATTTTCAATGATAGTCTCATCCAAAATCACCCTCACAGAAATATCCAGAATAATGTTTGACCAAATATCTGGACACTTTGTTGCCCAACCAAATTGACACCTAAAATTAACCACCACATTGGTGTTTACAGCAGCTTTATTCATAGTCTCCAAAATCTAGAAATAACCCAAATATCCTTCAACTGGTGAATAAACTGTGACACACCTATACAGTGGGATATCATTCACCCATATAAATGAATTAATTACTGACATATGCAACAACATGAATAAATCTCAAACGCATTATGCTAAGTGAAAGAAGCCAACTCAAAAATCTATATACTATGTGATTGAATTTATATGACTTTCTGGAAAAGGCAAATATTAAAATCAGAGGAAGAGTTAACTACAACGGGGAACAGGAAAATTTGGGGAGGTACTGGAACAGTTCTGTACCTTGATTACAGTGGTGCTTATATGACTGTGTTTGTCAAAACTCACAAACTGTGCACTCAGTAAAATTTACAGACATAATTTATTGCATGTAAATTGTACCTAAAATAAATGAAAAATCAAGTCAGCCACTTTACTCCTCATATATAAGGAATTGTGTCATGTACACTTTAAAACCCACATCCACAGCTATGGTAAATAACAGCTAAACATCAACCTATTATTATCCTTTCTTGTCTCTGCATCTCACCCCTCGATTGCCTCTTCCCAACCATTAATGTGAGAGTACTCTTTGGTTACATGAAGTGTCACTGAACATCCCCTAGGTCTCTGCTTAGCTTACACAAAATCCAAGCCAATCACTTTTAATCAATCCTCAGTTAAGGAAATTAAAAAAGCACACACCACAGCGACCAAAGAGTCAAAAACTTCATTCACCATTCAAAGACGGGAAGATTCGCCTCTAAAATGGCTACTCCTAGCTCCTGAAAATTAACCACAGCTGTTGATGAAAACTAGTCCAACTCCACAGGAAAGCCACAAAGTTGGCAACCTAAAAAGAGCAATATGTCTCCCTGAACAACTTTTTAAATCATGATCCCTCAAGAACTCAAGGCCAAAGCTAACATACCATCCACTGTCGGCTAAAACCTCATCATGGTTTATATATACCACTCTGGCATCTTCCAGAGGCAGTGGCCACACTTGTCCCTAATAAACCACTAAGCAGTTCACAATGAGGGATAGAATCTAATAATGTAAAACTCAAAAATGCCAAGGGAAAGGGAAAAATATACCCACACAAATAAACTGAAAGTGACTTTCTTTGCAAGTGACATCAGCAAAGAAAAATGGGGTTGCCAGCAATTGTTTTAGCCTAAGACAGTGTGGCTGGAAACTTGGATATAGCTGGTAGTATGGAATAAAGAAAGATGACAGTTCTCTTTCTCATGATAGCCTTCTCTCCAGCTTCCTCACCAAGGTTTTTAAACTAAAGCTTCATGTCAGATTTCCTTGTCAATCCATCTCAAGAGTTTCCTCTCAAGACTAGATGACCAACTCATATTGGGATTTCATATCTTATAGAGGCTTCATGAACTTCATTATGCTTGTCTTTCCTAATATTTCTTAGGGGTTTGGCACAGATATTTCAAAAAGTGAACATGTTTCTGATTGTTGACACAAGAATTTTTTTTTCTAGTTGTCATATCTAAATAGTGACCTATTGCCTCTCATTTGAGCTGAATCGTAAAATGTCGTCATTTCTGTCACTATCCTCTTTAAGCTTTCTCTGGCCTGGGACTTTGTGCTGCCTAAATAAAAGAATCTAGTTGATTAGAGTGTTATATAGTCATATAGTCTCTATAGAAACAATATCACTGCCATAAGACAATCAAATACTATTGGATCAGTATAGTAAGATGTCAACCTTTACATGGACAAGCATTTTAATACTCTTTAACAGGTTTTCAAAAATACTGTCTCAAAGAAACATACTATGGAAATACCCTCTACTCAGTATTTTTAATGAATTTTATTGAACTATAATTTCTATACAATAAAATTCACTAAGTTTAAGGGCATAATTCAGCGTTTTGACAAACGTATATGGTCATATAGTAGCCACCAAAATCAAGATACAGGACGTTTCCATGACCTCAAAAACATTTCCTCATGCCTCTTTGCAGTTAGATCCCCTTCCCACTGGCTCTTCACCTGGCTACCCCAATCTTTTCAATGTCACTATAGTTTTTCCTTTATAAAATGTCATATAAAGTCACACATTGCGGGCTTCCCTGGTGGCGCAGTGGTTGAGAGTCCGCCTGCTGATGCAGGGGACATGGGTTCGTGCCCCGGTCTGGGAAGTTCCCACGTGCCGCGGAGCAGCTGGGCCCGTGAGCCATGGCTGCTGAGCCTGCGCGTCCGGAGCCTGTGCTCCGCAACGGGAGAGGCCACAACAGTGAGAGGCCAGCGTACCACAAAAAAAAAAAAAAAAGTCACACATTGCCTAGTCTTTTGCACCTGTCTTCTATCACACAGCAGAGTATTTTTGAAATTTTGTTGTTGTGTGTATCACTGATTTTTTTCATTTAATTGTTGAGTTGTTGAGTAGTATTCCATTGTGTAGTTATATCACAATTTGTATATCCATTCACCAGCTGATTGATATTTGACTTATTTCCAGTTTGCAGATATTATAAATAAAGTAGCTATAGATGTTCACAGAAGAGCTTTTGTACTGACATATATTTTGATTTCTCTGAGGTGAACAGGAAAGAAATTATATCATATAACTATAGCCATTCTAATTTTAGTCATTCTAGGGAGTAGATAATGACATTTAATTGCAGTCTCATATTTCTCTTATAACTAATTATATTGAGCATATTTCCATTGCATAATTGCCACTCAGATAGCTTTTTGGTAGTGTCTGTCCAAATATTTGCCCATTTATTTACAAAAGTTTTTTGTCTTCTTGAATTGAAAAAGTTTTAACATATTATGTTTCAAGTCCATTCTGAGATATATGTATTGTGACTATTTTCTCCCAAGTATATGGCTTACATTTTCATTTCTTAACAGTGTCTTTTGTTGTTTTTTGTTTGTTTTAAATTTTTTATACAGCAGGTTCTTATTAGTCAACAATTTTATACACATCAGTGTGTACATGTCAATCCCAATTGCCCAATTCATCACACCACCACCCCCAACCCCCTGCCGCTTTCCTCCCTTGGTGTCCATACGTTTGTTCTCTACATCTGTGTCTCAACTGCTGCCCTGAAAACCGGTTCATCTGTACCATTTTTCTAGGTTCCACATATATGCATTAATATACGATATTTGTTTTTCTCTTTCTGACTTACTTCACTCTGTATGACAGTCTCTAGATCCATCCACGTCTCAACAAATGACCCAATTTTGTTCCTTTTTATGGCTGAGTAATATTCCATTGTATATACGTACTACATCTTCTTTATCCATTCATCTTTCGATGGGCATTTAGGTTGCTTCCATGACCTGGCTGTTGTAAATAGTGTTGCAATGAACATTGGGGTGAATATGTCTTTTTGAATTATGGTTTTCTCTGGGTATATGCCCAGTAGTGGGATTGCTGGATCATATGGTAATTCTGTTTTTAGTTTTTTAAGGAACCTCCCTACTGTTCTCCATAGTGGCTGTATCAATTTACATTCCCACCAACAGTGCAAAAGGGTTCCCTTTTCTCCACACCCTCTCCAGCATTTGTTTTTTGTAGATTTTCTGATGATGCCCATTCTAACTGGTGTGAAGTGATACCTCATTGTAGTTTTGATTTGCATTTATCTAATAATTAGTGATGTTGAGCAGATTTTCATGTGCTTCTTGGCCATCTGTATGTCTTCTTTGGAGAAATGTCTATTTAGGTCTTCTGCCCATTTTTTTATTGGGTTTTTTGTTTTTTTATATTGAGCTGCATGAGCTGCTTGTAAATTCTGGAGATTAATCCTTTGTCAGTTGCTTCATTTGCAAATATTTTCTCCCATTCTGAGGGTTGTCTTTTCGTCTTGTTTATGGTTTACTTTGCTGTGCAAAAGCCTGGAAGTTTCATTAGGTCCCATTTGTTTATTTTTGTTTTTATTTCCATTACTCTAGGAGGTGGATCAAGAAAGATCTTGCTATGATTTATGTCAAAGAGTGTTCTTACTATGTTTTCCTCTAAGAGTTTTATAGTGTCTGGTTTTACATTTAGGTCTCAAATCCATTTTGAGTTTATTTTTGTGTATGGTGTTAGGGAGCGTTCTAATTTCATTCTTTTATATGTAGCTGTCCAGTTTTCCCAGCACCACTTACTGAAGAGACTGTCTTTTCTGCATTGTATATACTTGCCTCCTTTGTCATAGATTAGTTAACCAGCGGTATGTGGGTTTATCTCCGGGCTTTCTATCTTGTTCCATTGATGTATGTTTCTGTTTTTGTGCCAGTACCATATTGTCTTGATTACTGTAGCTTTGTTGTATATTCTTAAGTCAGGGAGTCTGATTCCTCCACCTCTGTTTTTTTCCCTCAAGACTGCTTTGGCTATTCAGGGTCTTTTGTGTCTGCATACAAATTTTAAGATTTTTTGTTCTCATTCCATAAAAAATGCCATTGGTAATTTGATAGGGATTGCATTGAATCTGTAGATTGCTTTGGGTAGTAGAGTCATTTTCACAATGTTGATTCTTCCAATCCAAGAACATGGAAGAGCTCTCCATCTGTTGGTATCATCTTTAATTTCTTTCATCGGTGTCTTACAGTTTTCTGCATACAGGTCTTTTGTCTCCCTAGGTAGGTTTATTCCGAGGCATTTTATTCTATTTTGTTGCAGTGGTAAATGGGAGTGTTTCCTTAGTTTCTCTTTCAGATTTTTCATCATTAGTGTATAGAAATGCAAGAGATTTCTGTGCATTAATTTTGTATCCTGCTACTTTACCAAATTCATTGATTAGCTCTAGTAGTTTTCTGGTGGCATCTTGAGAATTCTCTCTATATAGTATCATGTCATCTGCAAACAGTTGAAAGTTTTACTTCTTCTTTTCCAATCTGTATTCCTTTTATTTCTTTTTCTTCTCTGATTGCCATGGCTAGGACTCCCAAAACTTTGTTGAATAACAGTGGTGACAGTGGGCATCCTTGTCTTGTTCCTGATCTTAGAGGAAATGCTTTCAGTTTTTCACCATTGAGAATGATGTTTGCTGTGGGTTTGTCGTATATGGCCTTTATTATGTTGAGGTAGGTTCCCTCTATGCCCACTTCCTGGAGAGTTTTTATCATAAACGGGTGTTGAATTTTGTGAAAAGCTTTCTCTGCATCTATTGAGATGATCATATGGTTTTTCTCCTTCAATTTGTTAATAAGGTTTATCACATTGATTGATTTGCGTATATTGAAGAATCCTTGCATCCCTGGGATAAATCCCACTTGATTGTGGTGTATGATCCTTTTAATGTGTTGTTGGATTCTGTTTGCTAGTATTTTTTTGGGAATTTTTGCATCTATATTCATCAGTGATATGGGTCTGTAATTTTCTTTTTTTGTAGTATCTTTGTCTGATGTTGGTATCAGCGTGATGGTGGCCTCATAGAATGAGTTTGGGAGTGTTCCTTCCTCTGCAATTTTTTGGAAGAGTTTGAGAAGGATGGGTGTTAGCTCTTCTCGAAATGCTTGATAGAATTCACCTGTGAAGCCATCTGGTCCTGCACTTTTGTTTGTCGGAAAATTTTTAATCACAGTTTCAATTTCATTACTTGTGATTGGTCTCTTCATGTTCTCTATTTCTTACTGGTTCAGTGTTGGAAGGTTATACCTTTCTAAAAATTTGTCCATTTCTTCTAGGTTGTCCATTTTATTGGCACAGAGTTGCTTGTAGTAGTCTCTTAGACTGCCTTGTATTTCTGTGGTGTCTGTTCTAACTTCTCCTTTTTCATTTCTAATTTTATTGATTTGAGTCCTCTCCCTCTTTTTCTTGATGAGTCTGGCTAACGGTTTATCAATTTTGTTTATCTTCTCAAAGAACCAGCTTTTAGTTTTATTGACTTCTGCTATTGTTTTGTTTCTATTTCATTTATTTCTGATCTGATCTTTATGATTTCTTCCTTTTGTTAACTTTGGGTATTGTTTGTTCTTCTTTCTCTAGTTTCTTTAGGCATAAGGTTAGATTGTTTATTTGAGATTTTTCTTGTTTCTTGAAGTAGGCTTGTATAGCTATAAACTTCCCTCTTAGAACTGCTCTTGCTGCATCCCATAGGTTTTGGATTGTCGTGTTTTCATTGTCATTTGTCTCTAAGTATTTTTTGATTTCCTCTTTGATTCTTCAGTGATATCTTGGTTATTTAGTAATGTATTGTTTAGCCTCCATGTGTTTATGTTTTTTATGTTTTTTTCCCTGTAATTGATTTCTAATCTCACAGCATTGTGGTCAGAAAAGATGCTTGATATGACTTCAATTTTCTTAAATTTACTGAGGCTTGATTTTCGACCCAAATGTGATCTATCCTGGAGAATGTTCCATACGCACTTGAGAAGAAAGTGTAATCTGCTGTTTTGGATGGAATGTCCTATAAATATCAATTAAATCCACCTGCTCTATTTTATCATTTAAAGCTTGTGTTTACTTATTAATTTTCATTTTGGATGATCTGTCCATTGGTGTAAGTGTGGTGTTAAAGTCCCCCACTATTATTGTGTTACTGTTGATTTCCTCTTTTATAGCTGTTAGCAGTTGCCTTATGTATTGAGGTGCTCCTATGTTGGGTGCATATATATTTATAATTGTTATATCTGCTTCTTGGATTGATCCCTTGATCATTATGTAATGTCTTTCCCTGTCTCTTGTAACATACTTTATTTTAAAGTATATTTTATCTGATATGAGTATTGCTACTCCAGCTTTCTTTTGATTTCCATTTGCATGGAATATCTTTTTCCATCCCCTCACTTTCAGTCTGTATGTGTCCCTAGATCTGAAGTGGGTCTCCTGTAGACAGCATATAGATGGGTCTTGTTTTTGTATCCATTCAGCAAGCCTGTGTCTTTTGGTTGGAGCATTTAATCCATTCACGTTTAAGGTAATTATCGATATGTATATTCCTATGACCATTTTCTTAATTTTTTTGGGTTTGTTTTTGTAGGTCCTTTTCTTCTCTTGTGTTTCCCACTTTGAGAAGTTCCTTTAGCATTTGTTGTTGAGCTGGTTTGGTGGTGCTGAATTCTCTTAGGTTTTGCTTGTCTGTAAAGCTTTTGATTTCTCCATTAAATCTGAATGAGATCCTTGCCGGGTAGAGTAATCTTGGTTGTAGGTTCTTCCCTTTCATCACTTTAAGTATATCATGCCACTCCCTTCTGGCTTGTAGAGTTTCTGCTGAGAAATCAGCTGTTAACCTTATGGGAGTTCCCTTGTATGTTATTTGTCATTTTTCCCTTGCTGCTTTCAATAATTTTTCTTTCTCTTTAATTTTTGCCAGTTTGATTACTATGTGTCTTGGCGTGTTTCTCCTTGGGTTTATCCTGTATGGGACTCTCTGCACTTCCTGGATTTGGGTGGCTATTTCCTTTCCCAGGTTAGTGAAGTTTTCGACTATAATCTCTTCAAATATTTTCTCTGGTCCTTTCTCTCTCTCTTCTCCTTCTGGGACCACTATAATGCAAATGTTGTTGCATTTAATGTTGTCCCAGAGGTCTCTTATGTCTCTTCATTTATTTTCATTCTTTTTTCTTTATTCTGTTCCACAGCAGTGAATTCCACCATTCTGTCTCCCAGGTCACTTACCCGTTCTTCTGCCTCAATTATTCTGCTATTGATTCCTTCTAGTGTAGTTTTCATTTCAGTTATTGTACTGTTCATCTCTGTTTGTTCTTTAATTCTTCTATGTCTTTGTTAAATATTTCTTTCAGCTTCTCGATCTTTGCCTCCATTCTTTTTCTGAGGTCCTGGATCATCTTCACTATCATTATTCTGAATTCTTTTTCTGGAAGGTTGCCTATCTCCACTTCATTTAGTTGTTTTTCTGGGGTTTTATCTTGTTCCTTCATCTGGTACACAGCCCTATGTCTTTTCATCTTGTCTATCTTTCTGTGAATGTGGGTTTTTTTCCACAGGCTGTGGTATTGTAGTTCTTCTTGCTTCTGGTGGATGAGGCTATCTAAGAGGCTTGTCTTAACAGTGTCTTTTGAATAAGCAAAGTCTTTTTATTTATTTTTAAGAAATCTAATTTACCAAAGTCTCATTTTGTGAGCTCTCAAGAAAAATCTTTTCCTAATATCAAGTCACAAAGACTTTCTCCTATACTTTCTTCTAGAAAGTTTACAGTTTTATTTCATCTATATTTTGGTCTCTGATCCAGTTTGAATAAAAATTATTTTTTTAATTTTGAAGTAAAGGTCATATAAAGGTTTGAGTTTTGCAAATGCATATCAAATTATTTTAGCACCATTTTTAGGTATAATATTCTTTGCCTCATTAAATTACCTTGGCATATTTGTTGAAAACTAATTAGCCATATAAATGTGGGTCTATTTGTGGACTGTCCATTCTGTTCCATTTATCCACAGGTCTGTCCTTACACCAATAACTCACACTGTTTTAATTACTACAGTTTATAGTTAAGTCTTTAAAACAGATTGCCTAAGTCCTCCAACTTTGATCTTCTTTTCCATATTGTTCTTTCAAGAAATTTGCCTATTTCATCTCTAATTTGTAGAGTGCATTGCATAAAGTTGGATGGGTAACATCACTTTCTTATCATTTAATGCCTCTAGTATTGGTAGGGATGCCTCCTCTTACATTCCTGATATTGGTAATTTGTGTCTCCTTTTTTTTTTTTTAAACTAATCAGTATGACTACAGAATTATCAATTTTATTACATTAACATTTTATTAACAACATTTGGTTTATTAACATTCTCTAGAGTTTGTTTTATATTTCACTGAGTTTTGCTCTCTTCATAATTATTTTGCCCCTTATTTTGTGTTTAACTTGTCTTATATTTCCAGTTTTCTTTTTAAAGTGCAAGTTTAAATCATTGATTTCAGGACCTCTTTTTTCCAATACAAATATTTAAAGGCATACATTTCCCTCTAAGCAATGTTATAACTTCTTCCAGCAAATTCTGGTAGGTTGTAATTTCAATTCATTTCAAAATATTTTCTAATACATGTCCTTTCTTTCTGGTCTCATGCGTTATTTAGCTCTGTACTATTTGACTGATAAATATCAATATTTGGAGATATTCTAGATATCTTTCTGGTATTCACTTCTAGTTTAATTCTATTATGATGAGATAACATATTTAAAATTTGAGACATCCTGTATAGCCCAGAATATGACCTATCTTCATAAATGTTCTGTGTATATTGAAAAAAATACATATTCTGTTTTCATTAGGCAGGATGCTTTATAATGTCAATTACATCAAGTTGGTTATTAATGTTTCAAGTTTTCTATACCCTTACTGATTTTCTACTTGTTCTATACATTAGTAAGAGAGAATAATCAACATATTTGACTCTAACTTTGGATGTGTCTACTTTCTCTTTTAATCAATTATCATTTCTTTATGTATTTTCAAGCACTTTTATTAGGTATACAGATATTTACTTTGAACTGTATAGTCTTCTTGAAGAGTTGATCCTTTTGTCATTATGAAATGAAAATCTACATTATCCCTAGTAATATTCCTTGCTCTGAGTCTAAATTAATATTAATATGGCCATGAAATTTTAGGCCATTTTTCTCAAAATGTTCTTTGTGATTCCTGTCTCTCCTCTCTTCTTGGAAATCCAATTATACATATGTGAAACTGTTTGGTATTATCCACAGCTCACTGAAGCTCTGGCATATTGTATTTCTCTAGTCTTCCTTTTGGGTTATTTCTATTGTTACATATTCAAACTCACAGATCTTTATTCCCAAGGTCAGATAATTGAATGCATTTTGTAAAGAAATTATTGAGTAGGAGAGCAACAGAAAAAGCATTTCTATAAGTGATGAACATAACCAGAATGTACAGCATTTTTTATGAAAGAATGACCCAAGAAAGATCCAAGAGATCAATAAAGAAATCCAGATACAAAGAGATCAAAGGCTAGATGGGCCTGCGGCACAGAGAACTGAAATAAAGAGAAGTGTGAAGTAGATATTTCAAAGGAAAATTTATAAAATTTAGTAGAGTATATAAAAATACCAAGAAGAGGTATATATCAAGATGAAATTGTTTTAAGCCTTAGTGACCAGAAAAATGATGGTAACATGTAGGAGACATACATATAGCTTAGGTGAAGTGAGCAATGAAATAAATTTTAGACTAATTATAGGAAACTATACAAGTGTAAGCATCCTGGAAGAAACTGGGCATAAGTAAATGAAGCTCATGTGAAAAGTCAATCCTAAGATATACATATTGAGTCAAGAGTAGAATAATTGAACCAAAAAAGATCAATAATTATCTATGCAAGAAATTATATAATGAGAAAAGCATAGTAGGCTAAGGGACTATAATCATAGGTAGAGTAGGAGAGAAGGAAGTATAAAAAGCAACAGAAATAAAGGAATAGTTCGAGATAAAAGGGAAGATAACATAGCTTAAAGTCATAAAAGCTAGTAGAAGAGGGATTAAATGACAGGACCTGGAGTTTCAATATTATAAACGTCTGCAGAAATCTAAAGAAAAAATAAGAACTGAGAAAATGATACATTCATGATATTCAAGGTGGAGAGAGTCAAAGTAACAGTAGAAATGCCTAATCATCCTTAGTAGAAGGGAAGCAGTAGCAACAGTGTCAGGCTGGGAGAAATTAAAGGTCTCTGAAGTGCTCCACCATACTATGACCACCAAGTGTGAAAGAACAACAATTTCTAACCAGACACAAAGAGCTTCAAGTATGCAGACCTTTAACTACCAGTAAAAACCTAAATTAGGAAAAGGCGTTACAGTGAAGTGCCATAAAAGATATGCTTTAAATCAGAGTGCTTTAACATTCATATTTCCACAAAACAAGTCTTCCCTTAAAACATCATCACTGTTTATAATAAACAAACCTTCTGACTCTAACTTAGGTGGGTTTACACAAAGTTTAGAGACATAAAAGTAAAGTTACAATTAAAACAGAACTATAGATAGTCTCTAAATTTTAAGATCAAAATAGGGTATCCAAAAAGTAAAATTCACGTTTGTCCTTTAACCATTTGTAAATGTATTTCAAATAAATCTAACTCTATAACTCTGTTCAGTCCTCTCTGTGGTCTATTAAATCCAGCATATTGAACAACAGAAAGTAAAGTGAGTTCTTTGGTAACTAGTATCCACAATTCCACACCTCATACAGTTTTCTTCAACCATCTGCCCTTTACTTTTATGGGCAAACCCATACTCCCAGTATATCTGGATTTTAAGATTCTGAAAAGTATGGCCCAAATCATTTGTTCAAGAGTTTGAGGAAAGTTCCTTTTAAAACTTTGGACAATAATTGAGTTAATAGTGTCTTGACTGTTTATTTAAAGTCAGATATTTCTAGTGATAAACTATTAATAGATGTAACAAAGTTTAGAAATTACAGAACTGTTTCACCACTAGAATCTGTTGCATATTTATATGGGAATAATAACAAAGTCAAAAATTTTTATATCTTGCATGAAATTGATTATAGTTCGACAGAAGTCAGACAGCTTTAATATGGCCAATAAGAAATAAAAAAACATTTTCAGTTCCTATTTCCTGCTTTCCTGTCCTGCCTGTCCCTATAAACACCATCATACTTCATAATATATGGTTGGGTACGTTAAAAATTCAAGAGAATTGACAGAAACCTATTAGAAAAAATAATAAAGTTTAAGAAGATTGCTAGATACAAGATCAGAAAACAGTAATTAATTTTACTCTAAACAGCAACAAACAATTAAAATATTTAGTACCACAATAGCTACTATGTCAGAAGTGGCTTTGTTTGAAAGTAACAGAAAAAAATTATAAAGGTTTATTTTTCTCACATGGCAAGAAATCTGGAGATAAGCAGTCACTTGATTCAGTTGCTCTACAAGTCAGTGAGTACCTGAGGGCTTTTTCCATCCGATTGCCATGTTTTTTATACTTATGTTTTGTCATTTCTTATTCACAGAATAGTAGCTCTAAGCACCATGTCTTCACACCTGCGTCACAAGCAGGGAGAACAGGGAAAAGATATCATCAGTAACACACCTGTCTTTTGCCAGAAAAAAAAAGTTCCTAATAATCACCCTTCGAAAGACTTCCTAAGTGTCATTGACCAGAACTAGGTCATACAGCCACCTCAAGCTGCAGAAGAAGTTAAAAATTGCTACTAGATTAGCCAATACATAGAATCTGCACAGACTCTTCTTAAAACCCCATCAAAATATATAAGGTACCTATGAACGAAATTTAATAAAAGATATGGAAGAACTTAATAGAGAAAATAATTACAACTTATTTAAAGACATAAAAGGAGACTTAAATACATAGAAAGATATATTCAGGAAAGAATCAACCCTGTGAAGATAGCAATCATTTCCTAGTTAACCTATGAATCAATGGAATTCCAATCAAAATCCCAATGTTTTTGTAGAAATTCAAAGTTTATCATAAATTTTACCAACTTTAGTTACATGTTGTCACCTCTAGAGATTGATGGAGGAGAAAAGGGTAGAAAAATGTGTCTTTACCTGTATCTATAATATTTCATTTCTCTAAGAAGATAATTACTTTGAACAGGTATAGTAAGAAATAAATTTGTATTGTGTTAAGCCATGTGATTTAGGAGTTTTTTTGTTAATTCAGCATAACTAATTTATCTGACTCATATAGGGAGAAAGATATAAACAATATGGGTAAGGGTAAGTAAATTATGAACTGAAATTAAAATGTAAAAGAAAGTACAGCCCAATTTTTTAATGAAACAAACATGAACCCATCTATAAAATGGAAAATAAAGTACATAGTAATCACATCACACATTAAACTTTACACAAATATTCCCATTTTATCAGTTACTCATATCTTTATTAAAATGAAATTTCTGCTACGCAATGTTTAACCCTTATAAGCTATGGGTGGGTAGAAAAAGGCAACATGCAATCATCACATGAGGTTAGATTACCATGACTAATAAGCCAGGGATGGAAGATCTTATTGGAAGCAAGATGGTCACAGAGAGCAGGACCCAATGCAGCACAGCAGAATTCAACGTTCAGCTTCCCTTGGGGTGGGCTGAGGAACAGCAACAAAAGCTACAGTATGTGCACTGATTCTGAGAAACTGAGTGCTTGCTAAACCATCACCAGTTTACTACCCCAAAATAACTTACACTAACCATCCCTTTACCCCTATTTGTTTCTCCCCGCAACCGCCCCCTCCAAAAAAAACAAATAAGATCTTTTGATTCTTGCATTAAATAGCATCATCAAAACCACATCCACATCTAGAGAAGAAAGCAGACTCAGTTCCCAGGGGTCCTTGATCAATATCTCTGCCTCTTGCTTTCCAGTAAAGCCCATTTATCGTCAGTCTATCCACTTACTCAGAACCTTAAATGAGCGTCCTTGATGTAACTTTAGTCTGAGGACAAAAATTCATTTTTCTCACATTATCTTTGAGATGATCTTTTAAGTTTTAGGTAATGAAGTCGACTAGTGAAGCTGAAAAGAAGAAAAAGCTAAGTATGAAAAAGGCCTATGAAACAAAGTAAAACAAAAACTGGTATAGAATCAGATCACAAGTCACCTGAAAGACTACAGAGAAGCACAGAGGCAAGCGTAGGAGGAAAGTCCCAGCAGTGGATGAGCCCTGGCAAGGGAGCAGAGAAACACATGGTATAGTTCTGTGTGACTGCACTGCTTGACAAATTCTATAATATATTTGACCTTAGTAATAATCAAATAATTGTACATGTAAGCAATAATTATATTCCATTCCTCCCCATCTAATACAGTAATGAAAAAAGAAGTATACATATTGTGGATGAGGGTACAGAGGATGGATGCTCTCATATACTGTAAATGAGAGCATTTATTAGTATAATCACTTTGGGAAGTCAATATCATGTTATGGATAAAACTTTTAAAATGCTCATACATTTCCACCTAGAAATTCTACTTATATTAGTTTATCTTAGGAAATAACAGCACAGATTGCAGAATAATTTATAAAGGAAAAAAATGTATACAGTCTAAACAAGCCAACAAGGTGGCATATTAAATAATGATACATCCATACAGTGCAATTCCTGAAATGACTGAAAATATATAATAGAAGACTACTGAAGGAGAATATATCCATGATATTTTCACTAAGTAAAGGGCAAGTTATTAAATAGTATATGTGGTATAATCTCAATTTTGTAAAATGTACATACATATACATTCATGCCCAAACATGTGGACACACACTCATAATGACTGAATAATATACACTTTTGCAAAAGTCACCTACCTCTGGATCATAGGCATCTTGTCAGTTTTTGGTGTAGGACATACTAAGGTTCCCAAGGAACACACTAAATAAAAAAGTTCTACGCTGGTTCTTGTTTTGCTGAGTGAAGTATTCCAGCTGAGGGGAAGAGCTGCAATGCTTAGGGCAACAGAGGGATAACCCACTGGAAAGGTTAGAGGTATAACTTGTGAAAAAGAAAGAGGCATAGGACAGACAGCAAGAGAAACAAAGGAGAGAAGAAAGATGATTAGAGTACTTTAAGAAGTTTTGCACTGTGGTATGCAATTGAACTGCTCTTCTGTCATCTCATGAGAATTTCAGTAAATGCTGCAGCACTTGACAATACTTTTAGAGTTGGCTTTGTGGTAGGGCTTGAGGGAAATACTGCTTACTGGATCCGCTGATTTATTTTTACTGAAGTTTTCAGAGATTCAACAAAATGCTAAACATGGCCTCTAGGGGAATATTTTTATTTCATATAGGAGAAGACCAGGGAAGGCCCACATAGAAAGGCAAAACTCTGGGCATCAATTCAAAAAGGAAAAGAAACAGAGTATAAATACTGCTAAGCAAAATACGCATCTTACTATCCAAGCCGTGATGGGTCAGGCAGTGAGAGCTCACAACAAAGGTGATATAAAGCAGAAACCCAAATGAGAAAGTCAGTTGGTATTGGTGAGGGCCAACAACAGATGTCAGGAAGTAAGTCACTGGGAGACTCAGGTTCAAAGTAAGAAATTCAACTCACTTCAGCGTAGGGTAAGAACTTCCACACTACAGAGCTACAGTACTAATCAGGAGCCCATCCCCTGCGGTGTATAGAATACACAATAGGAGCCAAATATTTTAAGGTAGAGTTTTATGAAGAAAACCAAATCATTTGGATACCAGAGTACCCAAAACAGAGAAACAGAGAACAACATTTACACAAACCTTAGTCAATTAATTATTTTTATATCTCTTATTAAGCTCCTCTGATTTATACAAGGACTGTATCTAGAATGTAAACTAGTGGTAAGCCTGAAATTGAAGGAGGGTATTGTAGTAGCAGACTTAGAAAAATGTGAGTTTTGGAAGTCAGGCAAACTTTACACTTCTCATTTACCATGAATTCCTAAAACCAAAAAACTTTATTCAAAGGTCAAACTCCATTTTAAAAATAAACTTTAGTATTAAAAACAAATAAACTGCCAATCATTTCAAGATTCTGCAGTGCTCCTGCAATTTAATAATAACCAAAACAGCACTTACATCTATAAAAGCAACAAGACTTTGCTTTGTGCCCCACCCCTAGCAATACTGACATCCGAAATAAAGGACCTGGGGAGGTAAACTGAGCCTCATAAATACTCCAGATATGACTGCAGACATCACAATAACTTTCCTACAGAAAAAGAGGGGGGGAAAAAAAAAGACTAGTTTTGCTATCAGCAAGACTAAAACAGCACACCTCATCAATAATATTACCCCTGTTTTATCTTAAATTGTACACCAAAGAAAACATGGAAGAAAGAAAAATACTCTGTCTTGTTGACATTAATTCAAAATGCACTTATGCCCCACATTCTTGCAACTTCCAGTTTGAGCCCTGATTTCTTGGGTAACCTAGAACTGAGAAAATGCATCTAAACCTACTACAATGACCTTTCAATTCTATGCCATTATATCTGAGCATTAAAAGAGTATAGGGCTTCCCTGGTGGTGCAGTGGTTGAGAGTCCGCCTGCCAATGCAGGAGACACGGGTTCGTGCCCCGGTCTGGGAAGATCCCACATGCCGCGGAGCGGCTAGGCCCATGAGCCATGGCCACTGAGCCTGCACGTCTGGAGCGGGTGCTCCACAACGGGAGAGGCCACAACGATGAGAGGCCCGCGTACCACAAAAAAAAAAAAAAAAGAGCATAAAGAAGCTCATAAGTCTTAAATTTTCCCATATTTAAATAACAGTATGGTTCTTTGTATGTGATATTGTAAATATATGCTTTATATTCTGCAACAGGGTATTTGGCTCTACAAGAAGAAGTGTTACACTTACACTACTTGCAAGTATAAACTGTTCAAGATTAGGAGTTAAACCCTCTGAATTCATAGAGATTTTAAGCTGATAATGAAAAATTGACAGTGATCAAGAGGCATGGAAAAGAAACTAAGATGCTAGTGAAGATTCCGGAAGAAAGTGATTAACACTGGCACTGGCCGTAAAGGTCAGCATGTTGCAGTGCAGGTGCATCTACAATGTAATTCACTCCATGAAGCCATATATAAGCTCCATATTACCCAAAGGGGCTGTTTTATAGCTCAGGAGAGTAGGAACTTGGTCTTACTCACCACTGTAAACCCAACCCTGATACCAAGTAAGTGCTCAATAAATGTGTACTGAATCAATTAATGCAAAAACGAACAGGTCAGGCTCTCAGAAGAAATGCAGTAAAATGTGAAAGGGAACAACCTAAATAGCAAGCCTACCCTGCAGCTTACCTGAAGGGTATTTACTCAGACACCAAAATCCTCTCTACCAGAAAAGTACATCTCCCTGCCCAGAAGCCCCAGCAGCACACAACTTGAGTACTTCAGTCCTGGTTCAGATCCCAGAAGAGCAGTACCAATTCTGTGGTCTAAGCTGGACATTGGTAGGAGAATGGGTGAATCTAGCATCAATTCAAGAGAACAAGAGAACAATAAGAGTAGCTACCACTTACTGAATGTTTACCACGTGACAGGTACTGTACTAACCACTTTCCAGGCTTTACTCATTTACTCTTCACAAAATACTTCAAGGTGTTATTATTCTCATTTTACAGATAAGGAAACAGAGACCCATAGAGTTGAAGCTATCTATCCAACATCACACAGCTAATTTAAAAAATGAACCTAGAATTTGAACAAGGCTTGTCTAATCACAAAGTCTTTTTTCTATTATAACACCATCCAGAATGACAGAGTAGCTCCTAATTTCGAGAGGTTCCAAGAGACTAATTACATTCAATCCCTTCAAGTTGATCTTAACCCTCAAAACCAATTTGCTATAGCAGGGTCATGATGACCACCCTGGAACATAATTCCCTGTGACGCTTTGAGACTTGGTCATCAAACACATTTCATATGCATGAGATGACTTTTATAGCTAACTGACATCTTTTGTAATCTGGAGCGAAAACTGAATAGGAGAAAAGAAAAAAAAATGTGTGGGGAGAAGGGGGAGTAGGTGGGCGAAGGAATTAAGAAAAACAATAAGAGGGAAAGGGTACAAAGGGAAAAGGAAAAACAGAGGCTGAGACCAGATTATTATTTGAAAGCTATTACTCTGCTAAATGAAACCTGGAACGCCAGGGTCTTTGAAAAGTAAGTGTGAAAAATGAGAGATTTTTGCCAATAGACCCAGTAAAAATAAGCAGCTACAACAGTGTAGCCCATTGTTTTGAACCTTCTTTAGCCTACTTAACTAAATTTAAACATGACAGCCAGTTTCATAAATTCTTTCCACTATTTTGTTTTTTTAATGTAGGTTGAAATTGGAACTTTCTCTGTTCCTTTTCTCCACCTTTCAAATAAGTCCGAATAACAGATTCTCTCAGACCCCCGTGTCACCAAGACTCACAATGCCTACACATGTCCAGCTATGTTTCTAAGGGTTTGGGGACTTTTTTTTTTCTGGTGGTCTCTTTATGACTTTATTTTGTCCTGTTATTACTACCTTTACCTAAAAAGGCTAGATTTAAGTAGTTCATCTAGTGGTACTTATGTTTTCTCCAGTAAAATTATACAACTATACTATGAACTCCAAAACCAAGACTTCAGCATCACATTAGTTTGAGGTAGTTTTACTTTTTACTTTCAAATTACTTTAATCAACCGTTTCCCTATCCAGCTTGTACCAAGTGTTTAATCATGTCAACAACACTACCCTGGCTGCCATGCTAGATTTCCTCGCCACCTATCTTCTGCTGTAACCACTGTGTCACATTGTGCAGCATTAAAGTTATATTTACCATTCACTGAGTTCCAGGCACTGGGCAAGGTGCCACTCCACAATCATGGGCAAACTCCACAATCTCTTTTCTCCTCTGATGTACCCAAGCTAAAGAGTATTTTCTGGAAGAGTTAAGATACTAGGTCAATTTTTTTCTACCATATATTCATACTACCCAATCTGAGCTGGGCTCTTAGACTTATTCAGAGCTTCACTCCTTTATCCCTATGTATAAATACCTTTTCAGCCTCTACCATATGCCAAGCCTGATTCTAGGCACTGGAAATATGATGAATAAATGAATCAGACAAAATCCACACCATCATGAGGCTTACAATTTATAAGACAGACAAATTAAAAGCATATAATATAATATTAAGTAATGATAAATGTTATGAAGCAGAGATCCATGCAAATTGTTTCCCTAACACATTTCCTTTAGTGACTCTTAGAATTCCTTTTCACTTTTCTCATATCTTCAATCCTATATATAGTCCCCTAAATCTCTGTAGATTAACCCTTCCTTCCATTTTACAGATAAGGTAGAGGATGGTCACCATTTATACTCTTGGCTCCTCTACAGCTCAAAATATCTCTGTACCTTCACCCACTGTACCAGGGATAATGCTGTCAAAGTAAACTCAACTCAAGCTGGTTTATACAATAAAAGAAATTCATTGGTTCACATAACTGAAAATTCTAGAAGTAATCAAGCTTTGGGCACATGGCAAAGATCCAGTTGTTCTGATTTTCTCTATTCTGCCCTTTTCCATGTTTAAGCTTCATCCTCAAGCTGTGCTGCCTTCCCTCAACTGAAAGAGAGCTGCCAGGAGCATGCTTCGTCATTCATATACTGGGAGTTAGAAATGAGTCACTTTTACAGCATCATAAAAAATCCAAAAAATCCTAAACTCTGGCTAAACCAGCACTGTAACAATTACCAGGAAATGCCTTGGGGAAGACTGGATTAAGTCTGAGTTTATCAGTGGAGCAAAGCAGATGGGGTTACACTAACTGGCTTAGGACAATAAGAAACAAATTCAAAGCTGGGGTCAGTTCCACTAACCTGCATGGCTAGGGCATGGTGGCATGAATAATGAGACCACCACAATGTTCCTTAACTTATTCTTTCCTCCATAGCATGTTTCTGAAAGCAGTATCCTTCCTCTCAGCTAAGACAATTTGAATTTTGGAATGACCATTGTTCTAAAAAACTATACAAAATAAATCTGAAATTAAGATAGACAAGAGTAATTCAAATAAATATTTAAATTGCTGCTGTATTGCATTGTGCTACATGATTGTGTAGCCAAATTACTTTTCTACTGCCTGTTTTGATTAATTGATGAGTAATATACAATTTTATCAGGTGCATTTATTTTGTATGCATCTCTTAATCATCTGTATTCAATGACTGTTGCAGTAACAGTAACTCAAGAAAGGCAAAGTAACTAAGGGATTAGACCACTTAGGTCACCCGACCAGGAAAAATACCCAGACTAGCTAAAGTTTCAACAAAGGTTAAGGGAAATTTAAACTGGATAGTAGAGGAGAGAAATTGTGACTGTCAGTTACGTCCTTGAGAATAGCTTCAGTAGCAAGGACTATATAGTTTATTTCACTAATCATCTTGACTCAAGATTTTTAGATGATGGCAAGTGGCCATTGCTTTGAAGAAGTCACTAAACTGAAACTGTATCTTTCCTTATAAAGGATAAATAAAACATCATGCTTTCCCAAAAATGGAGACTCTATATTATAATGTGGGAGCTAAATATCATGGGAGAGTACATGTAGATCTATATCAGATACAATTTATATACAATCTCAGATAAGTCCAGCCCCCAGAAATTGAGATGCTTGCTCAGTTAGGTTTCTTGTACTTTCAGCAAGCTCTATTATTAAAAATAAACAAGGAATATGAAATTTTTATTAGTTGCCCCATTTAATAGACATTTAGCATCTATCTTTCACATGACATAACAATAAAGGAATCAGAACATAATAGCTACTTATTTAGACTTAACTCTAATACTATGATGCACACAATTCAATCATTCTTCATTATTATGAAGACACTTTAGGATATTATACTAACTCTGATTACCATCTATGAACATCTATAAACAATAAACATCATCTATCAAGGTCTTGGCAAAGCATATGAATGACAATTAACAGTGACTTACAGTGATTAAACACTGATGTCAGAAATTATCTTGAATAAGCTGTTTCTTTTTTATTTCAAGAGAACACAGGGAAAGACAATATACATACATTCCCTCAAAATGAAGTTGATTCCTTCCCCAGGAACAAAGAATATCTCAAGTATAATGGCCCACTAGGGTCCAATGCAGTAGAAGAAATGCACTGATAAGACACGGAACATAACCCATTTGTTCCCATGCCAACTATTTGCTACTAGGCAAGTACAAAAGTACACTTTTCCAGTTTCCAGTCACTACCAAAAGAGCATTTACCTTTTGTGTCTTTACCAAGTCTAGCTCTAAGCTTGCTGTGTGGCTACTCTACAATTCCTTGAACTCACTTGAAGCAGAACTTCATGTTCTCCTATAAAATTTTACCCTGGATTCAGAACATATATAATGATTACTTTCTATGATTCATTCATCACCATTTTTTTCATTATTACACTTAGCCTAATTACTTTTTACCTTCAATCTACTTGAAATACTGCATTATCCTCTGTCCACAGTTTTCCTTTTTATCTTAAAAAGAGTAACCCTTTTTGAGAGGGGATCAAGATGGCAGGGTAGGAGAACGTGGAGCTCACCTCTCCTCAGAAACACACCCAAAATACACTTACATGTGGAACAACTCTCACAGAAAACTTCCTGGAAATTGGCAGAAGAACTCCTACACAAGCAAAGCTGCAAGAAAGATCTCTACGTAACCAGGTAGGATGGGGGAAAAAAGGCATCAGGTAGAGACCGATGCCCCTGAGAGGTATCCGTAAGGAAGAGAAGGTCCACACAGGTGGATTCTTGCCCTAGGGAGTGAGTAGGTCAGCCCACAATCTGGACATCACAGTCCTGGGGTCCCGTGCAGAGGAGACAAGCCCCCTGCCTGCTGGGAAATCCACTGAGACAGATAGAAGGGCTGGAGAAGTCTAGACTCTGCTTGTAAGGAGTGCCCACATGCTGGCTTGCTAACAATCAGGGTGGAGAGAGCCTCGCATTGGCAGCTCACACTTCCCAATCCAAAGGGGCAAATGCCCCATCCCTGCTCACTCCCTACCACAGCCTGGTGCAAGATCAAGGCATAGATTTGGTCTAGCTACAAAGAGACAGACTAGGGCACCTGGGGTGTGATCAGGGCAAAGCCGTGGAGACCACTGTCAGCTTGGGCACAGGGGTGGTGGGTCAAGTTGAGGCAGACATTGTCGGCTCATGCACAGGGCAGTGCCACAAGAAAACAGAGGCTGAGCGCTGAATTCCTGGCAGTGGACTCCAGGCAGCTCTTCAGATACAGCCGTGAGAGCATCGGATGTGATCTGGGTGGAACCATGGAGCCTACTATCGGTGCATACACTGTGGTAGCAGGTCCAGCCATGGTAGACAGCGTACACAGGGTGGCACCAGAAGAATGCACAATGGTTAAGCACCGGGCCGGAGTACGCAGCAGTTTTTTCCCAAGGAGAACGCCCCAGCTCTGCCCATTCTACACCACAGCTTAGTGCTACACCACAGCTTAGCACTAGCTCTGAGGCAGACAGGTCCTGGGAAAAGTCTGCCACAGAGGCATCACAGATCTCAGGCAGAAGCACAGCCACCTCAATTCCTGCAGCCACAATGCCCCGAGCCCCAGCCTACTCCACACCACAGTCTTGCACTAGATATGGGATGAACACAACAGAGAATGACATGTGACCATGGGCTGCTCCTGAGCAGAAGCATGGATGCCTACACAGCTGGCAAACAGATCTGCTGTCGTCACAGAGGATTCACTACACAGGCAGCACGTAGGTCTCATCAAACAGAGCCTGGTCAAACCTAAGCCTCAGGGCTTCCACTCCAATGACTGGGGAGCAGACTCCACCTCCAACAGGGCAGTAACAACCAGGGAGCAAAGAGAAAGCCCCACCTCACATCCAGCACAGACTCTAGACACTGCAACACCAACCACACCCCCTATCAAGGGGATAACAGCCAGCACACTCTGACTAAAGATGTGGTTTGCACCCATGCCAAACCAGCCCTTGCACTAAAAATACTGGATACAGCCTACGTAGGGATGCTCCCACATAAACACACCCCTTCAAGAATGCAATATATAACTGTTTCCCCTAAATTCGTAGAGATAGAGAAAGATAAGTAAAATGAAAATGTAGAGGAACTACTCCCGATTAAGAGAACAAGAGAAATCCTCTGAAAGAACAAATGATAAAACAGACCTCAGCAGTCTACTAGACCCTGAGTTTAAAAAGGAGGTAATAAAAATGCTACAGAAATTAAGAAAGGTTATTGATAGAAATGCAATCACTGTAACAAGGAACTAGAAACTATAAAGATGAACTAATCAAAATTAGACAATCCAATTGCCAAGATAAAAACCAATCTAAAAGCAATGAATAGCAGACTAAATGACAGAGAAGAACAAATAAGTAACCTGGAATATAGAATAATGGAAATCACCCAATCAGAACAGCAGACTGAAAGACAGATGAAAAAAAATGAAAGCAACTTTAAAAATCTATGGTATAATATAAAGCATGGCAACCTACGCATAATAGGGGCTCCAGAAGGAGAAGAGAGAGAGAAGGGGATCTAAATGTATTTGATGAACTTATGGCTGAAAACTTTCCAAACCTGAAGAAGGAAACAGATATCCAGGCAGAGGAAGCACAGAGGATCTCAAACAAAATAAACCCAAACAGACCCACACCAAGACATACCATATAAAATGCCAAAAGACAGAGGATTCTAAAGGCAGCGAGAGAAAAACAAAGAGCCAGTTACAAGGGAAAAACCCTCCATAAGGCTATCAGCTGATTTTGCTGCAGAAACTTTGCAGGTCAGATACGTTCAAAGTCCTGAAAGGGAAAAACCTGCAAAAGGAGGTTTAATTTCTCAGGCAAACACTAAAAGAATTCAGCAATATTAAACCTATCCTAAAAGAAATATTGAAGGGTTTTCTCTAAATAGAAAAGAAGCAAGAATCTATAGGAAAGGGAAAATCACAATAAGGCAGGCAAATATATAAAAGGATTGAAGCACTTAAATAAGCCAGTACATAGATTAAAAAATAATTAAAATATTTTAAAAGTGATTATAACTACAACAAACAGCAAAAGGATAAGCATTAAGATGTAAAATAGGACATCAAGATCACAAAATGTAAGGGAGGGGAGTACAAAAATGTAGATCTTTTAGAATGTATTTAACTTGTATGACTATCAGTTTAAAGCAAGTAGATACAGTTATGGGTCAACATACTTGAAATCCAGAGCAATCACTAAGCAAAACCTTACAACAGATTCACAAAAACCAAAAGAAAGTAACTCATGAATACTAAAAACCACAAAAGGAAAAACAAAAAGAAGAAATGAACAAAGAAAAACTACAAAAACAACTAGAAAACAAGGAATAAAATGGCAATATCAATAATTACTTTAAATTCAATGGACTAAATGCTCCAATCAAAACACATAGAGTGGCAGATTGGATAAAAAAAAACCCAAGAACCTACAATATGCTGCCTACAATTAACTCACTTCAGGGTGAAAGACACACACACACACACACACATGCACACAAAGTAAGGTGATGAAAAAAAGATATTTCCTACAAATGGAAACAACAAGATAGCAGGCATAGCAATACTCATATCAGACAAAACAGACTTTTAAAACAAAGGCTATAACAAATGACAAAGAAGGGCATTACATAATGAAAAAGGGATCAATACAAGAAGACAATATTACACTCATTAACATATATGTAACCAATACAGAAACACCTAAATATATAAAGCAAACATTAACAGAAATAAAGGGAGAAATTGACAATAATACAACAATAGTAGGAGACTTTAACACCCCACTCACATCAATGGACAGAAAATCAAAAAGGCAACAGAGGTCCTAAATGACACAACAGAACAGCTGGACTTAATTAGCATCCACAGTACACTGCATCCAAAAAACCCAGAATACATTCCTTTCAAGGGTGCAGAGAACATAGGGTAGACCATGTACTAGGACACAAAACAAGCCTCAACAAATTTAAGAGGACAGAAATTATTTCAATTATCTTCTCTAAACACAACAGTATGAAACTAGATATCAACCATAGAAAGAAAAACAGGGAAAGAATGAACACATGCAGACTAAACATGCAACTAAAAAACCAATGAGTCAACAATGAAATCAAAGAGGAAATCAGAAAATACCTCAAGACAAACAATAATGAAAACACAACCTTACAAAATCTACAGGATGCAGCAGAAGCAGTTCTCACAGAAAGTACACAGAGATACAGGCCTTCCTCAAGAAACAAGAAAAATCTCAAATAAACAACCTAAACTACCACCTAAAAGAACTAGAGAAAGAAGAACAAACAAAACCCAAAGTCAGCAGATGGAAGGAAATAATAAAGATCAGAGAGGAAATTTAAAAATGGAGATCAAAAAATCAACAGAAAAGCTCAATAAAACCAAGAGCTGGTTTTTTGAAAAGATAAATAAAATTGGCAAACTTCTAGTTAGGCTCACTAAGAAAAGAGAGAGGATCAAATAAACAAAATAAGAAATGAAAGATAAGAAATAACAACTGATACCATAGAAATACAAAAAATCATAAGAGAATTATATGAACAGTTACATGCCAACAAATTGGACAACTAAAAGAAATGGACAAGTTTCTAGAAACATACAGCCTGACAAAACTGAGTCAAGAAGAAATAAATAACTTGAACAGGCTGATCACTAGAAATGAAACACAATCTGTAATAAATAAACTCCCTGCAAACAAAGTCCATGACTGGATGGCTTCACTGGCCAATTCTACCAAACATACAAAGAAGGACTTGTACCTATCTTGCTCAGACTATTCAAAAAAATTGAAGAGAAGGGAACACTCCCAAATTCATTCTATGAAGCCACCATCACCCTGATACCAAAACCAGAAAAAGACACTACAAAAAAAAGAAAATGACAGGCCAATATCTTTGATGAATATAGATGCAAAAATCCTCATCAAAATATTAGCAAACCAAATCCAAGAATATATAAAAAGGGTCATACACCATGCTCAAGGTGAATTAATTCCAGGGTCACAAGAATGTTTCAACATACACAAATCAATGTGATACCCTGCATCAATAAAAGACAAAATTCACATGGTCATCTTAATAGACACAGAAAAAGCATTCAACAAAATTCAACATCCATTCATGATAGAAACTCTCACCAAAGTGGCTATAGAGGGAATATATCTCAACATAATAAAAAGCTATTTATG
This sequence comes from Monodon monoceros, assembly GCF_005190385.1. Classification (NCBI taxonomy): domain Eukaryota; kingdom Metazoa; phylum Chordata; class Mammalia; order Artiodactyla; family Monodontidae; genus Monodon; species Monodon monoceros. The sequence continues at coordinate 122,665,579 of NW_021703777.1, forward strand.
ACAAACCCACAGCCAACATAATACTCCTTGGTGCAAAACTGAAAGCCTTATTGCTAAATTCAGAAACAGACAAGGATGCCCACTCTCACCGTTTCTATTCAATATAGTGTTGGAATTCCTAGTCACAACAATCAAACAAGAAAAAGAAATAAAAGGGATCCAACTTGGAAGGGAAGAGGTAACAATGTCACTATTTGCAGATGACATGATACTCTATATAGAGAAACCTAAAATCTCCATACAAAAACTATTATAACTAATAAGTGAATTCAGCAAGGTAGCAGGATACAAGATTAATATAGTGAAATCTGTTGCATTTCTTTACACTTTATAATGAAACATCAGAAAAAGTAAAAAAATAAAAATCCAGTTTAAAATCACTTCAAAAAGTAATGAAATACCTAAGAATAAACATAACCAAGGAGGTTATGGACCTACACACTGAAAACTATAAAACATTGATAAGGGAAATTGAAGATAGGGTTCAAAGAAATGAAAAGATATCCCATGCTCCTGAATTGGAAGAACTGATTTTGTTAAAATGGCCATAGTACCCAAAGCAATCTACAGATATAACGTGATCCCTATCAAATTACCCATGACATTTCTCACAGAACTAGAACAAATAATCCTAAAATTTATATGGAACCACAAAAAACCCAAAATTGCCAAAGCAATCCTGAGGAAAAAGAACAGAGCTGGAGGCATAACCCTTCCAGATTTCAGATGATACTACAAAGATACAGTAATCAAAACAGCATAAAAACAGACACAGATCAATGGAACAGAATAGAGAGCCCAAAAATAAACTCATGCACCTATGGTCAATTAATTTATGACAAAGGAGGCAATACAATGGAGAAAAGAGAGTCTCTTCAGCAAATGGTGCTGGGAAAGCTGGACAGCTACATGTAAATCAATGAAATTAGAACACTCCATCACACCATATACAAAAATAAACTCAAAATGGTTTAAAGACCTAAATATAAGATATGACACCATAAAACTCCTAGAAAAGAACACAGGCAAAACATTCTCTGACATAAGTTGTAGCAATATTTTCTTAGATAAGACTCCCAAGGCAAAAGAAATAAAAGCAAAAAATAAGCAAATGGGACCTAATCAAACTTAAAAGCTTTTGCACAGCAAAGGAAACCATCAACAAAATGAAAAGATAACCTACGAAATGGGAGAAAATGTTTACAAATGATACAACCTACAAGGGGTTAATATCCAAAATATACAAACAGCTCATACAACTCAATATCAAAAAAACAAACAATCCAATCAAAAATTGGGCAGAAGACCAAAATAAACCTTTTTTCCAAAGAAGACATACAGATGGCCAACAGGCAAATGAAAAGATGCTCAACATCGCTACTTATTAGAGAAATGAAAATCAAAACCACAATGATCTATATCACCTCATATAGATCAAAATAGCTATCATCAAAAAGCCTACAAACAACAAATACTGGAGAGGGTGTGGAAAAAAGGGAACCTTCACACACTGTTAGTGGGAATGTAAACTGGTGCAGCTACTATGGACAAGAGTATGGAGGTTCTTTAAAAAACTAAGAATAGGGGGCTTCCCTGGTGGCGCAGTGTTTGAGAGTCCGCCTGCCGATGCAGGGGACACAGGTTCACGCCCCGGTCCGGGAAGATCCCACATGCCGCAGAGCGGCTGGGCCCGTGAGCCATGGCCACTGAGCCTGCACGTCCAGAGCCTGTGCTCTGCAACAGGAGAGGCCACAACAGTGAGAGGCCCACTTACCGCAAAAAAAAAAAAAAAAACTAATAGAGCTACCATATGCTCCAGTGACCCCACTGCTGGGTATATATCTCAAAAAGATGAGAACTCTAATTCGTAAAAGATACATGCACTCCAACGTTCACAGAAGCACTATGTACAACAGCAAAGACATAGAAACAACCCAAGTGCCCAACAACAGACAACTGGCTTAAGAAGATATGGTGTGTATGTATATATATATATACACACACACAATGGAATTTCACTCAGCCATAAGAATGAATCAAATATTGTCATTTGCAGAAACATGGATGGACCTAGAGAATACTACGTGAAATACGTCGGACAGAGAAAGACAAATACTATATGATATCACTTACATATGGAATCTAAAAATAATACAAATGAACCTATATACAGAACACAGACAGACTTACAGACAAAACAAACTTATGGTTACCAGAGGGGAGAGGGAGGGGAGGAGGGACAAATTAGGAGTATGGGATTAAAAGATGCAAACTACTGTACAAAAATAGATAGGCAACAAGGATTTACTGTACAGCACAGGGAATTGTATTCAATAACCTATTATAAGGTTATTCAATAACCTATTATAATTTCAGATTATAATGGAATATAATCTGAAAAAATATATATCTGAATCACTTTGCTGTACACCTGAAACTAATATATTATAAATGAACTATACTTCAACTTTTTACAAGAGAGTAGCCCTTTCCAAACTATAATAAATTGAAATCTTTCCACCTGCCAGCTTCTGTATACTATGATCATCAATATCTGATAATTATTTTAATCAGGAAATAGTCTTCCCAGACCATCCTTACAGTCCCTTTGATGGACTTCCTAAGGCTACTCCCCAGCAAGAAGCCCAAGGCCCATCATTTGGCCCATAATCTCCTCTCTGTTCCAAATCAACCACAATTCTCATTGCAAGGTAAAGTGAACCCAGACTCCTGAGGAAGACAAATTGAAACTGGCAGGCAGTAGAATCTAGAACTGCTATCAAGATAGTAGCAATGATAAATTTCTCAAAGGTAGCTTTAAATGTCTACCCTTTAAACAGATAGAGATAAAACAATCTTATGGATATCAGAGGGAAACAGGGGAGAGATTGGGAGATAGGGATTGACGTATACACACTACTATATATAAAATAATTAATAAGGACCCACTGTATAGCACAGGGAACTCTATTCAATACTCTGTAATGACCTATATGGGGAAAGAATCTTAAAAAGACTGGATATATGTATATGTATAACTGATTCACTTTGCTGTACACCTGAAACTAACACAACATTGTAAATTGACTATACTCCAATAAAAACTTTTAAAAATAATTTTTTTAAAGTCTACCCTTTAAATTAATACAAATATCACAGTAAAAGCTTGCTTTGGGAGGGACTGGCCAAGGCAAAATTTTAGAACTGGGTTTTTTTTCTCGAGCACCCAATCCTCCTCTGTGGAACCTTTCCAGAAAGGCCACAGCACCTCATTCAAAGCAATCGTTGCATTTACATTTCTCCTTCCATCTTACTAACAAAATTCATAGGAGAGAACCTCTTGACTCTCATTTAAAACTTAGACTAAATGTGTCACTATTACCTTTATTATGTGAATTTTCTTTTCATATAGAATACAAATGTGTAAAGTTAAAAGCTCTGTTCCTATTAGACATATTAAAAGTATCCAGAAGTAAGTTAGGGAAGTACGGTGGTCATATGTTGCTGTTCCCTGCACGATACTCAGACTCTGCCATGGGATGCTACCTTTACCCATGAACAAAGTTATGGCAGGACTAACACAATCACTCTGGCTCCCCTAGATTTGAAGTCTAGAACAGTGTCTCAAAGACTGACAATTTTTGGTTTCCATCCCAACAGTGAGAGAAGCACCCTGAAATGGATGTGCTTCATTTCTTGCCCTAGATCTCCAAGGTTTCTCTGGTTCCTGTGCTTTCGTGGTTCCTGTCCTTCAATTCTGAATCCATAGTTGTCCAATAAATTTCATTTTTTACTGTTTGCCAGAGACTCTTTCTATTGCAACTAAAGAAGTTAAACTTAAAGAAGTAGAAAATATGGATGCAAAATTGTCCTTACTGATTGTCTAAAATCACTCTATGTGAGCAACAGCCTGTGCCATCTTTACAGCAGGCTGCCACTACTTCAAATTTTGGAAAAAGAACAAGCATGAATCCTGTATTTCATTTCCAGTTAAAATTCTCCCTTACACATACCCTGAATTCTCCTTGGTGTTCATTTATTTCCAGCCTCTGACCTTAGCAAGATCAAAACTGAGCTACATGAAATTAATCAGATTTTTTTTTTCATTTTAACTGAAATGAGAATTAGGAAAATTACTTACTCTTTATGATAATATCCCAAATGTGTAACAGCAATATTAATAAAATACTCTAAGAGGACTAGTGACCAAAGGAGGTAAAACAGAAATCAAAACTGTCATAAGAAAAAGGCTGAAGGAAATTTGTTTGTTTTAAGCAAAAGAAAATTTAAGAATGCTTGACGGTTATCTTCAAATATGTAAATAACTATCACATAGAAAGGTCAAAACTCAGAGTAAAAGGTAAATGCTACGGGGTGAATATTTAATTCAATGTGAGAACTGCGTTTCAACCACACTTTCCCAAAAAGGGAACTAGTCACAGGATTAGACAGAAAGTTTCCCACCTCTGGAAATGTTTAAGAAGGGGCATAAACAGCATTTGTATGGAAAGCTAGATAATTCAACCCTCAGATTCTATATTTCTTTTTTTTTCCTCAGATTCTATATTTCTATGTACTTCAAACTAAAATTTCAATTACTCTATTTTATATTCACGGAATACTGCTACCTAATATCTACTACAACTGAAATATTTTTCATGCAGAGGGTAATTATGTATAAAAAGAAACAAAGGAACTCCTGAAATTTACCCACAAACTGTACAGTTTGCCTTTTTGATTTCCTTTCTAGAACTGTACTCCTTGGATTCATACCTCATATGATAAATAAAAATAATTTTTTCATGTATAATTTACAAAATAAGTCACCATTTTCAGAGAAAAAAGCCACTTAAGACAAACCAATAGCAGATGTACTTATATTGAGGGTTGAGAAACCCAAGATGGCCTCATCTCAGAGAAACAAGAACAGTTTACTGGCTAAAGTTTTCATATCAACCTGAACCAAATTTTTCATCTATCATTTCCATTTTGGAAAATTTTAGTTAGTTATGCATTTATAGTATTTAAGAAGGGTGGCAGGCACATGCTTTACACAAGTTTTCTAAGAAGAAGCTTCCAGATCAGGGGCTGATGAAATAATAAGTCTCTGCATTCCATGGATAGTACAAGCAGAGTAAAAAAATTGTATTATAACAACAGTTTAACTTGTTACAGTGTTGCAATATTTCTCTATCCATATTACAAAACGCCTCCTGATGTAATTTATGTATAGAACCAATGCTAACTCTATAGAACACATTATTATAACAAAGGAGACATGGATTGGCAACTACAAGCAGCCACAGTTAACATGTCAGTCCTAAGCTAACCATTCTTTTTCCTTGCCTCTTCCTACCAAATTTAATATTTTCATAACTAAAAATATCCCTCAAAATCAACTAACCATTAAGAAAGAAACGTTAGCATTGTACCTACACATATATAAAATGTATCTCTTATCATATACATGGAATACCAAACTTTACAAAGGAATAGATTAAAATAAACTCATTACAAATATGAAAGAAAAATTTGCCTCCATGTTGTCTCCAAAAAGGGTCATATACACAATTGACTTAGGGAATTTAACTCATTAGCTTTAACAATTAGAAATTAATTCACCCGGGGAGCTGAAGGTAGTCTGAATGCATGAATGTTATGCATCCTATCTTACATCAAGGAAATTCAGATTCAATATTCAATATTCCAGCATGGACCAACAAGCCATTTAACTATTATTTATATAATTAAACATAGAGACCAACATACAGATATCATTCCTCTCCTTTGTCTTTATTGTAGTATTTTTGTTATCTGGTAACTTGAAACTATATAAAACGTATGTTTACTAAGAAATCCTTCACTCATTTAAGCTTTTTTTAAATGTCTGTTATTATGTTGTCTACATATCTTAAAACAATTATTTTCAAATAACCAGACAAAGAAAAGAATGACAGGCTTCAAGATGGCCAAAGAGTAAGACATGGAGATCACCTTCCTCCCTACAAATACATCAGAAATACATCTACATGTGGAACAACTCCTTCAGAACACCTACTGAACACTGGCAGAAGACCTCAGACCTCCCAAAAGGCAAGAAACTCCCCACATACCTGGGTAGGGCAAAAGAAAAAAGAAAAAACAGAAACAAAGAATAGGGACGGGACCTGCACCAGTAGGAGAGAGCTGTGAAGGAGGAAAGGTTTCCACACACTAGAAGCCCCTTCGCGGGCGGAGACTGCGGGTGGCGGTGGGGGAAGCTTCAGAGCCGTGGAGGAGAGCGCAGCAACAGGGGTGCGGAGGGCAAAGCGGAGAGATTCCCGCACAGAGGATCAGTGCCGACCAGCACTCACCAGCCCGAGAGGCTTGTCTGCTCACCTACTGGGGCGGGCGGGGTCTGGGAGCTGAGGCTCGGGCTTCGTAGGTCGGATCCCAGGGAGAGGACTGGGGTTGGCTGCGTGAACACAGCCTGAAAGGGGCTAGTGCGCCACGGCTACCGGAAGGGAGTCCGGGAAAATGTCTGGAGCTGCCAAAGAGGCAAGAGACTTTTTCTTGCCTCTTTTGTTTCCTGGTGCGTGAGGAGAGGGGATTAGGATCGCTGCTGAAAGGAGCTCCAGAGACGGGCGCGAGCCACGGCTAACAGCGCGGACCCCAGAGACGGGCATGAGATGCTAAGGCTGCTGCTGCAGCCACCAAAAAGCCTGTGTACAATCACAGGTCACTCTGCACACCTCCCCTCCCCGGAGCCTGTGCAGCCCGCCACTGCCAGGGTCCCGTGATCCAGGGACAACCTCCCCAGGAGAACGCACGGCGCACCTCAGACTGGTGCAACGTCACACCGGCCTCTGACACCGCAGGTTCGCCCTGCATCCATACCCCTCCCTCCCCCCGGCCTGAGTAAGCCAGAGCCCACTAATCACCTGCTACTTTAACCAGCTCCTGTCTGAGAGAAAAACAGACGCCCTCAGGCGACCAACACGCAGAGGTGGGGCCAAATCCAAAGCTGAATCCCAGGAGCTGTGCGAACAAAGAAGAGAAAGATAAACCTCTCCCAGCAGCTTCAGGAGTAGCGGATTAAATCCCCACACTCAACCTGATGTACCCTGCATCTGTGGAATAACTAACAGACAACGAATCATCCCAAATTGAGAAGATGGACTTCGGCACCAACGATATATACTTTTTTTTCCCTTTTTTCTCTTTTTGTGTGTATCTGTATGCTTCTGTGTGAGATTTTTTCTGTATAGCTTTGCTTTTACCATTTGTCCTAGGGTTCTGTCTGTCCAGTTTTCTTTTGTTTTCGTTTTTCCTTTTTTTTAGTATAGTTTTGAGCACTTCTTATCATTGGTGGATTTCATTTTTGGTTTGCTTGCTCTTTTCTTTCTTTTTTCTTTTATTACTTTTTAAATTTTTTTAATATTTATTTTATTTAATCTCTCTCTCTCTCTCTCTCTCTCTCTCTCTTTTTCTCTTTCTCTCTTTCTTTCTTCTCCCTTTTATTCTGAGCAGTGTGGAAAACAGGCTCTTGGTGCTCCAGCCAGGCGTCAGGGCTGTGCCTCTGAGGTGGGACAGCCAAGTTCAGTACACTGGTCCACAACAGACCTCACAGCTCCACGTAACATCAAACAGCAAAAATCTCCCAGAGATCTCCATTTCCACGCCAAGACTCAGCTCCACTCAACGACCAGAAAGCTACAGTGCTGGACACCCTATGCCAAACAACTAGCAATGCTGGAACACAACACATTAGCAGAGATGCTGCCTAAAATCATAATAAGGTCACAGACCCCCCAAAACACACCACCAGACGTGGACCTGCCCACAAGAAAGACGAGATCCAGCCTCATCCACCAGAACACAGTCACTAGTCCCCTCCACGAGGAAGCCTACACAGCCCACTGAAACAACCTTAGCCACTTGGGGCAGACACCAAAAACAATGGGAAATACAAACCTGCAGCCTGTGAAAAGGAGACGCCAAACACAGTAAGTTAAGCAAAATGAGAAGACAGAGAAACACACAGAACATGAAGGAGCAAGGCAAAAACCCACCAGACCTAAAAAATGCAGAGGAAATACACAGTCTACCTGAAAAAGAATTCAGAATAATGATAGTAAAGATGATCTAAAATCTTGGAAATAGAATGGAGAAAATACAAGAGACATTTAACAAGGACCTAAAAGAACTAAAGAGCAAACAATGATGAACAACACAATAAATGAAATTAAACATTCTCTAGAAGGGATCAATAGCAGAATAACTGAGGTAGAAGAACGGATAAGTGACCTGGAAGCTAAAATAGTGGAATTAACTACTGAAGAGCAGAATAAAGAAAAAAGAATGAAAAGAACTGAGGACAGTCTCAGAGACTTCTGGGACAACATTAAATGCCCCAACATTCAAATTATAGGGGTCCCAAAAGAAGAAGAGAAAAAGAAAGGGACTGAGAAAATATTTCAAGAGATTATACTTGAAAACTTCCCTAATATGGGAAAGGAAATAGTTAATCAAGTCCACGAAGCACAGAGAGTCCCATAAAGGATAAATCCAAGGAGAAACACGCCAAGAAACACATTAATCAAACTGTCAAAAATTAAATACAAAGAAAAAATCTTAATAGCAGCAAGAGAAAAACAACAAATAACATACAAGGGAATCCCCCATAAGTTTAACAGCTGATCTTTCAGCAGAAACTCTGCAAGCCAGAAGGGACTGGCAGGACATATTTAAAGTGATGAAAGGGGAAAACATACAACAAAGATAACGCTATCCATCAAGGATTTCATTCACATTTGATGGAGAAATTAAAACCTTTACACACAAGCAAAAGCTAAGAGTATTCAGCACAACAAAACCAGCTTTACAACAAATGCTAAAGAAACTTCTTTAGGCAGGAAACACAAGAGAAGGAAAAGACCTGCAATAAAAAAAAAACCAAAATTAAGAAAATGGTAATAGGAACATACATACTGATAATTACCTTAAAAGTAAATGGATTAAATGCTCCAACCAATAGACATAGACTAGCTGAATAGAAACAAAAACAAGACCCATATATATGCTGTCAAGAAGAGAACCACTTCAGACCTAGGGACACATACAGATTGAAAGTGAGAAGAGGCAAAAAGATATTCCATGCAAACGGAAATCAAAAGAAAGCTGGAGTAGCAATTCTCATATCAGACAAAGTAGACTTTAAAACAAAGCTATTACAAGAGACAAAGGGGGACACCACATAATGATCAAGGGATCAATCCAAGAAGATATAACATTGTAAATATTTCTGCACCCAACATAGGAGCACCTCAGTACATAAGGCAGATACTAACAGCCATAAAAGGGGAAATTGACAGTAACACAATCATAGTAGGGGACTTTAACACCCCATTTTCACCAATGGACAGATCATCCAAAATGAAAATAAATAAGGAAACACAAGCTTTAAATGATACATTAAACAAGATGGAATTAATTGATATTTAGAGGACATTCCATCCAAAAACAACAGAATACACTTTCTTCTCAAGTGCTCATGGAACATTCTCCAGGATAGCTCATATCTTGGGTCACAAATCAAGCCTTGGTAAATTTAAGAAAATTGAAATCGTATCTACTATCTTTTCCAACCACAACATTATGAGACTAGATATCAATTACAGGAAATAATCTGAAAAAAAAAGAAACACATGGAGGCTAAACAATACACTACTTAATAACCAAGAGATCACTGAAGAAATCAAAAAATACCTAGAAACAAATGACAATAAAAACACGATGACCCAAAACCTGTGGGATGCAGCAAAAGCAGTTCTAAGAGGGAACTTTATAGCAATATTTTCCTACCTTAAGAAACAAGAAACATCTCAAATACATTTACACCTAAAGCAATTAAAGAAGAACAGAAAACCTCAAAAGTTAGCAGAAGAAAAGAAAGCATAAAGATCAAATCAGAAATAAATGAAAAAGAAATGAAGGAAACGATAGCAAAGATCAATAAAACTAAAAGCTGGTTCTTTGAGAAGATAAACTAAATTGATAAACCATTAGCCAGACTATCAAGAAAAAAAGGGAGAAGACTCAAATCAGTAGAATTAGAAATGAAAAAGGAGAAGTAACAACTGACACTGCAGAAATACAAAGGATCATGAGAGACTACTACAATCAACTATATGCCAATAAAATGTACAACCTGGAAGAAGTGGACAAATTCTTAGAAAAGCACAACCTTCCAAGACTGAACCAGGAAGAAATAGAGAATATGAACAGACCAATCACAAGTAATGAAATTGAAACTGTGATTAAAAATCTTCCAATAAAAAAAAGCCCAGGACAAGATGGCTGCACAGGCGAATTCTATCAAACATTTAGAGAAGAGTTAACACCTATCCTTCTCAAACTCTTCCAAAATATAGCAGAGGGAGGAACACTCCCAAACTCATTCTACAAGGCCAACATAACCCTGATACCAAAACCAGACAAAGAAGTCACAAAGAAAGAAAACTACAGGCCAATATCACTGATGAACATAGATGCAAAAATCCTCAACAAAACACTAACCAACAGAATCCAACAGCACATTAAAAGGATCATACACCATGATCAAGCGGGGTTTATCCCAGGAATGCAAGGATACTTCAATATACGCAAATCAACAATGTGATACACCATATTAACAAATTGAAGGAGAAAAACCATATGATCATTTCAATAGATGCAGAGAAAGCTTTCCACAAAATTCAACACCCATTTATGATAAAAACCCTCCAGAAAGTAGGCATAGAGGGAACTTACCTCAACATAATAAAGGCCATATATGACAAACCCACAGCCAACATCGTTCTCAATGGTGAAAAACTGAAACCATTTCCACTAAGATCAGGAACAAGACAAGACTGCCCATTCTCACAACTATTATTCAACCTAGGTTTGGAAGTTTTAGCCACAGCAATCAGAGAAGAAAAAGAAATAAAAGGAATCCAAATCGGAAGCTGTCACTGTTTGCAGATGACATGATACTATACATAGAGAATGCTACCAGACAACTACTAGAGCTTATCGATGAATTTGGTGAAGTAACAGGGCACAAAATTAATGCACAGAAATCTCTTGCATTCCTATTCACTTATGATGAAAAATCTGCAAGAGAAATTAAGAAAACACTCCCATTTACCATGGCAACAAAAAGGATAAAATACCTAGGAATTAACCTACCTAAGGAGACAAAAGACCTGTATGCAGAAAAGTATAAGACATTGATGAAAGAAATTAAAGATGATACAAATAGATGGAGAGATATCCCATGTTCTTGGATTGGAAGAATCAACATTCTGAAAATGACTAGACTACTCAAAGCAATCTACAGATTCAATGCAATGCCTATCAATCTACCACGGGCATTATTCACAGAACTTGAACAAAAAATTGCACAATTTGTATGGAAGCACAAAAGACCCCGAATAGCCAAAGCAATCTTGAGAAAGAAAAACGGAGCTGGAGGAATTAGGCTCCCTGACTTCAGACTCTGCTACAAAGCTACAGTAATCAAGACAGTATGGTACTGGCACAAAAACAGAAATATAGATCACTGGAACAGGATAGAAAGAGCAGAGATAAACCCATGCACATATGGTCACCTTATCTTTGATAAAGGATGCAAGAATATTCAATGGAGAAAAGACAGCCTCTTCAATAAGTGGTGCTGGGAAAACTGGACAGCTACATGTAAAAGAATGAAATTAGAACACTCCCTAACACCATACACAAAAATAAAATCAAAATGGATTAAAAACCTATATGTAAGGCCAGACACTATCAAACTATTAGAGGAAAACATAGGCAGAACACTCTATGACATAAATCACAACAAGATCCTTTTTGACCCACCTCCTAGAGAAATGGAAATAGAAACAAAAATAAACAAATGGGACCTAATGAAACTTAAAAGCTTTTGCATAGCAAAGGAAACCATACACAAGACGAAAAGACAACCTTCAAAATGGGAGAAAATATTTTTAAATGAAGCAACTGACAGAGGATTAATCTCCAAAACTTACAAGCAGTTCATGCAGGTCAATATCAAAAAAACAAACAACCGAATCCAAAAATGGGCAGAACACCTAAACAGACATTTCTCCAAAGAAGATATACAGGTTGCCAACAAACACATGAAAGAATGCTCAACATCACTAATAATTAGAGAAATGGAAATCAAAACTACAATGAGATATCATCTCACACTGGTCAGAATGGCCATCATCAAAAAATCTAGAAACAATAAATGCTGGAGAGGGTGTGGAGAAAAGGGAACCCTCTTGCACTGTTGGTGGGAAGGTAAATTGATACGGCTACTATGGAGAACACTAGGGAGGTTCCTTAAAAAACTAAAAATAGAATTACCATATGACCCAGCAATCCCACTACTGGGCATATACCCTGAGCAAAACATAATTCAAAAAGAGTCATGTAGCACAATGTTCACTGAAGCTCTATTTACAATAGCCAGGACATGGAAGCAACCTAAGTGTCCATTGACAGATGAATGGATAAAGAAGATGTGGCACACATATATAATGGAATATTACTCAGCCATAAAACGGAATGAAATTGGGTCACTTGTAGAGATGTGGATGGACCTAGAGACTGTCATACAGAGTGAAGTAAGTCAGAAAGAAAAACAAATACCGTATGCCAACATATACATGGAATCTAAAAAAAAAAAAAAAAAATTGTCATGAAGTACCTAGGGGTAAGATGGGAATAAAGACACAGACCTACCAGAGAATGGACTTGAGGACACGGGGAGGGGGAGGGGGTAAGCTGGCATAAAGTGAGAGAGTGGCATGGGCATATATACACTACCAAACATAAAATAGATAGCTAGTGGGAAGCAGCTGCATAGCACAGGGAGATGAGCTCAGTGGTTTGTGACCACCTAGAGGGGTGGGATAGGGAGGGTGGGAGGGAGGGAGACGCAAGAGAGAAGAGATATGGGGTATATGTATAGCTGATTCACTTTGTTATAAAGCAGAAACTAACACACCACTGTAAAGCAATTATACTCCAATAAAGATGTTAAAATATAAATAAATGAATGAAATAAAATTAAATTTAAAAAAAAAGAAAAGAATGACAAAGTTGGAAAGTCATTTTGCCTACTAAATGCTTCAGTACACATCACAATTGCTAAATTCTGTATAGACTAGAAGGAAAAGGAACTAGGTGTCTATTGCTTTAGAAATAAATGACACAGACTTCTTCTCTTCTTCCAGATTTAAAATCCATAGTCCAGTCACAACACAGTCTTGAAGGAGACAAAATGTGAAGAAGAGGTTGAGCCAGTCTTGGAACTCCAAGCAGGTACCTTGCAACCTGTTCTATACTGAAAATAAACAGCTAAGAACATCATGGGAGGGTTCCCTGCTGGACTGCTTCTGGAGTGCTGTATTTTGTTCTTAAATACTGTTTAGTATTTAACAATAGTGTTATTTTCTTCTTAAATACTAAATAATATTCAAGAACATCAACAAACCAGAATATACTCAAAGTAAGTGGTTAGGTGGAAACTCACCTGAACCTATGTCAAGAGGAACAATTGAAGAAATAAAAGACTGTTTAGTTTGGAGTAAGAAAAATTAACAGAACAACAAATAGCCATGAAGGCTTTTCATGGGCAAGAGTGTTTAGAATTTCGTGTATGTTAAGAAGTTACAGAGATAGAAGTTAAGCTCAATAAGAGGAATAAAATGCAGAAATATTTGAAGATGAAACTGGCTACCACACAAGACTCGTAGATCTTCTACCACTGGAACTATTCTGGCATAGGCTGGATAATTACTTGGCAGAAATGTTATAGAAGGAATTCAAGCAATTGGTTGATGAATACCTGAACTATATGAGCTTCAAAGCACTTTTCCAATATTAAGATTCTAAATTCTAAAATAGAAATGCTATACTCTCAGTGCTTTCACCATCTTCCTTCAAAGGGAATTCCACTGTTCCTCTGGAGTATCTATTGTAAGCCTGGTAGAAAAGAGGACTTAAAGCTGGTGAAAGGTCATAGAGATTTGAAAAATGACAGAGTGAAAGTGTTCCATAAAGAACAGCATGCATGCATGCGTGTGCACACGCACACACACACACACACACAAATTCACTTCTAAGCCTAAACTGGAATTAACAAAAGCCTTGAATGGAAGCAGAGAATTAACATACTAAATCTCAAATGTAAATATTTTGTTTATAAAACACAAATGTGTGATTAGCTAACTTAAGGCAGCATTAAGGTAGACATCACTAGACAGATGACTAGATACAGAAGAGTGTTACTAAAGCAGACTTGGAGTATTTCCAAATTTTGTATCAAATGAGCCCTGGAAATTTTCTGTACTGTTTGACTTTTTTTTTTTTTTTTTTGCAGTACATGGGCCTCTCACTGTTGTGGCCTCTCCCGTTGTGGAGCACAGGCTCCAGACGCGCAGGCTCAGCGGCCATGGCTCACGGGCCCAGCCGCTCCGCGGCATGTGGGATCTTCCCAGACCGGGGCACGAACCCGCGTCCCCTGCATCGACAGGCGGACTCCCAACCACTGCACCACCAGGGAAGCCCTGTTTGACTTTTTTTACAATGAAAATAAGTACCATAATAAAAACAATGATACTGTTTTCACTGAAGAAACAAGTGGCAGTTTAAAAACATTCCTTCAAATTACTTGATACAGTCCCATCTAGAGGTGGGGTAAACGTCTCCTCTCCTCAAATCTGGGCTCTGCAACCGATAGACCAATAGAATACATCAGAAGTAATGCAGTGCCAGTTTCCACACCAGGCTTTAAAAACATCGGCAGCTTCCACTTCCTGACTCTTGGGACACTCTCTCTTGGAACTCAGCCACCATTCTGTGAGGAAGTTCAAGTACACAACAGAGAGGCCCATGTAGAAAGGAACCAAGGTGCCTGGCCTTCAGCCCCAACTGAGCTCCCTGCCAACTTCATTCAAAGCCATGTAAGTGACTCATTTTGGAAACCATCCTCCAGCCTCCCAATCAGGCCACCCCATCTGATACTTTGTGGAGCAAACATGACCCTTCCCCACTGACCCCTGCAAATTTGAAAGCTAAATAAATATAAGTTGTTTTCTACGTTCCTAAGTTTGGGGGTGAGTTCCACAACAACAGATAACCAGAATCAAAACCAAAACTGGCACTGGTCATATGCATCTTACTTAGAGAGCATCTATTGCTCTCTAATACCTAGAATGCTATGTTCCAACTCTTCTTGTAACTTTGTCTATTGGATCCCTTTTCCTGGATATTACATATATAGAGTGTACTGCAGGGCATGTTTTTCAAAAGATCTAAATGAATCAATTATAATTTTATTTGAGAATTTTATAGCAATCTTTGAGATCATTACAGATTTGGGGAAATCAATCACAAAAGTAAATATGGGAATCACCATACCTGGCAGTATGGGAGTTAGGGGACAGAGAATATAAATACATACTCATATCAAAATCATCCAGAGTTCTCCTTACCCTATTCCAGAAGAATATTTTGAACTATAAGGGATTCTACATATCACTTAGTCCATGCCATGACATTTAATTTTATATTCATATAATAAATAAGCAGCAGAGACAGGTCTCAAACACACTTCCCTACATGTGTTTTCACAAAACACAGATGCTCTTGAAAAATCAAACTAAATAAAAATTAATACAGAGGCTATAGAGGTAAAATATATAAAAATTTATTTAGAGCTACAGTAGCAATTCTTAGTAATTTATAAATTTCCTATGGTTAGTTGCTCTTTGCTGAGCACTGTAAATAACAGGAGTAGAAGGTACATAGTCTCTGCTCCACAAATGTTCATACTGTAAATACACGTATCTTAAATCATTAGAGAACTATGATGGCAACAGGTGGAGAGGGGGGTGTCCAAAGTAAGGGAAGAGTTACAATAATGTTAGATTTGTCAAGAAGGTCTTCAGGCACATGTGCAATACATGAATGAGACCAAGCCATTAAAGCAAAGGGACTACAGGAGGAAGTAGGCAGAATCAATAATGGATATACATTTACTGGAGCTATTAAATAGAATATCCTTGCATGCCTTGTTGAAGTATTTAGATTTGCTCCAACCAACAAGGAGTCACTGCAGCAACTTAAAATTCTGCAGTCTCTTCCATCACAATCTCTTTATTTCATGAAAATATCATCCCTTGATAAATCCAAACTTATGAACATGCTGTTCCCTCTGTATGAAGTAATCTTCCTCTTTTTTGCCCTGATAACTCCCATTCATCCTCCAAGATCCAGCGCAAAGGCATCTTCAGTGTAAAGGCTTCCTTAACCCCAAGTCATATCCACCTATCTAGAAGTTCATTTTTACAACACTTTTACAGTATTTGCCACGTTAAGCTATAACTCATTTGCTTAATACTCTCTTCTAACTCTCTGGTATATGAATTCTTTAAGATCATGTTCTCTTTCTTACCTCTACTGCAATGCCTGACATATAAGGGACATAGTTAAATTTATAATTAATATATGTCAAATTAAGGATCAAGTTTGTCTTATTTTCTTCCACGCTCATAGCTGATAGCCAAATTTTATACAACATGTAAAAGAAAACTAATAAAATAAAACTACCCTCAAAACACTCAGGATGCTAAATAATTGTCTCCTTCTTCAAAGGAAATTTATTACTCATTAAAGCCTGTTGTTTACCAAAAATTCCATAAAACAAGCAATCATTATTTCTCCACAGGTATAAAATGCCCTGAACCCAAACAACAGAAAAAGTATAAACTACAGTTAAACAAAGCATAGAAATTAACAACTTAGAGTAATTTCTAGGTACATTTCATGTAATTCAATTACTTTTCATTGTATCTTGCCATGAAGAGTTAAGTTATAATTATTACTGTCAGTACCATGCCCCATCTTTACAATCTACTTCCATTTCAATGCCAAATGTGATGAGTCATGATTTCCATGCAACTGCAAACCCCACTGAGCTTCAGACTTTTTGGACCATAGGGGACTCATTCAGAAATCACGGTCAGTGCTAAAACAAGAAACAAAAGTAAAGAACCACTTTATATGACACTTTTAAACAGCATAAAGGAAAAAGTCATGAAACCACCCATATATAATGTCTGAGGTATAATTTCAGTTCATGGTGGGCTCCTGAAAACTTAAGTAAATTTTTATATAGATTTAAAATAATTTTCTTTCATCAGCTTGTATCCTCTTTTAAACTCTGTAGATTTCATCACACTGAAAAAAAGAAAGAAAAAGTCCAAACCCCACACTGTTAAGGGAAAGAAAATCCCACTAGAACACTGTCTTTTGGATAGAAATCTATTAATATTCTATTAAATTTGTATATTCAGTAAGTTTCTATAAAATATGTAAGATAAAAATAATGGTTCTCTCATAAACTAAACAGCAGAAAAATCTGACAAAAAATTTATTATTCATTCAATAATTAAATAAATCATTATTGGGCATATACTTTAAGCAACAGATACTGACTGAAAACTGATTTATGCTCTATTATTTAGGAATGCGCAAACAATTATTATTCAACGGGGTAAATGCTGTAACATTAGTAAGTACTCAGGGTAAATGCACAAGAAGAAAGTTAACTACCTGGGAAAGTTGGAAGAAACATTAGAAGAAATTATACTTTCATCTTGAAGGATTCAAAGCAGTTTAGATAGCAAGAATAGCATGTGCCAAAAAAAATAAAAGGAAGCACAAAAGAGAAGAGCCTGTTCAACAAATAGTAATAGCTTAACATGGCTAGGAACAGTGGATTAGGGAGGGGAGTGGCAGGAAACAGGCTACAAAAGTAAGAAGAGGAGGCCTGACACACTTTGCAAAGAACTTGATCTTCTGGGCAATAAGAACCCATGAAGGTCTAGAGTGTCTGTAGGGAGGAATAACATCACAAAATTTATGTTAAGAAAAATAATTCTAGACTCAGCATGAAGAATAGGTTGGAAAGAGTAAAACTAGCAGCACAAAGATTAGGTAGGCCAATGCAAAATGCAGATGAAAATGATCAGGATATAACTAAGGCAGAAGATGGACAGTAAGGATCAGATATTAGAGTCCCAAGGTAGAATCAACAGAACATGGTGATCGGCGGCGGGGGGGGGGGGGGGGGGGTGAGGCAGAGAGGAGTCTACAATAACTCTAAGAGTTCCAACTTCAGGACTACATGAATAGTGGTGACATTAATTAAAATAGAGAATTGAAGAAATGGAGCATGTCAAGGGGAGAAGAGATAACAAAAAGTTCAATTTTATTTGTGTTGGATTTGATTTCAATCTTGGGCATCCAGGAAATATGGGTCTGGAGCTCAGTATAAATGTCGGGACTGAAATTACAGATTTGGGAGCCAGCACAGAAACAGGAAGTGAAATTATGTGCACAGTGAGAAATAAGCCAAGGTAAACTGAGAAGACTAGAAAACCAGGAGAAAAGAATGATCGGTGTTTTGGGGGCAAGGAAGAACAATGTTTTTAATCAGGAAGTGTCTGGAACTGTCTGCTACAAAGTAATTTGGAAATATGAGTATGTGGAGAACTCACAGGGTAGACTAATTAGAACTCTATTTAGAGGAGGAGCTGAGAGGCCTTGCTGTGGGGCAGGGGAGTGGGTGAAATACCCTCATCCTTAAGAAAGAGACTAGAGGCACAGAAGTTTGGTTTAAAAACAATGGATTGATTAATTTTCAACAAGACATTCCAATAGGGAAAGAACAGTCTTTTCAATAAATGATGCTGGAACAACTGGATTTAAATGCCGAAAAAATGAAGATGAACTCCTTCCGCACACCATACACAAAAATTAACTCAAGGTATTATAGTCCTAAATTAAGAACTAAAACTATGAAATTCTTAGAATACAGAAAATCTCTGTGACCTTGGGTTAGGCAAAGCCTTCTGTAATATGACACCAAAAGCACAAGCAATAAAAGAAAAATATATGCAACTTGAACTTCATAAAAAATTAAAAGCTTTTGTACTTCAAAGGGGCTACCATCAAGAAAGTGGAAATGCGACCCACAGAAAGGAGGAAATCTTTGCAAACCATGTATCTGCTAAGAGACTTGTATTTAGAATTTATAAAGAACTTGTACAACTCAATAATTAAAAGACAAATAAACCCAACTAAGAATTGGACAAAGGTTGTGAATAGGTATTTTCAAAAGAAAGATATAAAAATGTCCAACAGACACATGAAAAGATGCTCAACCTCATTAACCATCAGCAAAAGACAAATCAAAACCACAATGAGATACCACTTCACATCCACTCAGATGGCTATAAAAAAGAAAGAATATAACAAGTATTGACGAGGACGTGAAGAAAGTGAAAACTTTATATGTTGCTAGTGGGAATGTAAAATCAAGCAGCCACTTTTTAAAACTATCAGGCAATTCCTCCAAATGTTAAACACAGAGCTACCATATGACTCAGCAATTCCATTCCTAGGTATATTACCAAGGGGATGTCAAACATATGTCCACACAAAAACTCATACACAAATGTTTATAGTAACATTATTCATAATAACCAAAAAATGAAAGCAACCAAAGTGTCCATCAGTTTATGAATGGATAAATGAAGTGTGGTACCCATACAATAGAATATTATTCAGCAATATAAAAGAATGAAATATTGACACATGCTACAACACAGATGAACCTTGAAAACATTATCCTAAGTGAAAAAAAACCAGTCACAAAAGAACACATATTGTATGACTCCATTTATATGAAATGTCCAAAACAAGCAAATCTTGCCTAAGGTTGGGAGTTGAGGAGAAATCGGCAGTGATGGCTAATACGTACAGGATTTCATTTGGGGATGCTGAAATGATCTAAAGTCACTTATGGTGATAGTTATACAACTCTGTGAATATACTAAAAACCACTGAACAGTACATTTTAAACAGATGAAATGTGTGGTATGTGGATTATATCTCAATAAAGCTATTATTTTTTAATGAGTAATGATTCAGGATTGTTCCCAGATTCAGTCTTCAAGGATTCATGCACAGTTTCATGATAAGTTTCATAAATATCTGAAAGTCTAAATAATTAATTAACACTGATGTCACAACTTACATAGGGACCATAAAAAACAATAAGCTGCTCTGGCAACAACAGTAACCAGCATCAAGTGACCACAGTGCCAATGACACTGGACACTGGGAAATAGCAGGTTGATACAGTGTCCTCTTTAACAGGCAGCAAGGGTGGTTATATCCTCCTCCAGGACCTGTGACATACTGCCTGTTTCTGAGCTGTAGCACAAAAGGAGAAAAATGGCAGATACCACAGGTAGTAAAGAATTGTTCAACAGAGCACATAGGAGGCACTGTTCCCAGAATAACACTGATGTAATTTTAGATGTTCTTGTGTTCCATAAGAGTGGGCAGAAATACTAATTTGTGACTGTCACTTTGACATTATTCTAACCCCCACATCTGTATGTTCTCAGGCCAAGATGGACTGGATCAACACAGATTATACAGAGAGAGGGCAAGTAGGATGAGAATGAGAAGAGACACTTTAGGTTCAGAAATGAAGAATTCATTATTAACCATAACAAGAACACTTTTAAAGAAGTGGTGAAGACAAAGCCACCAATTCTGCAGAATGAACATGGGGTAAGCATGTAGAAATAACCATTACAGAAAGGTTTTCTCAACAAGTTTGGCAGTACCTCACTCTCCATTGTTCAGTCCTCCTATTTAATCTTCATTTTCTTATGGCCTTTTTGCACAGGGGATACCAAATGGGTTCATTCACAATATGTTCACATTATGACTTGAATTTTCAACTATCATTCTAATCCCTCTAAATAAACTGACCCATAGTTACAGGCTTTAAAGTTAATAGGTTAAATAATCAACAGAGATAAAAAATATATATTATTTTTGAGATAGCAGATTAAATACTGCATATTTATAAATTATACTTCTCTTTCACTGTATCTTCAGTCCTATACTTAGGTATTAAAATGTAATACTCAACTATCCCTTCTCCATCTGTTTTTGAGAGCTTTCCACTTTTCTTAGCTTATTTTTTTTCCTTTTCAGCATTCCTTTCTTCTATTTTCTTTCCCAAATGCAAGTATGGAGTATAGTTGCCTTGATCAGTCAACTTTTATAGATTATCAGGATAGAATACTGATTTATTTGGCTTTATCCAAGCTGTTATCCCAATGAAAAGGACCCCTCAGCCTGAAAACTTCTGAAAGATCTCTCTCTAGACAGGCTTAAGTACTATTCATATTTATCATAACTTTACTATTATATACAATGTACTACATCAGATGCTGATTTTCAAAGATGCCTTTGACAAAGTTCCACACTAAAAGACACTTTTATTTTGGTTTTTTTGTTTGTTTGTTTTTGTTTTTGTTTTTAATTTTATTTATTTGGTTGCACCACGTTTTAGTTGTGGCGGGCAGGCCCCTTAGTTGTGGCATGCATGTGGGATCTAGTTCCCTGACTAGGGATCGAACCTGTGCCCCCTGCATTGGGAGTGTGGAGTCTTAACCACTGCGCCACCAGGGAAGTCCCTAAAAGATACTTTTTAATTAATTTTGAGTGAAGGGTGGTAGGGAGAACTGATTTGTCATGGATAGGGAACCAGCTTAGAGACAAGTTAACATGAAGATAAAGGGTTACCTTTCTTGCTTTCACTAAAGACATGCTATTTCTTTGGATAGAAAAAAGCACAAACAATAGGGTCTGCAAAAATAAATCCTGAAATTCGTCTTATTTTATAAATAATCTCAAAAGAGTGTGCACAAAGGAATGTCTAAGATTGTAGATTACATTGAGCTATTTTGAAACTTAGAAATATAAGAAGCCAAATCTAAACTATATCTAAGAGATGGCACGCTCTAAGATAAAAGTTTTAGTCCCAGGAAAAATCCTGAGAGCAAACACAATATTTCTCTTTATAAAAATGGGCATCAAAGTTCCAGATATAATCAAGGAGGAGCATCTGAAACAAAATAGAACACATCGTGCTATCCTGTACAGAAACCCATGTAATACTCTGCCCCTCTGTTGACACCACACTTCAAGAAATAGCAATGGGGAGAAAGTCCAACTAAAGGTAACTGAAATGACTGAAGAGACTAAGAGGCTGATAAAAGACTCTATGTTTCTAAAAGTTTTATAAATTGAATTCCAGTCCAAAAAGATAAAGACAGATTTGAGTTAAACGTGTTCTCAGAATGAAGGAAGTTACTTGGGCAAGAGGAAGGCGTATATCTCAACTGCATCTTGAGAGAAGAGTTACTATACTGTGCTGATATGAAAGCATTTATTTCTGACACTGTCAGGAGCATATTTTGGGCAAATCCAGGAATGACTTTCCCATGACTCCTTACTTTTATACCTAATCCACAATGATTTCTCCCTCCCTGAATTTATTACAGTAATTCTTGGTACCACTCATTTGTTCTCAGTATACAATGCCTTGCTAGCTTTATTCCTAGGTGTTGTCTAGATGTAACAGTAGTCTCGATTCCATGTTTTCTTTGTTGCCCACATATCAATAAGTGTAATACTTTACCAACTTGCAAATATTACAAACAAGCATAGCAAGGTTGAATGTAGATTCATTATGTTGAACACTAGAACTAACAAGTGCTCCTTTGGCACAGAAATAAGTAATTTGGGAATAAATAAGAGAAAATTTCACTTGGTAAGTAGTAAACATTAAAGGAGTTGATAAAGACCAAAAATATAGTCAACTTCAAGAAAAGTTTAAATCAATTAGTGATGTTTGCAACATATCTCTACCCTTTAAAAAATGATGTCAGAAAAACTAAGTGCCACACTGTCTGCCACAGACTAATGGACCAACCCTATCTGAGATACGTAACAGAGAAAAAATTAATGAATAAATGACCTGAGACAAAATCATGAGTGAGGCAGTTTGTCATTGTTCTCTACCTATGTCCCTCACCTTTGGTGACTCCAATAGTGTGAGTGCTTTGGCCAATCCCCAGCTACAGACATCCCATTTTCATGGGCCAACCCTCTGTGTCTCTCCTTTGTTCATCAAATTTCTTGTCCTTGAGCTATTCCAGTGAATAAGTCCAAGTAAATGCAGCACATACCCATTCTCATGGAGACAGTGAATAATTCAAATTAAATGTAGCAAATATCCATTCTCATAAAGAATTATCTATTCCAAAGTGGCCTGAAACCAAAATAATTGTCCTTAGTCTTTCCCAAGAGTATAGTCTTTCTAAGATTAGATGGAGTAATGCTAATGGTCAGAATTTTCGGTTCTGTGGTAGAAGTGGAACAGCACTTCTGCTTTTTGAGTGGGCAAACGGCACATGTTTACATATACCTATGTCCATATTCACAATAAACCTCAACAGTGAAGCAAAGTGGTAAAACTTTAATTCTAACAAAAAGAAAAACAGTTTAACTCTCTTTCACCTTCCCTCCATTCTTTAATTTTCTCTCACATCAGTCCCCAAGACACTTAGAAATTCACACATCTCTTTCCTACAAACACCACCATTCTGCTTCCAGGGATCCTGTGAATTTTTGGTTGCTTTAACTGACAACTGTATTCATAAGCTGGAGGAAATTATATTTAAATTAGGATTCAGAGCATTAAAAACAAAGAAGGACTAATGGGCATCAGTATCGCAAATCAATGTCTTACACATACATGACCAAAAAATCCACTGAAGAAAACAAATACATGCCATTCCCATAAACACTGACTCACTACCCTAAGAAAATACTAACAGTGGTAAGAAAGAAGACTCTAAATATAAATCTTTGTGTCCTTTTCCTTTTTCTCAAAATAATTTGCATAGAACAAAAGAAAATGAATCAAAACAAAATGACTGAAAAGATGAGGAGCTTTCAAATGGGTAGTTTTATATTAGAGTACTCAATGAGAAGAAAGAAAATTAATAATGAATTTGGATGCTTTCATAGATTTGAGAGTTGGTCTGGACAAGGGAATGGGAGTTATTATAAAAGCATTTTTGCTAAGAGTTCAACATTTTGGAGCAAGCTTGGTGGCCAAGTTTGGCGACATGACATTAGTATCATAAAATTGTAGAGTACTTGGAAAGCAGTATATTACACTGGAGATCACTACATTGGTTTGGCAGACTTGAATACTTTTATTAGGAAATATTTCCATTGCAACAGCAAATAGGATATTAAAGAGATCAGATCCAATTTTTAGGATGTTTATGATTAATATGTTGGATGACATTTCCTGTGACAGGGAAATGTGAACCACGTCTCTATGTGCAATGTGTATACACAGATATGTGAAATAAAGCACAAAAAGTATATTTCTACTAGCCAAGTGTCTATCTGTATGCACAGCACCAGCTCTGTAAAAGTGCAGAACAGCAGTGTGGAAGGACAAAGCCAAAAGCTCACTGAACCTAAAGGTGGTAATGACCACATCAATTACTCATGTTTACTCACTAAATTTCTTCCAGAAGAATGCATGGAAGGGGGGTAAGGGTGGGGAGAAAAGAGAGAGTGAGAGGGAGAGGAGAGAGAGAGGGAGAGAGAGAAGGGAAGAAGGGAGGAGGAGAGGAGGCAATAAAATACTGAGGATGCTATGTAATCAATCTATTTTTTCAGGTCACATGGAAACATACATATATACACAAAAAATATATATGTTTGTGTGTGTGGAGAGGGAGAAGGAGAGGCCTAGAGAAAATACACAAAAGATACCCATCTGAACAACTGTATATGAAACATTAATTTTCATGTACACATGTCTAAGGTCATGGCAAATTCTGGAGAGTGAGAGTCATATGGCCTGTATTTGGAGGTCACCACTAAGTATACTAGTTGATGTGTTATGTGGAATAAAAAGGACTTTATAAATCTAACTCATAACAAGTAAAAGTCCTAATATTGTTTAATTGATTTATATGATATTAGTCATTATAAGAGAAATCTTATATGCTACAAAGGTTTACCATGGAGTAAACTAGCTATTTAAAATGCCTACTCTAGGTCCATCCATGTTGCTGCAAATGTCATTATTTCATTCTTTTTAATGGCTGAGTAACATTCTATTGTATATATGTATCACATCTTCTTTATCCATTCATCTGTTGATGGACTTTTAGGTTGCTTCCATGTCTCAGCTATTGTAAAACGTGGACCTAGAGATTGTCATACTGAGTGAAGTAAGTCAGACAGAGAAAGACAAATATCATATGTGGAATCTAAAAAGAAAATGATACAAATGAACTTGTTTACAAAACAGAAACAGACTCATACTTAGAGAATGAACTTATGGTTACTGGGGGTGGGGGGGAAGCATGGTGGGGAGGGATATTTAGGGAGTTTGGGATTGACAGGTACACACTGCTATATTCAAAATGTGTAACCAACAAGGACCTACTGTATAGCACAGGGAACTCTGCTCAATATTATGTAACAACCTAAATGGGAAAAGAATTTGAAAAAGAATAGATACATGTATACATATAACTGAATCACTTTGCTGTACACCTGAAACTAAAACAGCATTGTTAATCACCTATACTCCAATATAAAATAAAAAGTTTTAAAAAATAAAAATAAAACATCTACTTCATGACTCTATCATATTATCCTTCCTAGTTTTAGAGACTACCATGTGGGTTTATGCCTAAACAGAGGCTTGGCTTCTCAGCACATACACCTTTCCTGGTAAAGAAATGGAACCAGTATGCCAAACCTGTGACTTTGAATTCATTTCCATGGCAGTAGAACACGCTGCCTTAATTAAAGTGCGGAAATACTATGATGAGACAAAAACAGCATAACAAGGAAGAAAGTTCAACCTGGCTACAAATCTTTCACCAAGACAACAAGAATAGATAGGAAAAAAAGGACTGAACCAGAAAACTGTTTCTCATTCTTCTTGTTTTCCCAGAATTATCTTCATGGTACCTTGACAGAAAAAACTGGTTCCAATTTCTGCTAACTAATGAAATAACCAAGAGTGAAAGCCAAACTACTCTATGAAATACAAAGAAAATGCAGCATCTTTTATCAGGAAACACAAACATGCTGAACTTTCACAATCAAAATATATAGTGTTACCTCTTTAAAAAGATACAAGTCATTATAAGTAACCACTTGCCACTTTTGAGTGTAAACAAAGATGTTATCAACCAAAGGCTCCTCTCTCCAGAAAAAAATACAGTAGATCTAGACAGTATGGCAGGCCACTTGGAGATCTGTGAGTCAATGCATCCTTATAGGGGAGAGAATCAATCAGAGCCAGTCAAGATGCTTTGCCCCATTACCTCAATCTTCAACTAAGTACACTACATCAATGCATATATATTAAGATATCTTGGGTTTTAGAAATTACGTTTTGATTACTTAAATAGGCAAATGAATTTTTCCCACGGGTACTTACTTTTCCTTGTTTAGATCAGAGTTATTGGCATCATACTTATAAATGTTAGTAAATATACTTATATTTTAGTGCATTCTTACCAGAATTTCCTCAAATAATTGTGTACATGGAATTTGGCAAGTTGGCATATTTCCCTTTCCAACCCTCTTTCTACCCCTAGCATGCTGAACAGATCTGAAACAAAAACCAAGTACTTCAAGCACACAGTTCCATTAATTCAGTGTTTGTACTGTATATAAAGCTGGTAAATACTATTCCCTTCATGCAACTAAATACTTGACTTTTTTTTTTTTTTTTGCAGTACGCAGGCCTCTCACTGCTGTGGCCTCTCCCGTTGCGGAGCACAGGCTCCAGACGCGCAGGCTCAGCGGCCATGGCTCACGGGCCCAGCCGCTCTGCGGCATGTGGGACCTTCCCGGACCGGGGCACGAACCCTGTCCCCCGCATCGGCAGGAGGACTCCCAACCACTGCGCCACCAGGGAAGCCCAATATTGGACATTTTGAATGTCAGTCTCAACTTAGTACTAGCATATGTTGATGTCTTTCCTTCATACTTCTTCAGTTCTCGGACATGCCCTGACAGTCAACCCTCTAAACTACAAAATCTATGTCCTAGTCAAAAGCACCCTCTAATGAAGCAGACCCATCCTGCTTAATACAGAACACTTTGAAACTCCTATGGGAGGTGGGGGGGAATATGGAGGAGCGAGGGTAACATTTACTTTCTACCACCATCTCTACCTCTCTCAATGACCTTTTCCTTCTCTTTTGAAGTAAATATTACATACAATGATATGCCCAGATCTCAAGTACACAATTCAATAAATTTTGAAAAATATATAGACCCAATGGGTAACTAACACTCCAATCAAAATATAAAACATGTCCATCAACCCCAGAAAGTTTGCAAGGAACCATTCTAGTCAATCCCCGTTCCCCCAGAGGCAACCATTGTTCTGATTTCTAATAACGTATGTTAATTCCGACCTTTCATGAACGTCATGTAAATGCAAGCATACAGTATTTAGTCTTTTGTATGTTTGGTTTCTTCTCTTCAAAACAATGTTTTTGAGATTCATCCATACAATTTTATGTAATCATGGTCTGTTGTATCTTTCTGTCTCAGTGGATATTCTACATGTATTTGGTATTCTGCATTTGTTGGGTAGAAAGAAAACACCCAGAGAGAAGTGAATTAGAGAAAGCGGAGAGAGCAAGAGTGAAGGGCAGAGACAAAAGAGAAGAAGAGGCGAGGAGACTGGAGCCTGGCATACTAACATTAAAGTGGTAGACAGCAGAATAAAGTTTATAAAGAGAATATGGCAGCACTCAGAGAGGTAGAGAAGAATCTAAAATAGGAAACAATTCTAAAGAATGGATAAGTGTTGTAAAATGCTATGAATAGATCAAGGAAGGTAAGGACTGAAAAGTATCCATTATATTTGGCAATTCAGCAGGTATTAGAAACCTTGGTGTGAGCAATTTCAATAGTCAGATGAAGGTGAAAGCCAAACAATCATTGATCCGTGCAGTAATAAATGGGACATGATAGTTTAGATAAACTTCTCAAAAAGCTAGGATATAAAGAAGGGGGAATTAAAGCAATAGCTAAATGGAAAAAAACAGAAATTTCTAATATGAAAGAGTGAGTACATAGTTGAAGGGTTGGATCCTAAAATTTAGGACTGATGCAATAAGACCCCAGAAGATACAGCAGACTCAGCTGGGAAGAGCTAAGGAGCAAGGAATGAAGCTGACAGCTGTTAATAGTCTGCTGGATTCCAAGCACCCGCTTAGGCATATAAATTTATTATCTTATTTAATCAAACCCCTCCAATGGTTATTATCCTCAATTTGCACATAAGGACACTTTTTAGATGATAAATAATTCAACCACTGTTCCTTAGCTAGGAAGTTGCAGAGCCACGTTTCAAATTTTATCTGCATGGTGCCAAAACACATGGTCTACACTGCACTGCCCCTTCCTCTAAAACAGGGGAAAAAAGCATCTAGACAGATGTATATGGAAGTGGTAAATATGGGGTGTGAACCTCTGATCATCACAATTTTCTCTGACAAAATTACTGACAGGAGTTGGAGTGTTGATGGAATGGGACCTTCAGGGGATGCAGAGGACATCATATGGAGAGAGGTGAAACCTGGGATAGTGCCTCTAGTTTTCTGAGTTCAGACCAGAAGCAGGGCAGTTCAAAATGTAGCTAAGGAGAGAAACAGAAGAACTTGCAGAGATTCAAACCTTATCATTTCAATATACTTTCCCCTTGCATTAAGAAAATGAGATGTAGGAATGAAAAAGGTAAAATGTTATGTACCATAAATCTCAGTAATACCTGTAAATAAGTTGGCTATCAAAACAGAGAGATAATGCTTAAAGGGAGACTGCTATGGACAAATAAAGGGCTAGAGACCCCATCATGAAATATTACTTGACCAACATTCAACAGGTAAATCAGGGACTTAGCTAGGTAATTCAGGGCCCTCAGAAAGAGCCCTCAGAGCTACCTGAAAGTGAATAGCCCAGTGAGAAACAGAGTTTAATTTGTGTGAGATACTCCCAGTGATTCCCCCCTCTTTTACCATCAGAGGAAGGAACCTGGATGTGGCCAGGGGACCTAAGTAACTGATCTATTAGAGTTTGGCCTCACTTACATTGTGAGGCTGGTACAGACTGAGGGAAATACATACAGGGTCAGATTGCTTTAAGGTTGAGGGATCTCCCAGTGTACATGGGGAAGTACAAATGAGTAAGGGCTAAAAGGAGGAGAGGTGCTGGCAATTCAGAGGAACTGGAAAAGAGAGAATACATACCATAAGGGTGTGAAAGAGCTAAAGAATTTTATGCGTGTAATTCTATATCAAAGTCTCCAAATTTTCCTAAAAGCTTTTTGACTTAATATTCTATTCCTACTCATTCAGAGTCCCCAGCTCCCCAGGGTCTTCAGATCCCCAATATTGAAAGGGTACCCTCAGTTTTCCCTTGCATGCCCAACTTCTTTTCTCAAAATTGCCTAAGACAGAAGTCTAACAGATATGACAGCAGTCAAAAGAAATGAAATAGAGAAAAAAGGGTATCCCCAGGAAGAGGGAGTATGGTCTTTTACAGGTAAAAATGGAAAAAAAGACATTGGGAGGACTACGAGGAGATGAAACTGAACGTGTGTCCAAATTATACAACCAATTTAAGTTGAGGAACATGTGCCCCAGCGCCTACGTTAAAAACAGGATAAACAACAAAGCACTGTGGCTATACACAAAGAGGCTGTAAGTGATGGGGTTCCTACAGAGACTAAGGGAAGATGAGTTATACGAAGAAGATAAAATATATATACTCAGCAATCTCTGCATCTTGGATCTTTGTTCGTGAATGCAGCTCTGCTTTCATCAAATGACAAGCTATGGAAAATACTATAATAAGTGCATTAGGCTCTAACAAGCCTTAGTACTGAAATTGTGGGCTCTCTCAGCATGTCAGAGTGGTTGTAAAGCAGCAAGTCTGCTTTAAATGGGAAGGCTAATAACCAATTTGTGCTACTAGCAAGACACAGGCAGAAAATGCCCTATAAGCACAATCAATTCAGAGCTCACCCATAATGACAAATTGGAAGAAAGGGACCAGATCCTACATGGATAAATGCAGATGCCAAAATTTAACAAGCTGCAAAGTCTGAGCTATGTTAATGAGGAACTATGTTAATACAGGCAGGCAAGTGATTGTCTGGAACAGTAGCAGCCCTAATTTTTATATATAAGGGACTTAAAAGACTGAATCCAGAATCTTGAAGTAAAGTTTATATTAGAAGCACATTGTACTTAGATGATAAGTTTATAAGTAGGGTGGCTTTTTGGACTAGTTGGAATTAAGAAGAGTTGAAGCCCCTTTCTTAATCACCTTTTGATACAACCATCGAACTGGAAATGGTATTAGCAAAATACTATTATCTAATAAACATAATGGGCATCAACTTTGAATCATCAACATCCACTTTCCCTACTCAACAAAAGAAAGGTTTCAGGCCTCAAGTCTCAAATACTAACTGGCTTCATCGCTTTTCTGAGATAGGATCTGGAGGATGCTTACATTATTGAGTATTAAATGGTCCACTGCATGATACGCTTGAAACTCACATTGGAGCTACACACAATATGAGCCAGTATGTGCAAATGACTAATTGTCAAACCTCCAGGGAAAGAGATTCCCACTGGGAGCCACATGATAATATCTCAGTGACACTATTAGAAAGAACAATTCTTTTGTAATTCTCATGTTTAACAGCAAATATGTTTTCTTCTGTGACGTTGTCTGAAACCTATTAACTGTCAGTGTCACTGCCAGGATTAATACATCAGTAGCGTTGAGTTAAGAAGCATTTGTATCCACTGTTTTGCTAACATCTTGTTACTCTATATGATTCAAATAAGAGTAGTAGTATCAGAAACCTGTATAACATAAGAAAAATCAAAGACTCACAGTACCAATGTGGTTGCCAAGGCCCAAATGAGTTAATGCTCCAGGGACTAGCATCAAATCACAGATGCTAAGCAGCCCTGAAGATTGGTGTGGTAGCCAGCTCCAAATGGCCCCAATGATTCTCACCTCCCAGTGTTCACACTGTGTGTAGTCCCCTCCCTCACATTACCAGGCCAGCCTGTGATACCCACAGAACACTGGAGAAGTGCAGGTGGGATGTTTCCAAGGCTAGATCATAAAAGACAGTAGGGTTTCTGCCTTGGTCTCTCTTGGATCACTCACTCTAAAGGAAGCCAGTATCCATGTCATGAAAACACTCAAGCAGTCCTGTGGTATGGCCTCCATAGAAAGGAACTGAGGTCTCCCACCAACAAACAACTCAGACTTAAAAGCCGTGTGAATGAACCACCTTGAAAGCAGATCCTTCAGCTCCAGTCCAGCCTTTAAATGACAGTAGCCTGAGCTAATATCTCAATACTTCCTCATTTGAGACATCCCAGCCAGAACTGCTCAGCTAAAGGCTCCCAAATTCCTGTCCCAGAGAAACTGTGAGATTGGGGGAAAAAATGCTTATTATTGCCTTAAGCCATTTATTTTATGGCAATTTGTTACACAGTAATAATAACTAATACAAGCCAGTTTTATCCCTTCCATCCTGACAAACCTAGTCTGAGTTAAGTGATCCATCTCTGTGTTTCTCCAATATCCCATGTTTGTATCTACTGTGTCATTTATCATCCTCTATTGTAAATGTTTATTTATCTGCCCCCTCTCTAGACTGCAGGCACCTTGAAGGTAGGTACTGGGTTTCCCCAGAGCAAAGCACTTCAGGTGCACAATAAATGCCTGATTAATGTATTTGTTGGCTACAACAAGATGACTCTGTTGGACAGAGTATGGAAAAATAATGAACAACACATAGTACCAAGTCAGCAACTGAATGCCAGGGAAGACGTACATGTTGATGAACCAGCAGGAACAAGTAAAACCAAATACTTCAGGCTAGTCACAAGTTTCAGGAACAGTCTCACTACAGCAATAACCTTTTTCAGAGAGCAGTTACAGATGCTAATCTGAGGACAAACTCAATTTTAACTCAGTGGGAAAGTGCCTAGCACTTAAAAATGGGCTCAAAATAAAGGTTAATTGAATGAACACTTATTGAACGAATGAACTAAGTTGATCCCAGAAGGTTTTTTAGGCCCACTTCAGAATGCAGTATTTGTAGAAGCACATCATTCTAAAATGAAGCACAATATACAGAATGTCTACATTTCACATGAGATGCATTTATTTAAAACAACAGTTATTCAGAAGAGCAGCTGCTTACTACAGCAGCAGTATCATTAAGCATCTGTCTACTGAACCACCATATCCCAAATCAGGCATAGTGCCTGGAGCAGAGTAGGTGCACAGTAAAGATCTGAATGACTCAAAGAAGCTGGAAATGTTTTCCGTTTCCTTCACTAAGCTTCCTCCGTGTGACTGGAATGAAATTACATCCAGGCTTCCAGAACAACCACCAGGCTAACCCCATGAGCAGTACAGTGTCAGGCCCCAGGATTATCATTTATACATTCTGAGTACAGCCCTATCTGAATGTCCAGTCTAACATCAACCTAATATTATCATATCATCACACCTTAGCTTGAGAAACTAAGAGATATATGATTTGCAATAGGCAAAAAACAGATTTCACACCTCTAAAAATAACCCTCTTTCCAGAGGGCTGCACGAAACCCTCAGGCACCTCTGCATCTGACTCCAGGCATCCAGGCCAGATGTGTCTAACACTGTGAAGCCCAGTGCCACCTCAGTGTCATCCCCTGGCACTTCTCCAAGAATCAAACATGACCAAAGCATGATGTCCATGAAAGGAAACATTTCAAATGACACTTTCACTCATTTAACTACCTGTGAATCCCTCAATGGGGATCCAAGCTGATAAATCACCACATAAGTGATTCTTTTTTGTTGTTTTGTTTTTCTTTTTTTTTTTTGCTTTTTGTTTGTTTGTTTAACATCTTTATTGGAGTATAACTGCTTTACAATGGTGTGTTAGTTTCTGCTTTATAACAAAGTGAATCAGTTATACATATACATATGTTCCCATATCTCTTCCCTCTTGAGTCTCCCTGCCTCCCACCCTCCCTATCCCACCACTCTAGGTGGTCACAAACCACCGAGCTGAGCTCCCTGAGCTATGCAGCTGCTTCCCACTAGCTATCTATTTTACGTTTGGTAGTGTATATATGTCCATGCCACTCTCTCACTTTGTCACAGCTTACCCTTCCCCCTCCCCATATCCTCAAGTCCATTCTCTAGTAGGTCTGTGTCTTTATTCCTGTTTTACCCTTAGGTTCTTCATGACCTTTTTTTTTTTTTCCTTACATTCCAAAAGACAACCCTCAGAATGGGAGAAAATATTTGCAAATGAAGCAACTGACAAAGGATTAATTTCCAAAATTTACAAGCAGCTCATGCAGCTCAATGACAAAAAAACAACCCAATCCAAAAGTGGGCAGAAGACCTAAATAGACATTTCTCCAAAGAAGATATACAGATTGCCAACAAACACATGAAATAATGCTCAACATCATTAATCATTAGAGAAATGCAAATCAAAACTACAATGTGATATCATCTCACACCGGTCAGAATGGCCATCATCAAAAAATCTAGAAACAATAAATGCTGGAGAGGGTGTGGAGAAAAGGGAACACTCTTGCACTGCTGGTGGGAATGTAAATTGATACAGCCACTATGGAGAACAGTATGGAGGTTCCTTAAAAAACTACGAATAGAACTACCATATGACCCAGCAATCCCACTACTGGGCATATACCCTGAGAAAACCATTAATTCGAAAAGAGTCATGTACCAAAATGTTCACTGCAGCTCTATTTACAATAGCCAGGAGATGGAAGCAACCTAAGTGTCCATCATCGGATGAATGGTTAAAGAAGATGTGGCACATATATACATGGAATATTACTCAGCCATAAGTGATTCTTTTTTATTTTAATTGCCAGACTAAGGAGCCTCATTCATTTCTCTCTATGGTACCTAGTCTCTCCAGCACTCAAAAGAAACCTGTACAAAACTGAAAGTTTTTCTATCATACAGAGCTGTTGCAATGTTGAGAACCATAAATCCTGAACATGCGCACTTAGTTCCTAAATCCACAATAATACTATTGTGCCAAATTCTCACTCTATATAATACTCTCAAAATTTCCCCTGGGTATCGTACAAAATGAGAATCTAGTCTGATACTCTTTTTGAGACATGAGGACTTTTATCTAAGAATTTCAAAGCATGTTATGAATGAAGTTAAGTGATTTATTGAAGGCTACCCAACAAATCAGCAGATTAGGTCCAAATTACCTAGATCTAAATTCCACCTTTTTTCAAAGTACAATTATCTGGGATTTGTTGTATCAGCCCTAGAATTGTATGATGTGCTCACTAGTCAATGATTCATTCTTATCCATTCTTATTAAAAGAATGACCGGGGCTTCCCTGGTGGCACAGTGGTTGAGAGTCCACCTGCCGATGCAGGGGACACAGGTTCGTGCCCTGGTCCGGGAAGATGCCACATGCTGCGGAGCAGTTGGGCCTGTGAGCCATGGCCCCTGAGGCTGCGCGTCCGGAGCCTGTGCTCCGCAATGGGAGAGGCCACAACAGTGAGAGGCCCGCGTACCACAAAAAAAAAAAAATGACCTCACAGAATCTCACCTCCTCCACCAAAAACAAATTTAAAAGTTCCTTCTTTTCAGCAAAAAGGGAACAGAATTAGTCTAAACCTACGTTTGAGCAAATATAACCTTGCTTCCTACAAAACTGATAAGAACATGTCACAGCAGAATAGTCTTTACCATGCTTCCTTCCATCCTAAGTTGCTATATTTAAGTCCATTATGAACTCACAAATATGGCTTTTGGTCCTCTCAGTTGCCTTGATATACAACTAACAGATTTAATTTGAAATCACTATCAATAAAACCTGGAGCCATATTTTAAACACATGAAATTTAATGTTTCCTTATTTCTCATTTCTAAGGAAGAATTCTCTATTCATTCCATATAATTTTCCCCCAAATAATGACTTTTAGCATGAATTATACTTAGTCTTTGAAAATACAAAGTTGTTGCTAATCTGGATGGGTAACTATTCCAGATTTTAGATGGCAATTTCAAAACTTATTACCTAACAAAGAGAATTATAGAGCAAATTGTTTACAAAGGTCTGGATCATCTGGTAAAACTGATGTCCAAAGGACCAGATTGCAACTCTGAACATCTGACACCAAAAAAGAAGTCATTCTGGCCATCCCTGAAATTTGAGCTTTCAAATGAACCTATTCAAAAGGACCTAGTTTGTGTACTTGATCAAAATGCCCAGACAACTTTGCAATAGGCAAGAAAGCCCCAGAATAAGATAACTACAATTTCTAAGGACTGCAATGTCTTGAATTTTTTTCCTACAGTCTCACATTCAGTCAACAACCTATGTTAATCAAGTATAAAAAAATAGGGAGCATATATGCAAATATAAATGAATTTTAATATCTGGATATTCCCCAGTAGATGAAAGGAGAATGTACTCTATACATACACCTGAGATATAACTCTTATTGACAGTATATACAGCAAAAGTCTTTCTTGGATAGTTCTGAGGGTTTGGTACAAATTCTAATGGAAAGGTAAAAAATATGTTAGTGCTAATGTTACTTACATCTACAACGTGTCACATTAAATTAGCAGTAGCTAATATGTTTGGTTTCCAAAAGTTCTCAATTGTACATTTTTAAAACGGCATAAAAATATAACAGCAAAATTGAAATGAAAAAACTAATAGAAAATGTGATAATATCTTGACTGATTATTGCAACCAATTCTTACCAAGCTAACTAAAGCACCGAGGAATTCAAGAGAAATGTATAGTATTCAACTAGAATTACTCAAGTCATTGAAACTTTATAGAGTGGTCTACCCAAGCTACAGTGAGTTCATGAAATCTAAAACTAAGTTTTCCATTGAAGCACCTTTTTCAAAAAGAAATTTAAAAGCAACAACAACAAAAACTTTTAGGATATTTTTCATCTAAAGACAAATGTTCCATTTTAAAATTTGTATCAAATAGCTTTTGCTTGCATACGAAATCACCCCAAAACTTAATGGCTTGAAATAACATTTTTATTTCTTATGATTTCATGGGTTGGCTAAGCAGATCTTCTGGTCTACACCAGCTTGGCTGGCACTGAATAATCTATGATAGTTCACTCACATAACTGAGTGTTGGCAGGCTTGTTGGTCTAGGGACACCACAGCTAGGACAGCTCCTCTCTATTCCATGTGGTATTTCATTCTGAAACACAGCAGTCTCAGGATTGCAGAGAACAGCAAGACAGAGTAAGGTTGAACATGTAAGTGTTCCTCAAGCCTCTGCTTGAATCAAATTTCCCAGTGTTCTGTTAACCGAGGCAAGGCACATTATCAAACCTAGATTAAAGGGTAGAGAAAGTAGACTTCATTTTGGTGTATATATATATATATATATATATTTTTTTAACATCTTTATTGGAGTATAATTGCTTTACAAAGGTGTGTCAGTTTCTGCTTTATAACAAAGTGAATCAGTTATACATATACATATGTTCCCATATCTCTTCCCTCTTGCGTCTCCCTGCCTCCCACCCTCCCTATCCCACCCCTCTAGGTGGTCACAAAGCACCGAGCTGATCTCCCTGTGCTATGCGGCTGCTTCCCACTAGCTATCTATTTTACGTTTGGTAGTATATATACGCCCATGCCACTCTCTCACTTTGTCACAGCTTACCCTTCCCCCTCCCCATATCCTCAAGTCCATTCTCTAGTAGGTCTGTGTCTTTATTCCCATCTTACCCCTAGGTTCTTCATGACCTTTTTTTTTTTTTTCCTTAGATTCCATATATATGTGTTAGCATACGTTATTTGTTTTTCTCTTTCTGACTTACTTCACTTTGTATGACAGACTCTAGGTCCATCCACCTCACTACAAATAACTCAATTTCGTTTCTTTTTATGGCTGAGTAATATACCATTGTATATATGTGCCACATCTTCTTTATCCATTCATCTGTTGATGGACACTTAGGTTGCTTCCATGTCCTGGCTATTGTAAATAGAGCTGCAATGAGCATACTGGTACATGACTCTTTTTGAATTATGTTTTGCTCAGGGTATATGCCCAGTAGTGGGATTGCTGGGTCGTATGGTAGTTCTATTTGTAGTTTTTTAAGGAACCTCCATACTGTTCTCCATAGTGGCTGTATCAATTTACCTTCCCACCAACAGTGCAAGACACCCTCTCCATCATTTATTGTTTCTAGATTTTTTTTCTTTTTCTCCACACCCTCTCCATCATTTATTGTTTCTAGATTTTTTGATGATGGCCATTCTGACCGGTGTGAGATGATATCTCATTGTAGTTTTGATTTGCATTTCTCTAATGATTAATGATGTTGAGCATTCTTTCATGTGTTTGTTGGCAATCTGTTTATCTTCTCTGGAGAAATGTCTATTTAGGTCTTCTGCCCATTTTTGGATTGGGTTGTTTGTTTTTTTGTTATTGAGCTGCATGAGCTGCTTGTAAATTTTGGAGATTAATCCTTTGTCAGTTGCTTCATTTGCAAATATTTGAGACTTCTTTTTTCTACTAACCACAGTATCTTCAACTTTAAGTATCAATAGCCTTGTTTAGGGTTTGAAACATGGGGAAATTTTTCTTATTCCCATGTTCATGATGCTTCTCCACTTCTGAATTGATGATGTAATCTTTCTTCTTGTTTTGTGGTCTTCATTTCTTTTCTTTCTCTCCCAACCTTCCCGGGAATATAGAAGCCTTCTAGGGAATAAAGAGAGCAGCTAACCAGGTAATGGGAGATACCAAGATTAATGTGAGCAAAGACAGGACCATTATATATCCCTTTATTTATAACTCAAACCAAAAGAAAAAGCATCTTGAAATTTCTAATTTGCTTTACGTCCTATCGATGTAACCTAAGTACAGGTCTGGTGTTCAGAAAAAAAATAATAATGATGATGATACTAGAAGTTGAAATTGCCAAAATAGAACAAATTTGAGATCTAGGGTGGGCAAATTATTTTTACTTCAAATAATGAAAAGTGTGTTTTTTTCTTAATATTACAAAAATATATGTTTTTCTTAATATGGAAAAGTAAGGTAATCCAATTTTTTAAACAAAAATACTATTTAGAAGCAACAATTCAAAAGCTAATGCCAAACATAATTCAGCTTGCTCTGCTAACATTATTAGAGTAATGAAAACCTAGTTTTTAGAA
Source organism: Monodon monoceros (assembly GCF_005190385.1). Taxonomy (NCBI): domain Eukaryota; kingdom Metazoa; phylum Chordata; class Mammalia; order Artiodactyla; family Monodontidae; genus Monodon; species Monodon monoceros. The sequence goes on from NW_021703777.1 coordinate 122,703,872, forward strand.
AGAACATCTGATACGATGGCAGCCATTTTGTTTAACACAATCTGATCAAGAACACTTCATCATGGGTAAGTGAAAAGAAAGAGTTTCATTACCATCTTAATGGCAATTAAATAACCATTGACATCACTGGTAGGAAATGTCTTTCATCACCATTTCAGATTTCTTGAAATAGCAGGAAACGTGATTTTGTTATTGTAGTGTTAATGCAGTTAGGGTGTGTAATAGTCTCATAAAAGTAAAAACAGAGTTTGAGATTTAATGACAATCACCATCACTTTTTTGTTTAAGACAAAGTAACTATATGCATTTGATCAAACCCCTAACCAGATTTGTAAGGAATCTTTTTCTTGTCAGTGAAACCAGTTTTACTCCATCATAGAACTGATTTTTCCAACCTAATAATAAAGGCCGTCAGCAGTGGGATTTAAAATAGAACTGTGCCTATGGAAGTAAGAATGATCCATACACTTTTCCACTGGTATCTTAAGATATCACATTTCTTACTTTTGCCTTTCAACCCACTCCCAACCTTTTTCCTTTATTTGGTCAATACATAATAGAATCTTCATAAAATGCTTTTACCTTAAAAATCCAAAATGCAAAATAACATATAATTTTGTGATATTTCATTTAGCTCAATAATTGTTTCCACATTTTTTGGCTCTCTCTGGCTAGTGTCAAACTGTTTTGATTATTAGCTGATGAAAATGAGGAAATTTCCCCCCCTCTACACTGCTATTCAGCTTTCACTTAATAGCAGATATTTCCTCTGATATCACAGCTTGCAAGCACTGCTTAACCATTTAATTCATGTGCTTCAGATTTCTGACTCTACTGCACAGTAATCCTATGTGGAAGCCTATCTCTACTCCCAGAAGAAATTTTATCCACTGGCAGCTATGGTGTCCTTCAGAATTTAACGAAAAAGAGACCACCACGATTGCACAAAATATTACGTCGCTCTCATCCTCTTAAAAATGTAAAAATCCATAGACAAAGGAGTAGATGGTAAATGGTACTCTTCTTAACCTATGGCAGAGTAAAACACTTTGCTAGTCTTTAAAAATTTTTCCTTACCCAAAAAATCAGTTAAATATGACCAGAAATATTTTGTACCTTTATTTGTTTGTTTGTTTGTTTATTTATTTATATTTGCTTTTTGTTCCATAAGTTTAGAGTAGTTGGCACAGAAAATTTTATGATATCTCAGGTAGGCTTCAAACCCTTTGGTAGGCTAATCAGCATTTGGAATTTTTTCAAACTTCTATAAAAGCAAGATCCAGACTATAACTTACAAAGGATCTCAATGCAAGAAGGAAAACGGTCAAAAAGATATGTCAAATCTCATCTGGATTTAAATTTGACTCTTAAGTGTCCTGTGGCAGAGCCATCTTTTTACGTGTCTACCCCCAGCAATTAACCTTTTACTCCCTTTCCTCCTTCCTCCACCTCGAAAGCTAATAGCATTTAAAATCAATTTTAAATGAAGACTCAAGGGAAATTACAAGGATCCCAGCATCTTGATTAAGTCTCCCCACTCACATATATAAACACACTTTACTGAGAGTAGGGGCCATTGTCGCTCACTCTTAGAAAAATCCATTCCTATCATCCAAAGCGGACTGTGTGGAGGCATAGCTGGCCAATTTATGCCCGTTCTAGCCTTCATCTAGAAAAGACAATATTTAGGCTATTGGCTGCTTCCAAAGTTATCTGTATGTTTTTGACAGCTCATTTTTCCCAGTTTTTTCCTCAGATCAGGTCTAAAATTCTGAAGTCAGTACTGCCACCACCTGAATTCCAGGGCATCCTTTTACCTGAGGGTATCCCAGGGTCAGAGGAGTCAGCCAAGCCCCATGGAAGTCAAAAATCTACTTCTCACAAAGCTTAGGAAGAGTCATGAATATTAGAGCAAATTCTAAGGACCAACCATCTCAGGGGCACACTCCATCAAGAGAAGCCAAGGAAAAGGGCTGGTAGAGGAAAATTAAGGGTTCTTATTTTCATTCTAACAGTAACCACTACCTACTTATACAATTTCTAGGTGTCATCATACAATATCACTTGGATATACATTGCATGTTTTAATTCCATTCTGAGCTATGTGCTGAATGAATTCCACTGTTATCTTATCATGGAAAAATATGGTAAAATGGAATCATAAAAAAGTTTCATCTCTTTCCACCTCTTATTTCTAGTACAAAGGGAAAAATAAACATCATTATGGGGAAAGAAATGATGAGAAAGAAAAATTTCTTTGATATGTAAATAATAAAGAAGACACTATAGAACCGAATGACCCCAAAAAAAGCCTTGTCTGAAAGTAAAATCCAGAGTCTGAGAAAACCGAGCTCTAATTGTTACTCAAACATGGAACTTTTAAAATAATTTTTAAGTGAAGGTATTTTCATTCTTTCCTAATGTCTGTATGTACTCTGAAATGGAAGTTAAATATTGTGATTTTGCAATGTTGTTTTGCTAGTGTTTAGATCTAGAGTTCAATTTACTGAACTTCCTCCGAAAAGTATGTGTTGTCCCACTTGCCTGAGCATAATTTGGTGCATGTGAGGAACTGAAAGGGATTATAAGAAAACCACAAGACATAGTTCTCTTCTGGCTGTTATTATTATTTGGCACCAGAACTTGAGCCTGAAAGGTTTATTTCCGCAAAGTTCAAAACACATCTTGTGTGCACTATGTAATTATCATATATTTTTTACCTCCTTGAGGGAAATTTGCTCTTCCAGTTTAGATCCCAGATGGCATAATTCCCTAGGTCTATTTTATATATACGTGTGTGTGTGTGTGTGTGTGTGTGTGTGTGTGTCTGTTTATAAATATATCTTAAAGCACACATGTGATAGATGTGACAGTCCTCCAGACAAGCCCTCAGCTGGCTCTCAATTAGGACAAGTCAAAAGTCATATTACTTGGCCCTCAGCAGGTTTGATATTCATGTCCAAACTTCTGTCTTTAATATTCACATAATATTCAGCCAGTTTCTTGCAGCGTCCCTTACTAGGTCACGTGGCAATGCTACCACCTAGTGGAGCTTGCCTATCTAACCCTATCAAGAAAATTCCCATTTGTGGTTGGGTAAGTGGCCTTTTGCCAAGAACTTCCTTCCTAAAAATACTCCCTCCTATGGCAACAGCCAACCTTGCTCTACTGGCAAATACGCAGGATATAACACAAAAACACTACTGCTTAAGTAAACAAAGCAATTATTTCTATTCATCTTCAGTTTAAAAAAAAATTCCAATCTAGCTCTTATCAGTTCTCCTTGTTATCATCTGTTGAACACTTATTGCATTGTAGGTGTTTTGTAAGCATCTCTAATTCTCACAGTAAACCTACAAGATTGGTGGTGTTACCATTTGCTTTACTAATAAGAAAATGAGGTTCCAAAAGCTACTTGCATAAGTAACTCACAGAGAGACCTTCCATTTCTGTCTTCACGAAGATTAAATATTTACATCTATAGTTGCATTTAAGAACTCTGTATGCTAGGTGCTAGCAAATTATATCTAGGTTCTTATTTACAATTAGCCATGTCACCAAACTATCAATATTTCAGCAGTTGACCAGGTACTCCCTTTACAAGCATTTTCCTTTGCAGAAAAAAGTATATAGAAACAAAATTAATTAACTGCTCCCTCTTAAAAAGGCTGAGTCTATTCAAGGATGCAGCAGGAGGGCTATAAGAGAGACTCCTCAGGAAGAGAAAATACTTAATCTAGTTCTTTCACAGAATTTCCTGAGGGGAAGGTAAACTGCCCAGTCTCCCAGAACATCAAAACTTCAGTTGAAAATGAGCTAATCTTTCAATCAGCTCCATTGGGCTCTTCGGCAGGAGGCAGAGGAAGCTTGGACAGTCACAGTCTGTTGTGAGACTATGGGATTTTCTTCCTCAGTGCTATTATTTTGTCACCTTTCACAAGTAATAAATCCTTTAAAGCCTAACAAGTAATTGTAGAGAGGTTGAAACTAAAGCTGCTATAGTTGCAAAGCTTTTAATGTGTCACTGGAATAAACCATCATGCTCACTGTTCTGAACAAAAATGTCCTTCAACACTATGGAGTTCTTTTTTACCACCTGCTATATATCTGGCACTGTGTTAGAAGCACATATACAAACACACGCATGCACCCAAAACAGTAACTCTTGTCTCAAGAAATGTAATGAAGAGGCTAAATGTTTACAAGTAATAATCAAAATTTTTAGTGAAACTTCCCTAGCATATTGAGAGGAAAGGATTCATAGCTGGGATGCTACAAAACTGTCAAATCCAAATATAAAGTTATAGAATTTTATGTAAGTCAAGGTCCCATCAGAAAACAGAATTCTCCCAAGATGGTTCAAATGAAGAGACTAACAACAAAGGTGTGAGAAGAACTGAGCTAGCATACAAGGCATGATGCGGCATCCAGAGCCCCAACCGTGGGAGGGCATTACCACCTCTAGAGCTGAAGGAATAGGAGGAGGAAATGGTGTTAAAGGAGCCCAGTAAGGGCTGAAGCCGCAGGAGGGGCTGTCCAACAGGAGCTGAATCATGGAGGAGCACATCTGTTGCAGGAGAAACAGCTACATGGAAGCAGGGAGGAAGAAAAGAAAAGATAGCCATGCCTCTCTTTCCTTCTACACATCCATGTCCTTCCAGGGCCTCCTCTGGCTGAACCCAAATGAAGTCAGCTGGAAAGGGAGCCCAGATAATGCTGATTACAGTCAGGACAGGGAGTAAAGTGCGAGGGAAGACAAATACAGAATATTAGCACGTATGCTGATGAAATATTATTATTATAAATATTAATAAGCATTAAACACAGAAGATTATGTGAAACACTGTTCTGAGTGTCTTGCTTACATACATTAAATCATTTAATCCTCACAATGACCTTATGAGTTAAGACTATTATTATCCCCATTTACAGATGAAAAAACTGAGGTACAGGGAGGTTGAATAACTTGCCCAAGGTCACATAGCTAGTAAGTGGTAAAGCTCAGATTGGAACCTAGGTGACCTGGCTCCAAAGCTCATGGCCTTAAACAAAATGTCCCACTGCCTACCCTACTCCTAAAAACCCCCTCTCCACAACAGCACCCTCAGAGCAGGACCTCTGGATATGAAAGCAACAACGTAAAATCAAATTTGATACCTCAGATTTCACCAAATATTTCTTGTTAATAAACACAGAGAGTAAGTGTTTGGGATATACACTTCTCTCCCATACAAGGAGAGAAAATTTAGTATCATTTTGATTGCTTTTAATTCTCATAGATGTAGGAATCCCTGGAGGGGTAGTGGGAAAATAATCAGAAAATACTCCATTACAAAGGAGAAAACCAGTGGCGGAAAAGAAAAACACATTATTTAAAGCCCGAAGAGAGAAGTTATTTTCACAAAGAGCAACTACTGGTATTGCTTTGCCTTTGGTTAAGCTGAACCTGGATAAATGTTGATGTTCTTGAACCAGTAAAACTGTAAAGCTCCTCAGAGACGTTTCTTCTTGGAGGCAAAACTGATTAGCCATTTAACCTGAGGTAGGTACGCAACCCGAGTTTAAAAGGAAGCAGGCATAAAGAAGGATTTATTCAAACAAGTCTGCAATAGTCACCAGATTGTTGTTGCAACTCATCATATCCTTCCTGAAAAATATGGAAGAAATGCTAAGCTTTCCCTGGTCCATAATAAATCACTCAAGAGCTGCCACTCCCAGGCTAAATCTTCTGGTCCGCTCCCTACCTCTCTCCCTTTTTTTTCCTCATATTTTTTCCTCTCTCATATTTCCAGTCTCAGTTAAAGAGAATGAGAAGACAATGGAAGTAAAAGTAGACCATTTTTTGCCTCTGTTGTTGCCCTAAATACCTAAGAAAATAAGAGTATGACTCTCCTGCTCTTGCTCAGAATTTCTGCATCAGAAATCATAGTTGACATACATGCACCAGAAGGGCATATCATTTTGGCTTTGGACTTAAAGAGGGGAAGTGGTCACTTTAAAAGATGCAAGTATTAAGATGGATCAGAAGACTATTGTCCAGAGCTCCTCTCCCCCTATCTTGAACCAAGGCATCAAATTTCTTGAAGTTTTATTTCTTTGAACTATTAGTAAAAATATTAGCTATGTTTAACAGATTTCAAAGCACATTAGAAGCATTACTTATTTGATCTTCATAACAAACCTATGATTTATCCAACCTGCTTATCTCTGTTCATGTCACCACCACTGTTTATGGGGGTTAGTAACATGGGCCTCTGATGATTTGAAAATTAAATAAGGTAGGGAGCACAGTATGGAAAGGGGAAAAAAAAAGAGTAACTTTACAGTGGAGATATCTAACAAACACAACTTTGGCCAGGTTTAAAAAATTAACATCAAGATGATAAGACATGTTAATACTATGTACTCTTGAAGTTATGGAAAATGGCACTTGATTTTCCTCCCCAAAACTCATAAACTCAGTCTCATCATGAGAAAAATACCAGACAAATTCCAAGGGAGGGACATTCTACAAAATCCCTGACCAGTACTCCTCAAAACTGTCAAGATCATCAAAAACAAGGAAAGTCTGAAAAACTGTCACAGCCAAAAATAACTGAGATGACTAAATGTAATGTGGTATCCCAAATGGGATCCGGGAACAGAAAAAAAGACATTAGGTGAAAAATAAGAAAAACAGAATAAGTTTAATATAGTTAATTTTAATATAGTTAATAATAATGTATCAATACTGGTTCATTAATTGCAACAAACATACCATACTAATATAAGATATTAATAATAGGGGTAAGTGGTTATATAGTATATGGGGAATCTCTGTACTATCTTCACATTTTTTCCGTAAGTCTAAAACCGTTCTAAAAATAACATTTATTTTTAAAAATGAAATAAGGGGTGACCCTGTCAAAGAGGAAAGGAAAAGAAACTAGTGTTTACTGAGGGCATATAGTGTAACAAGAACTGTACCTACATTGTCTCATTTAATCCTCACGGAAACCTTCCAGGAAACTTGTCTTATTGCCCAAAGGTGAGGCATTTGCTCCCATGGCATCCAGTTCTTAACCTTACTCTGGTGCTTACCACACAGTAGAGCAAGAGCTGACATACTTTCCACAACCCCAGCTGGACTGTCAAGTTCTGGAGTATAAGAACTACCACAGCTATTATTAACTCCTTTTTATGGAAAAGAAAACTGAGGGCACACAGCTTCTATGGAGCAGATATGGAATTTAGAATTGCATGTGTTTGACTCCAAGTCTGTGTTCTCCTTTACATGAAGATGATTCCCTAAGCTTCCACCAACAAATCTCATCACCCTTACAAGTGATCTAACTGAAGAAGTGGTAGAAACCCTTTAAAAGATGCTAGATCATACTGGTGGAAGAGAACTTACTGGATTTCTGTGCCCTACAGTGAGAATCACTCCTGATGAATACCTAATAGGGCAATATCTTAATGCTTTTCTGGAGCAGTTCTGCTCCAATTTAATAGACATCAACTAAGATAGACTGGATCATATTTGGAAAAATGCTTAATATGCACCTGTTCTTTGCTTTTGTTTTTAACCTTCATTGTTAATACTTGCTAGGAACTCTATGCAAAGGGTCCAGTATAAGAAGTGTACTTTTTTTCCGAAATTCAACTTACTCCCTACTCCACTTGGTAGCAAAAAACTTAAACTCACTAATTGAAGTTAAACCCAGTTAATTTGGTACTTTCTCAATCAAATCACACTTAACTCAATTTAGGGTTCTCTCCCCCATTCGTTTAAGTTCTAGTTGGCTTAGTGTCACGGCATCAGGGAAAGGCACCTGATCCTCAGTCCATGGAATCTTTATCAAGTTTAGGAAAAGGACAACACTCTCTTACATTAATTATTATGAGTTCTTGCTAACCTTCCAATCCTTTCTTTAAACTACTGTTTCCATCAGAAGTTTTAAACTCAGAAGTTGGGATCAACAGTTTTTTTTCAATTGTTCTGTCAGGTTTTCCTTCTCTGAAATAGTGAGCACAGGCTGCCTGAAATGGAGATAAAGGTCATTTGAAAAAAAAAAAACGAAAAAGAAAGAAAGAAAGAGAGAATTACTAAAAATGAAAACAGTTATTAATGTCAAAATTTTCCACATGACATAATTTGGACCAAGTTGAATGAATTTCTGTATTTGAGGTACTAAGAACTGGGCCACAAAAGTGTAGAATGCAGATGGGAAAACATAGCTTTCTCAAGTTAAATAGAATATGAATACTTGCTTTCAGAGTGACTTGACAGTCTCCTTCACAGCCATTTCACAATAATCTTTGGGCTACCCTAAGAAATGACTTTTCTTAGTAACTAAGTAACTTGAAAGACCTATGTAGTCTTCTCTGGCTAAGCCCTTGAGTGTATGGTTACCAAGGCAAGAGGAGAGAACAAACCTCATGCTTATCAATGAGAGACTTTTATAATAAGCATCGTAACTTTATCACGCACTTTATAACTCCAAACCACAGCAAGGATGCAGAGGACACCATATGGAGAGAGGTTTCCAATTTCCCCTGCCACCATGAAATCACTCTCAGACTCCATATTGAAGAGAAGCATAGGAAGGGGATAGAAATCAGAAGGGCCATGAGTTTAATATAAAAGAAACTAAGCCATCAAAAAGAGACTAAACCAGAAAAGAGTAAAGAATTATAAATTGCAAAGCATAAAGTTTACTTTTTTTTCTTAACTACCCAAGTAAGACTGTCAGCAATAGAGAAAAATAAAGACGCCATATTTTTCTTGCACTTCTAAGTATAATGAGAGTGACTGCTGCTTTGCTAGCCAGTCCTCTAAAATCATTCTTTCCAACAGTAGTACATAGCAAAAAGTATGAGGCGAAACAGTAATAACTGCTCTCAGGTAACAAATCACAATATTCCAAATCAACTGTCACAAAAGTTTGTACTCTGTTCACTATTTTGACTGAGTAGTAGATATTGAAGTGATTTTTAAAAAGAGGAAAACACTTGGAAGGAAGAAGGAAGGAAGGGAAGGAGGAATAGAGGGAAGGAGAGAGGGATGGTCAGAGGGGAGGAGGAAGGGAGGGATAGAGGGAAAGAAAGAAAAGGAACAAGGAAAGAGCAACAAAAGTGACTTGCATTGTACAATAGTAACTCTATGGTAAAATCATTTCCTCAACGAGTTATGAGTGAAATGAAAGCTGACAATAGTGCCAGATTCTTCAAATAAATAATGCTCCAAAAATCTCTCTTTAGGGCTTCCCTGGTGGCGCAGTGGTTGAGAGTCCGCCTGCCGATGCAGGGGACATGGGTTCGTGCCCGGGTCTGGGAAGATCCCACATGCCGCGGAGCGGCTGGGCCCATGAGCCATGGCCACTGAGCCGGCGCGTCCGGAGCCTGTGCTCCACAACGGGAGAGGCCACAACAGTGAGAGGCCCACATACCGCAAAAAAAAAAAAAAAAAAAAATCTCTCTTTAGTACATCCCTAGTGAATTCAGAGCAACCAAAAAAGTGTTTTTCTGAAGTTTTCTTATCTTTACCTATCCTCCTGGTTTGAGTCTCTTCTCCAGAAGAAGTTGCAAACTCTCTACTGCAGCAAGTATAAAATTACCTATTAGATTTTATAAAATGCTGATGTTAAAAATGAATGAATGAAATAAAGAAAAAGAAGGAAGAAAGAAAGAGGGTAAAGGAGTATAAAGCAAACTAAAGCCCTTGAACATGTACTCATTAATGATTTTTGTTAATGTCTCCATATCTTCATGCACTAACAGGTAAATTCTAAAACCTAGATCCATTTACCAACTGATGTTCTGAGCTATTGCTTATAGCTGGAAACGATACAATCCTCTCAGCAGAGGTGTAACCCATTTACCAGACTACACTGTAAATGAGCCTTCTTTCCTCCCAGGCTCCCTAGAAAGAATGTAATGGCAACTTCAGTCATTATAATTGTTCCACAAATGCCTTCAAGGAGATTTGAGAAGACCCAAAAGCCCACAAAGCTTATTGACTTATACAAAGAATGTACAAAGGAGTTTCATTTTTAATTCCAGTTTCTTAATTTTTTTATCATTTTTCCCAGCACAGAGCAGTCTTTGTGCCTGTGGATCTCCCTAAATGTTTATGTCCCAAAAGACACAGAGGTGTGAAAAATGTGACTCATGTTCTTGATAAATTCATATTAAAAGACACAGCCTTGAAAATGAACAGCAAATGAAATCCCTTTTTCCTCTAAATTTTCTTTCATGTCAAAGGTTAGTCTTACTCATTCAACAACTTAAGATTTCTGCACTTGAAAAATAATGACCCTATCTAAGTGGTAACAACAGCTAAGATTTTAGAAACATGAACAGAAAGTCTTTAGAAAAATAACTCAGGGTTAGCAGTTAGAGTTCACAATTTTACTAGTCCAGAAATAAATTATTGCAAATCGAGTAACTATTTGCTAACTCTCACATAACTCACCAGGAAAATTTAAGAAAATGAGGATGTTTGGACATATACTGCCTGACTCACTCTTAGACACACTAAAACCTTGAGTATTCATCCTACAAAATAAAACTGTCAAGAAGGTAATAATCAAAAAATAAATTCATCTCTTTTCTAGGAAAAGTATAATAATTGAACATATATTTTAAGTCAACAAATCCCAACCACAGATTACCCATCGAATACAACATAAATTTTTGTAATAAATTGATTTTCTGTTCCTTTTCCCCCCTGCAGGTTAATGAGAGCAAACTTCTGACACGCCACCAAAGAATTTAGCTTTAAAAACCAGATAACTTGCATATCAGTCATACCTCATTCTGTTCTGAAAAAGATTAGCCCTTTTCTTTGTATTTAGCTTACACATGAAACCGTTATGAAATTGTGAGTGAAAATAGTGAAGGTCACAAAACTTACCTGCCAAAATGCCTTTTACTTAAGCAGTCTGTTAACACAGACTGTCTCATCTACTCTATAAATTCTTGATCTGTATTAAGGTAAAAATAATAGCTAACACATAGTGAGTGCTTACTACGTGCCAGGCACTATTTAAAGCACTGACAGAAATTAATTCAAATAATATTCATAACAATATCTCCATACCTTAGCAGAAAAACTAAAACCAATTGGGAATATGAGAAAACGAAAAGTCTGATTTGTTTGGATGGCTGGATCATGAATTAATGTTTTCTTCCATTTTGACTGCCATTAGTGTTACTCACATAGTAAATACATTTGTAAAGTTTTCTTAAACCTCTTCCAAACACTATTTTCCACCTGGAAAATGGGGATAATAATAATACCTTCCTCATAAAGTTGCTGCATTAGTTTTACATACTGCAAAAATCTCTCCAAAACACTACTTGTATTCATACAGTATTCAACTGCTCATTGGAGCTAATCAAACTTCTTAGCTGGCTCTGCGAGTCACTCTTTTTTATCTCACTATTTCTCTGTACAACCCTCCATCCCAGTGGGGCCCAGGTTCACACCTAAATCATTCCCAGCTGCCTATCTTAACTCATCTACCCTTCCCACCTCCTTACAAACATACTCATCACTCCTCTCTGCTGATCATGCCTTCCCCATTCTTCATCTTCCAGGTTACATTCCCCTATCTCCTTTTAAGTCTTCCCATCCTATGTGGATCTAACTGGCATGTGCAGAGTACCTATAATGGGCTTGGCACTTTTTATATGTTATTTCTTTTTTTTTCTTTTTCTTTTTTTAATTGAAGTATAGCTGATGTACAATATTATACAAGTTACAGGTACATATAGTGATTCAAAATTTTTAAAGGTTATACCCCATTTATAGTTATTATAAAATATTGGCTATATTCCCTGTGTTGTACAATATATCCTTATTTTATACATAAAAGTTTGTACCTCTTGATCCCCTACCCCTATACTGCCCCTCCTTCCTTCCCTCTCCCCATTGGTAACCATTAGTTTGTTCTCTATATTCTTTTTTGCTATATTCATTAATTTGTTGTATTTGTTAGATTCCACATATAAGTGATATCATACAGTATTTGTCTTTGTCTGACTTATTTCACTTAACATCATACCATCCAAGTCCATCCATGTTGCTGCAAATGGCAAATATTCCTTCTTTTTTATGACTGAGTAGTATTTCGTTGTGTTATTTAATTCTTTAAAAACTTCTACAGATAGTTAATGATGCCCTATTAGATACATGAGGATTAGAGAGACTGTGATTTATCCAGAGTGGTAAAGCCAGGGTTCACTCTCAGTTATGCTGATCCATCCTGCACTTAAGAGCTTGTACCACACAAATATGTCCTTAATTTGTATATTCTTGCAATGTTCTCTAATTGCTTAGTATATGTGAAATCCATGTGACTCCCTAAGTCCCTTGAGATCTAGTCCTCATGCAGGGCACACGATAGTGCTTAGTTAATACTGCTTACTTGAATTGGCAGACAAGGAAGGCCTCAAAAGTGATATAAAGTTCCCATAAAAGAGTTACTATGTAAATATTAAATCATCCCAGAATTTCCTAAAAGGATGGTGAACTACCAGATGCTTCAGACAGCCCAGTAGAAGCTTCATCACAGAGAAACAGGCAGTAGGTGTTTGAAGATGATGATGAGAAACTCTTCAAGGGTTTGGACCTTTGACAATATGGAGTAGAAGTGTCAGAGGAAGATCAGAGTTGTCTGTCAGAATGTTAAGCATCCAAACATTTAACTTCCAAAGAGCTTATGTCTTAAGATGAAGTGGGAAAGATAACTAGGGTGCTTCCTTCTATCACTTTCATGTTCCAAAGCATTTCCTTTTCTTATGACCCTAGACATCCATGTCAGCTAAAGTTTCAGAAGACAACTAAATTGGGTTGTTTCACTACCACTAAGTAAATTTTGACACAATTCTTTATCCTCTGTCCAAAGGTCTGAACCAAATGGAAAGGAGGTGGAGCAATGCCTGGACAAGTCTCAGCAACCACTCACCCAGCTCCTACGCTGGCACCACCGGGGAATATCCAGCCAAATATGCTGAGTTGCCATTTTGTGTTCCTCCCACACCAGGCACTACAACTGTATTACAGAACTTCAAGCCTTGCCATGGTGCCCTGGTGACAGAGTTAACGCCCAATAAGCCCACAGCTACAGAGCTATCAGGAGAAAGCAAACCTCTGACAGCAGTGGGTTTCAACCTTAGCCTATGGCTAATGGGCATAACTCTAAAAGGAAACTCCTACCCAACACCTTTTCAAGCTGTCTTCTTTATAATCTTTAACCAGTAATCATTTCCATCATTATGGCCTTTAGTGCTTCTTAATGTAAGTCCTTTGGAAACGGTGAACAAACCAGCAGTTAAAAGGTCCTAGCTCCTCACTGCAGTCCTGCTCAGTGGCATGTACAAGTCTCTTTGTGACTTTTATTCACGGCATGTGGCAGCTGGAGCACAGCTGACCCCATCCTTCAACAGCCTCATTCGCCTGGTTTTCAGGGGTCAGAGACAACACTCCAGCTTCCAGTTCCATGCCCAATGACAGGGTAAAGGATCTCTTCCACAGAAAGGCAAGGTTAATGAACAGCTCAAATCACTGGCTTATTCTTTCTACTCTTTCCCTCTCCTATGCCAAGGGATCTCCCCCCAGCTTTGTAACACCTTCTGTCACCAACACAATTAAGCCCACCACCAAGTACCCACCACCCCCAACACACTGATGTGTAGAGAATACTAATGGATCAAGACTTGAGCCAGCAGAGAAAAGGGGTATCTTACTGGGAAAATTTGTTCACTAAAGGGGATATCCTACCGGGAAAATTTGTTCACTAAACCACTTATTCTCTCAATAACTGGTTTAAACACTTCTGAAAAAAGTTAATAAAGTATTATTACCTCCTTAAGCCTCCATGCACACTTACATACAACACTATATCAGCCAAGAATGTATTTACTTTAGGTTGGTTTTTTTTAAAGAATTGCTAGACTATCATATGAAACATCCCCAAAACATAAATATATATGTGTATTTATATTATACAGAGAGCTATATATAGAAATATAACCACAAATATTTAGAAATACGTATTTATATATAGCTATGTATTATTTATATTTTGAATTTTATTTTGTATTTATTTACTTATGAATATATAAACATGATATAAGATACATATATAAAATATGTATTTTTATGGATGTAGATATTTTATGTAAAATATATTAATATAAATATATAGTAACATAAATATTTCAAATAACATACTTATATATAGAATTTATTTTATATATAAATGTGAATGTTTCCTAAAATATAAATATATACACCTTCACCCTAAACAAAACCTTGTGAGAATCATTCAAGTCCACAGTGAAATTTCTTCCACTCCTTACTTTATTTTTTGTGTTTGTTTATGTTATGAATGGGGAAGGGGTGACAACAACAGAACCACCATATCTAATGAAGTCTGGCTCTGCTATCAGGTCAAATAAAAATCTCAAGAGTTCTATGACCTTGAGTTGTCCTCACTGTTTAAAATGAACTCTTTCATTTTCAAGAGGATGATAGAGGGATTATAAATAGAAGTTTCACTCCTAAATACTGACAAATATAACTATTTTTTTATGGATTTCATAGGCCGATATAACCAAACCAAAGTCAAGACTAAAACTGGACAGAAAAAAAATTAAATAAAGCTAAGACAATGATAATATTTATTCCCAGATACACAGATAACTATAATGAAATAACAATCTCAACCACTGGAAAAGGGTTGTTTGTCAGTTTCAAAAAAAAAAGTATAGTGCATATCTAATTCATAAAGAATTTGTGAATATGGAGGAAAATATAAATGTAAGTTCTTATTCATTTATTTTTTATTTATCTACTTCCCACTCAACTAATTTCAAAGAAGGATCTAGGTAGAATTCCTTTCTAAACTATCAAAGACTCCACTAGTGAAAGGTGAAGGCAGCAGTGGAAGTAGTGTTAATACTGCTGCTGATTTTCCTGCCCTTCCCCAGACCAGGGTCTTTCCCACCAGGCTGGTGCTGCCCTCCCACATTCCCTTGATTCAAAGAAAAATAAATAAATACGTATTTTACTATTTGGCAGTATGTCTGACTTTTTAAAATCCATTCCATCAAACACTAAAAGTAAATAATTGTACCGTTTATGTATACAACTTGCATTGTTTATGGCAATTATGACAGAAGAAAGGCAAACAAAGAGGAAGCATTTTCTTCTGGCATTTCTAAATAGCTTCTGACATAGTAAGTTATTGCATTTGAAGAATATAAACTACCTCAGCAAATTCTATTCCCCCCAGGAATTGCCAAAACCGCATTCTGCAAACACTAAAAAAGAAGAAGAAGACTTCTGCCAAATACAAAGATGGTATCTATTAGTGAAAGAGTTAAGAAAATGATGAGCTCTGTAATAGATTTTCTTTTCATTCTAAATATGTTGTAAAATATCCTAGCAGCTCAGATGGATGCATTCAGCACCTTATATCTTCAAAGAAATTTATGAATTTCACTAAAAAAGTTTACTCTCAATGCCACAGCACTTTTCCCAAACACTTTTCACCACAGAATTGTTTCATCACATACCTATTAATATCTTGTAAAATACTAACATTCCCAGAGCATAGCTTAGAAACCAGTTATACAGAATTTAATAATTTATCAAACAACAGTATGGATAATAGAAGCACATATATGTGCTAAAGAAGGGAAGAAAAGTATTTATAGAGAATGCTCCTAAAATATTATAGGCAATAGTCCTGACTCCTACTTTCCCCTACTTCCAACCCAGTCTTATTCAGTTTCTCTACCTTTTCAACAATTTCCTAATTTTAATTCTCCTAATTTCCTAATTTTAATTCCGAATTTCCTAATTTTAATTCTCAAAAGAAGTTCATGACTATCTGAATCAACCTTACTCAAATTTTTATTTACAGATAAAAGAAAAGCCAAATATAACTAAGCAAAACTACATTGAGCCCATGTAAATAATAATTTAAATAAATGTATTTTTAAAATGACAAAAAATGTAGTAATTAAAACAATATGGGGCTTCCCTGGAGGCACACTGGTTAAGAATCCGCCTGCCAATGCAGGGCACACGGGTTCGAGCCCTGGTCCGGGAAGATCCCATATGCCACGGAGCAACTAAGCCCGTGCGCCACAACTACTGAGCCTGCACTCTAGAGCCAATGAGCCACAACTACTAAAGCCCACATGCCTAGAGCCCCTGCTCCGCAACAAGAGAAGTCACCACAATGAGAAGCCCGCGCACCGTAACGAAGAGTAGCCCCCGCTCGCTGCAGCTAGAGAAAGCCTGCACGTAGCAACGAAGACCCAACGCAGCCAA
This sequence comes from Monodon monoceros, assembly GCF_005190385.1. NCBI lineage: Eukaryota > Metazoa > Chordata > Mammalia > Artiodactyla > Monodontidae > Monodon > Monodon monoceros. The sequence continues at coordinate 122,720,199 of NW_021703777.1, forward strand.
AAATAAGTAAATAAATAAATAAAATAAAAATAAATGCTTAAATAAAAAACAACAATATGTTCCCCCTTTTCAGGAACACTACAGTTTTAGCTAAAGTAAACATGATAGAGAAAAGCTAGAATATGCATAGAATAACTCTGAAAGGATACACAGAAACTGATAATAATGGTTGCCTCTAGGGAAGAAAGCTAGAGGATTTTTTACTGTATATTTTTTGTAGTGCTTGAATTTTTCATCATATATAAGTATTGATTTTTCAAAAAATAAAAAATATATATTAAATATAAACATTTTTAAACAGTAAAGATATTAAGAATCCATATAGCAAACATAAGATGGTAGGGTTTGCCATCTACCTCATCATATGTGGGAATTTCCTACTTAGTTAAAAGTTAAAAGGCTAACTATGAAAATTATTTGTTTAAATCTTACATTGACAAGAAATACTAGGCTCTCCAGAGAAAAAACAATTAAATAGCTATCCACAGCAAAAATAAAGCTCATGATGGTATGTTATACTTGGTTTAAACAGCTGACTCTTTATTCAATATCAGTAAATCCTCAGTAATGAGTGGATTCAAATAAACATCTAAGAAATTAAAATTACTGAATTCAAAGTCATTGGCTGATAAAAAGCATTTCAAGGCCCAGGAACATTAAGCTTCCTGTGCCTTGATACCATGACACAAACAGAAAATCGTCAGGGAAACAGAGAAGGATTCAGACTTAAAACTTTAGGGGAATATGGTTATATAAGCAATGAAAATAAGCCATAGGAAAAACTTTGTATATTAAGACATTCATCAGTTTTATTTTAAAATGAGAAAAAATGGAAAAAACCTAAATGCACATAAATACAGGAATTGCTTAGTTATAGAACATACCCTCAATTAGTATCATGAATTTTCATCATAAAAACTGTGGGACAACATGGAAATCATTGCTGTCTAATGAAATCATAATATAAAATTGCATATATTCCATTAACAAAAATATGTTTCTATGCCATATCTGTGGTACTTGACTGATACAGCTCCAAGATCACGGAGAGGAAAAAGCTAAAGACCAAGACTCCTAATGTTCAATCACACACACACACACACACACACACACACACACACACTCATACCCCTCTACCATGCCATCAGAGGTACTGTTACCTCTTTGCGGTTCAGCGTGGGAATGGACACATGTATCCGCCACATGAAAAAAACAACACTTCCCAAAATATTGTTGCCTTCCTCAACCTTGATAAAATCCCCCAAAATAACTCATATTCTTCCAGGATTAAAACCTTTCTACCTATCTCAACTCAAGCCTGGCTTCCATTTTTTTTCCCCCTTTGGAAGTATAATTCCAGGCTTCATCCTCTTCATTGGACCTAAAATCCTGAAACACAAAACACCCTGACATCCTCTCTGCCAGTTGATAAGGAATAATGTTAGGAATGAGATAGAGAAGTTAGGAAGGGGAATCAGTTTAGCTGAGGGAAATATTATTAATTTGTTTATTCATCCAACAAAAACACACTTCATGTACGGTACGTACCAGATGTGGAGAACACAGCAGTAAACAAAATAAACACAGTTCTCATTCATATCTGGGGTAATTAATGCTGAGTCTATTTTGAACACAATGAGTTTGAGTTACTGCTAGGATAACCCTAATGGATAAGCTTGTAAATAGATAGAAACATGGTTTTCAAAAAAAGTGCAGGCAAGACTCTCCACAGAGTTAGTTTTGGATACTAAGCACACAGAAATTGAATAGAGAGGATATAAAAGGCTTGAGTAATTGAATGTTTCACTAACAATGCAGGCTTGGTGGAATGGGCAATAAGCAAGATGTCAATTCCACAAATTTTAGAGACCTCAGAGGTAGAAGTTTACTGTGATGAATGATAAAGTCTAGAATATATTACACTAGATCATGTTACGGTAGGATGGAGACAGAAGTTCGAGGCCTCAAGGACAGCCAGCACCATTAAGTTGGAGGAGTGGAAAAACATCATTTTCACTAGCCAAAAATTTTCAACACAGGAGCAATTTAAACCAACATAAGAGACCCTTGAATAAATTTTCATAATATCTCCACAGATAAATTCACTGAAGAAGGAACGCTTTAAAGGAGGTTGACATGCCTTAAGAGACCTGAGGGGAGAAAATTCCCATGAATACAAACAATAAAATGGCCTGGAGATGAGCTGAAAGAAAAATTAAAAACTGTAAAAGCTAAGTATATGACTCCCCAAAAAACATATTTTAGGAAAAAAAAGGAAAATGTTTAAAAAAAAAATGGTAGTACAGCTTCAAAAACCATTGGAAAACTCAGAAAGGAAAAAATGGAGCTGAGGAAGACAAGACAGAGCTAATAATCATATCCAATTTGGCTCTAATAATGATGTCAAGAATTTTTATTAAAATAATAAATACCATCAAGATATAAATACTTTGTAGCCACTAGTGACCTAATCCTCCCTTATCTCATTTATACTGCAACTATAAACAAACTACACATTTGGAGAACATGAAATAATCAAATTAAAAGTACTCCTTTGGGAAGTAACATTGGATAATACTGCTTCATCCACAAAAAATGCAGCAATGAATGAGAATGAGCCGCTCAAAAGAATAAAGAACTCCAAATTCTCCACATTGATAGAGAAAATGTGGTTGACGTTGCCACAGTATTTAGAGTAGCATAACTAGGCAGGGGATATTTTTCAGCAAATCTAATGTTTTTAATAGTATTTCAACATTTCTTCTCTGACATCAGTTTTTAAAATTAGGAAATTCCAAAGTTGGTCAGAGAGAATTTAGTAATTATGTAATTTATTAACTTGGGGGTGAGGGAGGAAACTTTTGCGTTTCACTTCAAAACTTACCTTTTTTTAAGAGCTACAATGGATTTAGTCTGGCGAAGTTTTCCACATTTTTATGAGGACAAAATGCTATTAAGACCTACAAACAAAATGTATTTTTATTAAAAATGACTAATGCTTAGTGAAAAGTTCAAAGGCTGGAAAAGAAGCACTAAAAAGAGTTTTAAAAGCAACAGTTCAGCTCACTCAGTTACTGGAAAAGTCATTTTCATAGTTAACCTTCAGGGCTAAGCAGCAGCTGGAAAAGCAGCTTATTCTATTATATAGTTAGTAAATGTCATGCACTATTCTTGAAAGAGGCAAAATATGTTACCCTTAAAGACTGCAAATGACTCTATAAGAGCAGACAAGATATACAATAGATTTAACACACAGTGCATGTCACATTAAAAGATACCTCTCAACCAGATGCAATGTGTGATCACTGGGTGGCTCCTGGATTCAAAACCATAAATAAGTTAAAGGCTATAAAAAACATTTTTTGTTATAATTAAAGAAAACTGAATACAGAATCTATACTAAATATTATTAATTTGAAGTTAAATTTCTTGGGCTTAATAATGTTTTACATTTAGGAAGGAGAATGTCCTTGTTCCTTAAAGATTCATGCTGAAGTATTTGGGGGTAAAATACAACTTACTTTCATATGTATGTAGTGTGTGTGTGTGTGTGTGTGTGTGTGTGTGTGTGTGTGTATAAAGCAAGTGTAGCAAAAAATTTGTTTAATTGGTAAATCTAAATGTAGTGTATATGAGCATTCACTGCACTATTATTTATTATTTCAATTTTTCTGTAGGTTTTTAATTTTGATAAATGTAAGTCTGGGAAGGAAGGCAAGATATCTCAATCCAACACTGTTAGGAAATAAAATCTCTACAGAAACACAAAGCAGAACTAGATAGGAAACTATCACCAGAAAAGTCAAATGTATTTATCATCTAAATACACATGGCATACTGTACTAAGTGCTGTAATAAAATACTAATACAGTCCGTGGCTTTTAAGAACCTAGGGGCAGGACAGGAATAAAGACACAGACGTAGAGAATGGACTTGAGGATACTGGGAGGGGGAAGGGTAAGCTGGGACGAAGTGAGAGAGTGGAATGGACATATATACACTTCCAAATGTAAAATAGTTAGCTAGTGGGAAGCAGCTGCATAGCACAGGGAGATCAGCTTGGTGCTTTGTGACCCCCCTAGAGGGGTGGGATAGGGAGGGTGGGAGGGAGACACAAGAAGGAGGAGATACGGCGGTATATGTATATGTATAGTTGATTCACTTTGTTATACAGCAGAGACTAACACACCATTGTAAAGCAATTATACTCCAATAAAGATGTTAAAAAAAAAGAACACATAATCTAAGGCCAACACTGTTGATAAACATAAAGAACATTTAAATTGAAAATAGAACAGCTGTACAAATTTAAACAATAAAGTAAGCATATGTCCTAATCATCACCACTTTTCTAACCACACACAAATAAAGCTGCCCAAATTTGGCAAAGCTCATTCCAACCTTTATGACTCCATATACATTCTACCACTTCAACTAGCTCACAGCATATAGAAAGTTTAACCAGTATCACTTTTTCATTCAAGAAATGAGAGTGACCATTAAGGAGGGACTTAATTTTGTGAGGGAAAGCAGCTCATTTCTGCTTATAGCACTAGCTTAGACACTATAACAGAGTATTTTGTGCTAAATTACAAATTTTCCCTTTTCCCAACAACCCCTGCTTTCTTTCATGAGTCAGTTCAAACATTCTTTCTTAGGAGCATTTTCTGATTGCCCTAAGTTAAATTAGGACAAAGTTAATAATAATATTTTATTATTATCATGGTATATAATTTTTACAATCCAAACTGACCTAGCATTTGCTAGGTGCTTGAGATACAACAATGAATAAGATACCTGCCATGGGCTTCCCTGGTGGCACAGTGGTTGAGAGTCCGCCTGCCGATGCAGGGGACACAGGTTCGTGCCCCAGTCTGGGAAGATCCCACATGCCACGGAGCGGCTGGGCCCGTGAGCCATGGCTGCTGAGCATGTGCGTCTGGAGCCTGTGCTCCGCAACGGGAGAGGCCACAACAGTGAGAGGCCCGCGTACCGCAAAAAAAACGAAAAAAAAAAAAAGATACTTGCCATGCCAAGTTCCTAGTCTGGTACTGGAGACACTCATGCAAAAATAAATTATGTATAATGTCAGGGAGGGGGAAATTTCCCCCCTGCCCATCTTCAGTTATCTTGACTGGTCTAATAATTAAATTGATGCAAGACAGATTAATTGGAGAAAAAAAAGGTTTTAATCTGTATGTAAAGAGGTCTCATAGAAATAGGACACCCAGAGTAACTAAAGCAGACTGTTTATACATCATTTTTAGACAAAGAAACAATTATTTGTGAAGATTTAACAAAACAAAGGGGCTTGTACTTGGGGTAACAGACTGATGAAGAAGTAACGAAGTTTGCTTATACAGCTTTCTTAGCCTTGAATTACCTAACTCTGGTGATAAGAATGCTTTCTATGCTCCTGGTATAGAGAGGGTGCCTTCACATGGGAGATTTATTTCCTGCTTTCAGAGGGAAAGTGTTTTCTATATGACTTTCCCACACCAGGTATTTTTCAAGTAACTGTAATTCAAAATAATTTGTCACCATGACATATCTTGGGGCAACCATGATATGCCACCATGGCATATCTTGGGGCAACCTGCTCTGACCCACAACAATATCATCTACTATCATGCCATCTACCAAGTTGCTCAAGTCTAAAACCTCAGATTCCTCTTATAATTCCTCTCTTTTCTCCATTGACATCTAGGCCATTGGCAAAGTGACTCTATTACCAGACATATTCTGAATGCGTCCTTTTCACTGTATCTCCACTATTACCCTGGTCCAGAACTAGCTTCTCTCACCTGGATTGCTACTATAAAACATAACTTGTCTCCCATAAATGGTCTTCCCCTCTTGACTCTTAACAATCTGTTTTCTATGCAGGAGCCAGAGTAATCTCTTAAAATATAAAACAGACCATGTCAGTCCCTTGCTTAAACTCTTCCAATGGTTTCACTTGGAATAAAATCCAAATTCTTTACCATAGCTGCCTGCCAGGTTCCATATGTTCTGGACCTGTCTGTATCTCTGGCCTAATCTCCTAATCTCTCACACAGTACACTTCAGCCATACTGGCTTTCTTTATATTCCTCAAATACACCAGCTTTTTACCTCTTACACTACTGGACTAGCGATTTCTCTCTGCCTAAAATGCTATGAATAGTTGTGTGGCCAGCTCATCATTGTCATGCAAGTCTCAATTAAAATGTTACTTCTCAGCCAGGCCTTTACCTATCACTCAATATAAAATAGCCATCTGCCCACTTCTTTCACTTCACCCTGCTTTAGTATCATTGTAACACTGATCACTACTTGATCTCTTGTTATTTAAATTTTTATTGGCTGTCTCCCTCTTCTAAATCAAGCCTTCTCAGGAGAAATTACTATTGACCTTACAGAAATAAAAAAGAATTATAGTGGAATACTGTAAGCTGTACACCAACAAATTACTAACTTATATGAAATGGACAAATTCCTAGAAAGACAAAAACTACTAAAACTGAATCAAGAAAAAATAGAAAGCCAGAGTATACCTATAAAAATTAGAGACTGAATTATTAATTTTAATAATTCCCACAAATAAAAGACCATGGCCAGTTGCCTACACTGGTGAGTTCTACCAAAAACTTAAGAAGAATTAATAAAGAGTTGAGATCAAGATGGCAAAGTAGGAAGACCTGAGATCATTTCCTTCCAAAGTCACACAAAAAACATGACTACTTACAGAACAACTGTCTCTGACAATGACCTGAAGGCTAGAAGAAAAGCTTTTCCACAACAAAAGATATAAAGAAGGAGACACAAGATGAGTAAGAGGAGCAGAGACACGGTCCGGTAAGGACCCATACTCTTGGCATGGCAACCCACAAGCTGTAGGGATATAAGAAATACACAGGTCCTCCCCTAGGAGTAAGGGGTCTGAGCCCCACATCAGGCTTCCCAGTCCATGGGTACAGCACTAGGAAGACAAGCTCCCAAAATATCTGACTTTGAAAACCAGCTGGGCTTACACTCAAGAGAGTCAGAGGGCTACAGGAAACTGAGACTCCACCCTTAAAGGACATGCACAAATACTCACTCCAAGTCCCAGCAGATGTAGCATTTGAAAGGCACCGAGGTCAAGCCCATTTGCTAATCTTAGAAAGCCTCTCAGGCCAGAGGCAGGTGGAACTCCCCCCACCTGACCAGGGACTGAGATGCTGATGGCATCCAATTTTGTGATCTCATTCTCTCACGCTGAAATGGCAACACTGGCAGGCACCCTTCCTCTAGCCTATAATCACAGCAAACGAGTGAAGCTGCAGCAGTCACACACTGTCCAGCCACACAATTAGTCACACCAGGAGCCTGTCCTGCCCACCAGGATGTCCGCACCAGTCACATACCACCAAGCCTCGTATCCAGGCATGCTGGGAGCCTGCCCTACCTACCAGCATCCTAAACAGCCACACGCTGGTAGGCCTCACGACCAGTCATGCCAGGGGCCTGCCTCACCCAAGAGCGCACCCAGAGCAACCACACAAAGCAGGGCCTCACAGACAGCCAGGCTGGGGACCAGTCTTGACTACCAGTGTGCTTGCAGCACTTGGTCCCACCAAAAAAGAGAGATGCACACAGCCCACAGAGGGTACACTCCTGGAGAAACTGGCTCTGGTAGCCAGAAGGGAGTATGCTAATAGGCACCACATCTCCCTACAAAAAGCCACTTCTCCAAGATCAGGAGACATAACAAACTTACCTAATACATAGAAATAAACACAGATAATTAGGCAAAATGAAGCAACAACAGAATATTGTCCAAACAAAAGGAAAAGACAAAACCTTAGAAAAATAACTAAATGGAACAGATAAGCAATCTACCTGACAAAGAATTCAACATAATGATCATAAAGATACCCACTGACCTTGAGAGAAAAATTAATGACCACAGTGAGAACTTCAACAAAGAGTTAGAAAATATAGAAATGAACCAATCAGGCCTGAAAAATATAATAACTAAAATAAAAAATACACTAGAGAGAATTAATGGTAGATTACATGATACAGAAAAATGGATAGGCAATCTGGAAGACAGGGTAGTGGAAATCACTGAAACTAAATAGAAAACAGAAAAAATGTAGGGCTTTTAGAATGCATTCAACTTTAAGAGATCATCAATTTAGAACACACAGCTATAGACAAAGATTGTTATATGTGAACCTCATAGTAACCACAAACCAAAAACCTTATAATAGATACCAAAATAGAAACAATAAAAAGAAAGGAATCCAAACATAATACTAAAGACAGTCATCAAATCACAAGGGAAGAGGGAAAATGAAGAAAAATTTTTAAAAAACTACAAAAATAACCAGAAAACAATTAACAAAATGCCAATAAGTACATGCCTATCTATAATTACTTTAAATATAAATGGACTAAATCCTCCAATCAAAAAACACAGGATTGTTGAATGGATTAAAAAAAAAAAAAAGGACCCATACATATGCTGCTTATACGAGACTCACTCCAGATCTAAAGACACTCACAGGCTGAAAGTGAAGGGATGGAAAAAGATTGTCCATGCAAATGAGAACCAAAAGGAAACTGGGGAAGAAATGCTTATATCAGACAAAATAGATTTTAAAGACTTCAATAAAACACAAAGAAGGGCATTAAATAATAATAAAGAGACTAATCTAACAAGAGAATATAACACTCATAAATATCTATGCACACAACATAAATGCACCTAAATACATAAAGCAAATATCAACAGACATATAGGGAGAAACAGTAATACAATAATGGTGGGGGACTTTAACAGCCAACTTAAATCAACTGTTAGATCATCCAGACAATCAATAAGGAAACATTGGCACTAAACAACACATTAGACCAAATGGACTAACAGGTATAGACAGAATATTCCATCCAAAAGTGGCAGAATACACACATTTTTCGAATGCACATGGAAGATTCTCTAAGACAGATCACATGTTAGGCCACAAAACAAGTATCAATAAATTTAAGAAGACTGAAATTATATCAAGCATCTTTTCTAACCACAATGGTATGAAACTAGAAATAATAACAAGAAGAAAAACAGAAAAACACAGACATATGGAAGATAAACAACATGCTACTATACAAGCAATGGGTTAAAAAAGAAATCAAAGAAGAAATCAAAAAATACCCGAGACAAATGAAAATGGAAACACACCAAAACAAAATCTATGGGATAAAGCAAGAGCAATTCTAAGAGGAAAGTCTGTAGTGATATAGGCCTCCCTCAAGAAAGAAGAAATATCTCACATAAACAATCTAACATCACACTTAAAGGAACAAGAGAAAGAAGAACAAGACCAAAGTTGGTAGAAAGAGGAAAATAATAAAACTCAGAGCACAAACAAATGAAATAGAGACCAAAAAAAAGCAATAGAAAAGATCCATGAAACTAAGAGCTGGTTCTTTATAAAAGATAAACAAAATTGATAAACCTTCTGCTAGACGCCTAAAGAAAAAGAGAGACCCCCAAATAAATAAAATCAGAAATGTAAAAGAGAAGTTACAACTGATACCACAGACATACAACAAATCCTAATAGACTACTACAAACAATATATTCCAACAAACTGGACAACCTAAAAAATTGGACAAAATCCTACAAATATACAATCTTCCAAGACTGAATCAGGAAGAAATAGAAAATCTGAACAGAACACTCACTAATAGTGAAATTGTAACAGTAATCAAAAACTTCCCAACAAAAAAGAATCCAGACCAGGTGGCTTCACATGTGAATTCTGAAAAACAGTTGAAGAAGAGTTAATACCTAACTTTCTGAAAGTATTCCAAAAAAGTAAAGAAGAAGGATCACCCCCAAATTCCTTCTACCAGCATTACTCTAATACCAAAATCATATAAAGACACTACAAAAAAAGAAAATTATAGGCCAATATCTCTGATGAATAGAGATGCAAAAATCCTCAACAAAATACCAGCAAAGTGAATTCAACAATACATTAAAAGGATCATACACCATGACCAAATAACATTTACCACATAGATGCAGAGATGATTCAATATCCACAATCAATCAATGAGATATACCACATTAATACAAGTAAAAATAAAAATTATATAATCATCCCATTAGATGTAAAAAAAGCACTTGACAAAATCCAATATCCATTTATGAAGAAAATTCTCAACAAAGTGGGTACAGAAAGAACATACTTCAACATAATGAAAGCCATATGTAACAAACTCACAACTAACATCATACTGAATGGTGAAAACCAGAAAGCTTTTCCTCTAAGATCAGGAGCAAAACAAGGACGCATACTCATACCACTTTTATTCAACATAGTATTGGAAGTCCTAGCCACATCAATCAGACAGGAAAAAGACAGAGGCATCCAAATTGGAAAAGAAGAAGTAAAACTGCCCCTATTTGCAAAAGACATGATACTTATTAGACAAAACCCTAAAGACTCCATCAAAAAGAATATTAGAACATAATAAATGAATTCAGTACAGTTACAGGATAAAAAATTAATACACAGAAACGTGTTGCTTTTGTACATGCTAATAACGAACTATCAGAAAGGGAAATCAAGAAAACGCCCCCATTTACCACTACATCAGACAAAAAAATAAAATACCTAGGAAAAAATTTAACCAGAGGTGAAAGACCTGTACTCTCAAGACTATAAAACACATAAAAGAAACTGAAAACAACACAAATAATTGGAAAGATATACCATGCTCATGGATCAAAAAAATTAATATTGTTCGAAATATCCATACCACCCAAAGCAATCCCCAGATTCAGTGCAATCTCTATCAAAACACCAACAGCATTTTTCACAGAATTAGAATAAATCCTAAAATTTGTATGGAACCATGAAAGATCCTGAATACTCAAAGCAACCTTGAGAAAGAACAACAGAGCTGAAGGTATCATGCTCCCTGGTTTCAAACTATACTACAAAGGTTTAGTAATCAATACAGTATGGTACTGACAAACACACCAAAAAAACACATGGACCAATGTAAAAGAATAGAGAACCCAGAAATAAATCCATCTTTACACAGTCAATTAATCTATGACAAGCAGGCAGCAATATAAAATGAAGGAAAGACAGACTCTTCAATAAATGACTTTGGGAAAACTGGACAGATACATACAAAGAATGAAACTGAACCAACACTCTTACACCATATCCAAAAATAAACTCAAAATAAATTAAAGACTTAAATGTAAGACCTGAAACCACATAACTCCTAGAAGAAAACACAGGCAGTACACTCTAACATCGGTCTTAGAAATATCATTTTGGTTCTGTCTTCTCAGGCAAGGGAAACAAAAGCAAAAATAAACAAATGGAACTACATCCAACTAAAAAGCTTTTGCACAGCAAAGGAAACCATAACAAAATGAAAACACAACCTATTGAATGAGAGATGTTTGCAAATGATGTATCCAGTAGGGGTTAATATCCAAAATATGCAAAGAACTCATACAACTCAATATCAAAAAGCAAGCAATCCAATTAAAATATGGGCAGAGAACCTGAAGAGATATTTTTCTAAGGAAGACATACAGATGGCCAACAGATAAATGAAACGAGGCTCAACATCACTAATTATCAGGGAAATGAAAATCAAAACCACAATGAAATATGACTTCACACCTCTCAGAATGACTATTATCAAAAAGACATCAAATAACAAGTGTTGGTGGGTTGTGGAGAAAAAGAAACCTTTGTACACTTTCCCTGTTGATGGGAATGTAAATTAGTGCAGCCACTGTGGAAAACAGCATGCAGGTCTTCAAAAAAATTAGAAATAAAACTACCATATGATCCAGTAATTCCAATTCTGGGTATTTTTGTGCTAAAAAATAAAAAACTAATTCAAAAAAGATATATGCACCCCTAAGTTCACTGCAACATTATTTACAATAGCCAGTATATGGAAGAAACCTATGTGGCCATCAACAGGTAAATGTATAAAGAAGATGTGGTGTGTGTCTGTGTCTGTGTGTGTATACATACATGCGTACATATATACACGTGTGTGTATACATAGAAAAATATATGTGTATATATATGTATATGTATATAATGGAATATTATGCAGCCATAGAAAAGAATGAAATCTTGCCATTTGAAATAACATTGATGGATCTAGAGGTATTATGCTAAGTGAAATAAGTCAGACACAGAAAGACAAACACCACATGATTTCACTTATATGTGGAATCTAAAAAACAAAACAAAACAGAAATAAACTCACAGATACAGAGAACAAATGGGTAGTTCCCAGAGTGGGGTAGGAGAATGGACAAAATAGGTGAACAGGATTAAGAGGTGCAAACTTCCAGTCATATAATAAGTAAGTCATGGGGACATAATGTACACCATAGGGAATATAGTCAACAATAGTTTAATAATTTTGTATGGTGACAGATGGTTACTAGACTTATTGTGGTGATTGTATTATTGATGTATATAAATGCTGACCAATTATGTTGTACACCTGAACCTAACATAATATTGTATGTCAATCTACTTCAATAAAAATTAACATAATATTAATTATTAACATTAATACTTTAAAAAAATTAATACTTTACACACTTCCAAAAAATAGAAAAGGAGAGACCAGCTCCCAATTCAATGTACGAGGCCAGAATTTCTGTGATACCAATACCAGAAAGACACCACAAGAAAAGAAAACTAAAGATCAATATCTCTTATTATAAGTATAGATGCAAAAATCCTCAATAAAATACTAGCAAACCAAATCCATTAACATATAAAAAGGATTATATACAATGACCAGTTATAGTAATAAGCTATTTCAATAGAATAAAGGATAAAAACCACATAAATATCTCAATAAGGGCAGAAAAGTTACTTCACAAAATTCAACACCCCTTCATGATACAAATACTCAATAAACTAGGAACTGAGGAGAAGTTCCTCAACCTGATAAAGGCCATCTTGGCTAACCCCACAGCTAGTATCATACATAATGGTGAAAGCTCAATGTTTTTCTCTTAAAATCAGGACTAAGACAAGGATATCTGCTCTCACCACTTCTATTAAAAATTATATTGGAGGGTCTATCTTGAGCAATTAGGCAAGAAAATGAACTAAAAGCCTTCCAGAATGAAAGTATACCTATTTCTATTTGCAGATATTTTGTTACAGATATACAAAATTCTAAAGAATCCACTAAAAACCTATTAGAACTAATAAACAAGTTCAGCAATATTACAGGGTACAAGATAAATATACAAAAATCAACTGTATTTCTATACACTAACAGTGAACAGTCTAAAAATGAAGTCAAGAAAATACAATTTAGATAACATCAAAATGAAAATAATACTTAAGAACAAATTTAACAAAAAAGTACAAAGTTTATACTCTGAAAACTATTAAATGCAGTTGAAAGAAATTTAAGAAGGTGTAAATAAACAGAAAGACCCCACATCTATGGTCACCTAATTTATGACAAAGTAGGCAAGAACATACAATGGAGAAAAGACAGTTTCTTCAATAAGTGGTGATGGAAAAACTGTACAGCTACATATAAAAGAATGAAATTAAACTCAAAATGGATTAAAGACCTAAATGTAACACTGGATACCATAAAATTCTTTGAGGAAAACACAGGAAGAATGCTCTTTAACATAAATCACAGCAAAATCTTTTTTGATCCTCCTCTGGGAGTAGTAAAAATAAAAATAAACAAATGCGACCTAATTAAACTTAAAAGCTTTTGTACAGCAAAGGAAACCAGCAACAAAATGAAAAACAACCCCAAAGAATGGGAGAAAATATTTCCAAACGAAGTGACTGACAAGGGATTAATCTCTAAAATATATAAACAGCTCATACAGCTCAATATGAAAAAAACAAACAACCCAATCAAAAACTGGAGAAGATCTAAATAGACATTTCTCCAAAGAAGACATACAGATGGCCAAGAGGTACATGAAAAGGTGTTCAACATCACTAATTATTAGAGAAATGCAAATCAAAACTACAATGAGGTATCACCTCACACCAGTCAGAATGGCCATCATCAAAACATGTACAAACAATAAATGCTGGAGAGGGCGTGGAGAAAAGGGAACCCTCCTACACTGCTGGTGTGAATGTAAATTGGTACAACCACTATGGAGAATAGTATGGAGATTCCTTAAAAACTAAAAATAGAGCTACCATATGATCCAGCAATCCCACTCTTGGGCATATATCCAGAGAAAACCATAATTCAAAAGGACACATGCACCTCAATGTTCACTGCAGCACTATTTACAACAACCAGGACAGGGAAGCAACCTAAATGTCCATCAATGGAGGAATGGATAAACAAGATGTGGTACATATATACCATGGGATATTACTCAGCTATAAAAAAGAACAAAATAATGCCATCTGCAGCAACATGAATGGACCTAGAGATTGTCATACTGAGTGAAGTAAGTCAGACAGAGAAAGACAAACATCACATGATATCGCTTATATGTGGAATCTAAAACAATGGTACAAATGAACTTATTTACAAAGCAGAAATTGAGTCACAGATGTAGAAAACAAACTTAATGGTTACCAAGGGGGAAAAAGGGGGGGATAAACTGGGAGACTGTGATTAACATATACACACTACTATATATAAAAGATAACTGATAAGAACCTACCGTATAGCACAAGGAACTCTATTTGGTGCTCTGTAATGACCTACATGAAAATGGAGTCTAGAAGAGACTGGATATCTATATGTATGGCTGATACACTTTGCTGTACACCAGAAAGTAACACAATACTGTAAATCAACTATACACCAATAAAAAAATTAAATAAAAAAATAAATGAATAAATAAATAAACAGAAAGACCCAAGTAAAAGTTTAGTAGACTTAATATTTTTAACATGGCAAGACCTAAAAATTCAACACAATCCTTATCAAAATCCCAACTGACTTTTTGGCAGAAATTGACAAGTTGATCCTAAAGTTCATATGGAATTTTAAGGGACTCTGAATATCCAAAGCAATCTTGAAACCGAAGAACAAAGTAGGAGGACTGCCAAGTTCAAAACTTACTACAAAGTTACAGTAATCATGAGGAAACTATAAAAAAAAACCGAGAAGACAACCTACAGAATGGGAGGAAATATTTGGAAATGATACAACCAACAAGGGCTTAATCTCCAAAATATACAAACAGCTCATACAACTCAACAACAAAAAAAAACAAACAACCCAATCGAAAAATGGGCAGAAGACCTTAACAGACATCTTTCCAAAGAAGACATACAGATGGCCAGTAGGCACATAAAAAGATGCTCAACATTACTAACTATAGAGAAATGCAAATCAAAACTACAGTGAGGTACCACCTCACACAGGTTGGAATGGCCATCATTAAAAAGTCTACAAATAACAAATGCTGGAGAGGGTATGGAGAAAAGGAAACCCTCCTACACTGCTGCTGAGAATGTAAGTTGGTGCAGCCACTATGGAAAACAGTATGGAGGTTCCTTAAAAAACCAAAAACAGAGTGATATAGCAATCCCACTCCTGGGCATATACCTGGACAAAACTATAATTCAAAAAGATACGTGCACCCATATGTTCATAGCAGCACTACTCACAATAGCCAAAACATGGAAACAACCTAAATATCCATCGACAGATGAATGGATAAAGAAGATATGGTACATATATACAATAGAATACTACTCAGCCATAAAAAAAGAACAAAATAATGCCATTTGCAGCAACATGGATGGACCTACAGGTTATCACACTAAGTGAAGTAAGTCAGAAAGAGAAAGACAAATACCATATGATATCATTTATATGTGGAATCTAAAGTATGGCACAAATGAACCTATCTACAAAACAGAAACAGACTCACAGACATAGAGATCCTACTTGTGGCTGCCAAGGGGGAGGGGGGAAGGAGAGGGATGGACTGGGAATTTGGGGTTGGTAGATGCAAGCTATTACATTTAGAATGGATAAACAAGGTCCTACTGTATAGCACAGGGAACTATATCCAATCTCCTAGAATAAACCATAATGGAAAAGAATATTAAAAAAAAGAATGTTTTCCACTATGGAAATATGTATACAACTGAGTCACTCTGCTATACAGCAGAGATTGGCACAACACTGTAAGTCAACTATACTTCAATAAAAATAAAAAAGACAGTGTGGTACTGGCATGAGGACAGACACATAGATCAAAGGAAAAGAACTGAAAGTCCAGAAATAAACTCTTATGTTTAGGGTCAACTGATTTTTTATAAGGGTGCCAAGGCAATTCTATAAGGAAAAAATAGTCTTTTCAACAAATGGTAATAGGACAACTGAATATATATACATATACAAAGAAAATGAAATTGAATACCTTCACATAATACACAAAAATTAACTCAAAATGGATCATAAAACTATAAAACTCTTAGAAGAAAATATAAGAGTAAATCTTCAAGACCTTGGATTTGGCAATGGTTTCTTTTTTATATGACACCAAAAGAACAAATAATAAAACAAAAAAACAGATAACTTAGACTTCATCAAAATTTAAAACACTTGTGCTACAAAAGATCCCATCCAGAAAGTGAATGGACAATCCAGACTGGAAGAAAATATTTGCAAATCACATATATGGTAAGGGACTTGTATCCAGAATTATAATGAACTCTTAGGACTCGAAAATAAAAAGATAACACAATCTAGAAATGTGAAAAGGATCTTTATAAACATTTCTCTAAAGAAGATTTAAAAATGGCCATCTTTAGCCATGATTAGCAATCTGTGAAATGTAAATTAAAGCCACGGCTTTTTGAGTGGTTTTGAGATACCACTTCGCAGCCACTAGGATGACTGAAATCAAAAAGACAAACAATAATAAGTGTTGGTGAAGATATTACATTGCCACTCCCATCTGCAGGTCAGCTGATTAAAACTCTGTATTTGGTTAAAATTATAAAATAGATATGAATCAAGCATTTTTCAGGAAACATATTCTGAAACTTATCGTTGTATTATACCCATAATAAACTCAACAGAAAGAAATAACATCTATAAAGGATAATCTGAAAAAAATGCCACACATTCATTATTCTTGCCTATGCCTAGACACTACACAAGACAGAAGGAATCAGAATTTGCGGGGGTGGGGAGGGGAGCCCAGTTATTATGTGTTTGACAAAAGCATGAAAAGTGATTCTAATTTGTAATCAGGCTTTAGAAATACTCCATTATAAAAGTCACCCTTGGATTGAACCAGACCATCACAAAACTGAGGATCCAAATGCACTATATTAGATTCTACTATACACATACCATAGAATATATTTTTTCTTTTTATTGGACTATAATTGCTTTACAATGTTGTTAGTTTCTGCTGCAGTGAAGTGAATCACCTATATGTATACATATACCCCCTCCCTCTTGGAACTCTCTTCCCCCCATCCCACCCACCTAGGCCATCACAGAGCACCAAGCTGAACTCCATGTTACACAGCAGGTTCCCACTAGCAATCTGTTTTACACATGGTAGTGTATTGATGTCAAATGTAATCTCCCAATTCATCACAACCTCCCCTTCCCCAACACCACATCCAGACGTCTGTTCTCTACATCTGGGCTCTATTCCTGCCCTGAAAATAGGTACATCTATACCATTTTGCTAGATTCCACATATATGTATTAATATACAATATTTGCTTTTCTCTTTCTGACTTCACTCTGTATGACAGACTCTAGGTCCATCCACATTTCTACAAATGACCCAACTGCATTCCTTTTCATGGCTGAGTAATATTCCATTTTATATATATGTACCACATCTTCTTTATCCATTTGTCTGTCAAGGAACATTTAGGTTGTTTCAATGTCCTGGCTATTGTAAATAGTGCTACAATAAACATTGGGGTACATGTGACTTTTTGAATTATGGTATTCTCAGGGTATATGCCCAGTAGTTGGATTGCTGGGACATGTGGTAGTTCTATTTTTAGTTTTTTAAGGAACCTCCAAACTGTTCTCCACAGTGGCTATAATCAATTTACATTCCCACCCACAGGGCAAGATGGTTCCCTTTTCTGCACATCCTCTCCAGCATTTATTGTTTGTAGATTTTTTTCATGATGGGCATTCTGACTGGTGTGAGGTGATAACTCATTGCAGTTTTGATTTGCATTTCTCTAATAATTAGTGATGTTGAGCATCTCTTCATGTGCTCCTGGCCTCCTGGCCATCTGAATGTCTTCTCTGGAGAAATGTGTATTTAAGTCTTCCACCCATTTTTTGATTGGGTTGATTGTTTTTTGATATTGAGTAGCATGAGCTGTTTGTACACTTTGGAGATTAATCTTTGTCCGTTGCTTCATTTGAAAATATTTTCTCCCATTCTGAGGGTTTTACATTTGTCTTGTTTATGTTTTCGTTTGTGTGCAATAGCTTTTAAGTTTAATTAGGTCCTATTTGTATATTTTTGTTATTTTCGTCACTCTAGCACATGGGTGAAAACAAGATCTTGCTGTGATTTACATCAAAGGGTGTTTTTCCTAAGTTTTCCTCTAAGAGTTTTATACTGTCTGGTCTTACATTTAGGTCTTGAATCCATTTTGAGTTTATTTCAGTGTATGGTGTCAGGTAGTGCTCTAATTTCATTCATTGACATGTAGCTATCCAGTTTTCCCAGCACCACTTATTGAAGAGACTGTCTTTTCTCCAATGTATATTCTTGCTTCCTTTGTCATAAATTAGGTGACCATACGTGCCTTGGTTTATCTCTGGGCTTTCTATCCTGTACCATTGATCTATGTTTCTATTTGTTTTTTCTTTTTAACATCTTTATTGGAGTATAATTGCTTTACAGTGGTGTGTTAGATTCTGCTTTATAACAAAGTGCATCAGCTATACATATAAATGTATCCCCATATCCCCTCCCTCTTGCATCTCCCTCCCACCCTCCCTATCCCACCCCTCTAGGTGGTCACAAAGCAACGAGCTCATCTCCCTGAGCTATGCAGCTGCTTCCCACTAGCTATCTATTTTACATTCGGTAGTGTAAATATGTCCATGCCACTCCCTCACTTCGTCCCACCTTACCCTTCCCACTCCCTGTAATCTCAAGTCCATTGCCAATGTCTGCATCTTTATTCCTGTCCTGCCCCTAGGTTCTTCAGAACCTTTTTTTTTTTTTTTTTAGATTCCATATATATGTGTTAGCATAGGGTATTTGTTTTTCACTTTCTGACTTATTTCACTCTGTGTGACAGATCCTAGGTCCATCCACCTCACTACAAATAACTCAATTTCATTTCTTTTTATGGCTCAGTAATATTCCATTGTATAAATGTGCCACATCTACTTTATCCATTCATCTGTTGATGGACACTAAGGGTGTTTCCATGTCCTGGCTATTGTAAACAGAGCTGCAGTGAACACTGTAGTACATGACTCTTTTTGAATTATGGTTTTCTCTGGGTATATGCCCAGTAGTGGGATTGCTGGATCATATCGTAGTTCTATTTTTACTTTTTTAAGGAACCTCCCATACTGTTCTCCATAGTGGCTGTATCAATTTACATGCTCACCAACAGTGCAAGAGGGTTCCCTTTTGTCCACACCCTCCCCAGGATTTATTGTTTGTAGACTTTTTGATGATGCCCATTCTGACTGCTGTGAGGTGATACCTCATTGTAGTTTTGATTTGCATTTCTCTAATTAGTGATGTTGAGCATCCTTTCATGTGTGTGTTGGCAATCTGTATATCTTCTTTGGAGAAATATCTATTTAGATCTTCTGCCCTAAATTGGATTGGGTTGTTTGTTTTTTGGATATTGAGCTGCATGAACTGCTTGTGTATTTTAGTGATTAGTCCTTTGTCAGTTGCTTCATTTGCAAATATTTTCTCCAATTCTGAGGATTGCCTTTTCATCTTATTTATGGTTTCCTTTGTTATGCAAAAGCTTTTAAGTTTCACTAGGTCCCATTTTTTTTTCTTTTTATTTCCATTTCTCTAAGGAGGTGCATCAAAAAGGATGCAGCTGTGATTTGTGTCAAAGAGTGTTCTGCTTATATTTTCCTCTACGAGTTTTAGAGTGTCTGGCCTTACATTTAGGTCTCTAATCCATTTAGAGTTTATTATTGTGTATGCTGTTGGGGTGTGTTATAATTTCATCCTTTTACATGTAGCTGTCCAGTTTTCTCAGCACCACCTACTGAAGAGGCTGTCTTTTCTCCACTGTATATTCTTGACTCCTTTATCAAAAATAAGGTGACCATATGTGCGTGGGTTTATCTCTGGGCTTTCTATCCTGTTCCGTTGATCTATATTTCTGTTATTGTGCCAGTACCATACTGTCTTGATTACTGTAGCTCTGTAGTATAGTATGAGGTCCAGGAGCCTGATTCCTCCAGCTCCATTTTTCTTTCTCAAGATTGCTCTGCCTATTCGGGGTCTTTTGTGTTTCCATACAAATTGTGCAATTTTTTGTTCTAGTTCTGTGAAAAATGCCAGTCGTAGTTTGATAGGGATTGCATTGAATCTGTAGATTGATTTGGGTAGGACAGTCATTTTCACAATGTTGATTCTTCCAATCCAAGAACATGGTATATCTCTCCACCTGTTTGTGTCATCTTTAATTTCCTTCTTCAGTGTCTTATAGTTTTCTGATTACAGGTCTTTTGCCTCCTTAGGTAGGTTTATTCCTAGGTATTTTATTCTTTTTGTTGCAGTGGTAAATAGGAGTGCTTCCTTAATTTCGCTTTCAGATTTTTCATCGTTAGTATATAGGAATGCAAGAGATTCCTGTGCTTTCATTTTGTATCCTGCTACTTTACCAAATTCATTGATTAGCTCTAGTATTTTTCTGGTAGCAGCTTTAGGATTCTCTATGTATAGTATCATGTCATTTGCAAACAGTGATAGCTTTCCTTCTTCTTTTCCAATTTGGATTCCTTCTATTTCTTTTTCTTCTTTGATGGCTGTGGCTAAAATTTCAAGTGCTATGTTGAATAATAATGATGAGAGTGGGCAACCTTGTCTTGTTCCTGATCTTGGTGTAAATGGTTTCAGTTTTTCACCATTGAGAATGATGTTGGCTGTGGGTTTGGCATATATGGCCTTTATTATGTTGAGGTAATTTCCCTCTATGCCTACTTTCTGCAGGGCTTTTATCATAAATGGGTGTTGAATTTTGTCAAAAGCTTTTTCTGCATCTACTGATACGGCCATATGGTTTTTCTCCTTCAATCTGTTAATATGGTTTATCACATTGATTGATTTGCGTATATTGAAGAATCCTTGCATTCTGGGAAAAAACCCACTTGCTCACGGTGCATGATCCTTTTATTGTGCTGTTGGATTCTCTTTGCTAGTATTTTGTTGAGGATTTTTGCATCTATGTTCATCAGTGATATTGGCCTGCAGTTTTCTTTCTTTGTGACACCTTTGCCTGGTTTTGTTATCAAGGTGATGGTGGCCTCAGAGAATGAGTTTGGGAGTGTTGCTCCCTCTGCTATATTTTGCAAGAGTTTGAGAAGGATAGGTGTTAGCTCTTCTCTAAATGTTTGATAGAATTCAGGTGTAAAGCCATCTGGCCCTGAACTTTTGTTTGTTGGAAGATCTTTAATTTCAGTTTCAGCTTCATTACTTGTGATTGGTCTGTTTATATTTTCTAATTCTTCCTCATTTAGTCTTGGAAAGTTGTACCTTTCCTAGAATTTGTCCATTTCTTCCAGGTTGTCCATTTTATTGGTGTATAGTTGCTTGTAGTAGTCTCATATGATCCTTTGTATTTCTGCAGTGTCAGTTGTAACTTCTCCTTTTTCATTTCTAACTTTATTGAGTCCTCTCAGTTTTTTTCTTGATGAGTCTGGCTAAAGTTTCATCAATTTTGTGTCTCTGCTCAAAGAACCAACTTTTAGTTTTATTGATTTTGCTACTGTTTCCTTCATTTCTATTTCATTTATTTCTGTTTTGACCTTTATGATTTATTTTCTTTTACTGACTTTTGCTTTTCTTTGTTCTTCTCTCTCTAGTTGCTTTAGGTGTAAGTTTAGATTATTTGAGATTTTTCTTGTTTCTTGAGGTGAGACTGAATTGCTATATACTTCCCTCTGAGAACTGCTTTTGCTGCATCCCATAGGTTTTGGAGCATTGTGTTTTCCTTGTCATTTGTTACTAGGTATTTTTTTTATTTCCTCTTTGATTTCTTCCATGATCTCTTCGTTATTTAGTAGCTCACTGTTTAGCCTCCATGTACTTGTGTTTTTTAGAGCGTATTTTTCCTGTTTTGATTTCTAATTGCATAGCATTATCGTCAGAAAAGATGCTTGATATAAATTTTCCGAGGCTTGATTTGTGACCCAAGATGTGACCTATCCTAGAGAATGTTCCATGTGCACTTGAGAAGAAAGTGTATTCTTCCGCTTTCTGTGAAATGTCCTATAAATATCAATTAAATCTATCTGGTCTATTGTATCATTTAAAGCTTGTGTTTCCTTATTAATTTTCTCTCTGGATGATCTGTCCTCTGGTGTAAGTGAGGTGTTAAAGTCCCCCACTATTATTGTGTTACTGTTGATTTCCCCTTTTATGGCTGTTAGCATTTGCCTTATGGATTGAGGTGCTCCTATGTTGAGTGCATAAATATGTATAACTGTTATGTCTTCTTCTTGGATTGATCTCTTCATCATTAATGTAGTGCCCTTCCTTGTCTCTTGTAACATTCTTTATTTTAAAGTCTAGTTTATCTGATATGAGTATTGCTACTCCAGCTTTCTTCTGATTTCAATTTGCATGGAATATCTTTTTCCACACCCTCACTTTCCGTCTGTATGTGTCTCTGGGTCTGAAGTGGGTCTCTTATAGACAGTATATATATGGGTCTTGTTTTTGTATCCATTCAGCCAGTCTATGTCTTTTGGTTGGAGCATTTATTCTATTTACATTTAAGGTAATTATCGATATGCATGTTCCTATTACCATTTTCTTAATTGTTTTGGATTTTTGTAGGTCTTCTCCTTCTCCTGTGTTTCCTGCCTAGAGAAGTTGCTTTAGCATTTGTTGTAAAGCTGGTTTGGTGGTGCTGAATTCTCTTAGCTTTTGCTTGTCTGCAAAGGTCTTAATTTCTCCGTCGAATCTGAATGAGATCCTTGCTGAGTAGAGTAACCTTGGTTGTAGGTTTTTCCCTTTCATCACTTTAAATATGTCCTGCCACTCCCTTCTGGCTTGCAGAGTCTCTGCTGAAAGATCAGCTGTTAACCTTATGGGTTTTCCCTTGTATGTTATTTGTTGCTTTTCCCTTGCTGCTTTTAATATTTTTTCTTTGAATTTAATTTTTGTTAGTTTGATTAATATGTGTCTTGGTGTGTTTCTCGTAGGGTTTATCCTGTATGGGACTCTCCGCACTTCCTAGATTTGGTGGCTATTTCCTTTCCATCTTAGGGAAATTTTCAACTATGATCTCTTCAAATATTTTCTCAGACCCTTTCTCTTGCTCTTCTTCTTCTGGGACCGTATAATTCGAATTCTGGTGCATTTAATGTTGTCCCAGAGGTCTCTGTGACTGTCCTCAATTCTTTTCATTCTTTTTTCCTTATTCTGCTCTGTTATTTCCACGATTCTATCTTCCAGCTCACTTATTCGTTCTTCTACCTCAGTTATTCTGCTATTGATTCCTTCTAGTGTATTTTTCATTTCAGTTATTGTGTTGTTCATCACTGTTTCTTTGTTCTTTAGTTCTTCTAGGTCTTTGTTAAATGTTTCTTGTGTTTTCTCGATTCATGCCTCCATTCTATTCCTGAGATTCTGGATCAGCTTTACTATCATTACTCTGAATTCTTTTTCAGGTAGGTTGCCTATTTCCTCTTCATTTATTTGGTCTTATAGGTTTTTACCTTGTTCCTTCATCTGTAACATATTTTTTTGTCATCTCATTTTTTTTTCATGAGTGTGGTTGTGTCTCTCTCTTACTGGTTGTTTGGTCTGAGGCATCCAGCAGTGGAGTTTGCAGGCATTTGGGTACAGCCCATTCTTGGTGCCGAGATGAGGACCTCCAGGAGACCTCACTCCGATTGATATTCCCTGGGGTCTGAGGTTCTCTTTCAGGCCAGTGATTTGGACCTCATACTCCCACCATAGGAGTGCATGCTCAACACCCAGACTGCGAACCAAGATCCCACAAGCTGGGTGGCACAGCAAAAAAATAAAAAGGAGTACTGCAATAACAAAGAATAAAAAATAAAATTAGAAAAATTAAAAATATAATAAAACAATATAAGTGAAAAAACAAGGTAAAAGAGAACCACAACAGCAAAAAAAAAAAAAAGAAGGGTGGGTGGGGGAACAAACCAAAAGGACCAGAACAATTACAAAGAATAAAAAAAAATATTGGAAAAATAAAAATTCTATTAGAGAAAATATAAATGAAACAACAAGGTAAAACAGAACCACAACCTCAAAAAAAAAAAAAAAGAAAAAAGAGCCAGAAAAGGCCTTGGTTGTGGGGGGCGGGGCTTAGGCAGAGGCCAGGTTTAGGGCAGTGGGTGAGGCCTAGGCTCAGAACCTGGGCAGCCGGAAAAGGCAGCATGGCCAGAGGGGGCCTCAGAGTGCTGAGTGCGGAGGTAAGGCCCTAGGTGGGTATGCAGAGGCGGGGCTTAGCCTTAGCATGGCTGGAGGGCGCCTTGGAGGGTGGAGGATCAGGCCCGGGCCCTCATTAGGCTCCCTGGGTCCTGAGTGGGCAGAGGAAACACTGGCCATGCTTCCTTCCAATCCTCCAATCCCTTGAGGGACTCTCCCCCTCCCCACTGATCCCCTCACTGTGGTGGGCCCCTCCAGGCATGGGAACCCCTCCGCTCCATCAGCCACCCCTCAGGGATGCTGATCCCATCCTGCCTCCAATTCTCCTGCCCTCCCTCCCCCCGACATATCCTACCCGGTCGCTCAGGGGTTTCCTCCCATCCCCTTAGGTGTCTGTGGTCCCCCACCAGAGCCTGGTAGCTGCCCTAGTTGTGTAGAGACACGAACTCTGTGTCCTCCTACTCTGCCATCTTGACTCCACCCAGAATATATTTCCTTGAATAGTCATTTGAATTAATGTCAGATTATACTGATGATTTTGTTTAAATCTCTATGGATTTTCTCACTGCATTTATCATAAATATGATGCTAAAGACATTTGTTTTCACTATATCTCGTAAATGTCCTCCCTATGAAGTCTCATGAGAGATGTTTTACTCTGATCTCACTATCAAAAACAAACAAAACAAAACTCTCCTGAACTACTTTTATGTCATGAATACTGTGAATCATGTAACTGATCCTCCCTTCTACTTTCAGACTGTCTATATACAGCCTGGAGCCAAAATTTGGTTCCATCCCTAGTAAAAGTGTAGGAACTCGCAGCCAAAGCTTCATGTACTAAACTTATCCTTGACCTCATCTTAACTTTTTCATGAATCACCACAGCAATGACTCTGAATCTATTCCAGTACCCTAAAGCTTTGATAGAATATTAGTTTCCATGTTTGTCATGATATAAAAAATATTGGGAAACACAGCTTTAAGATGTCAGTGCTGCATAATGTCCTGTGGTAAAGTGGGAGAAAATATTTCTCTTCTCTTAATTTATAAGGAAAAGGGATTGTCCTGCTGATATCCATAATGTTTCACAGAGTCTTCCGTGAAACTACTCTTTTTCTTTCTATATCTGCATCATCCCTCTACACCCTCACTCTCCATTATATGCAGATATGAAATACTGGGCCAGAAAAAAAATCCAAGTGGAAGATACCATTCAAAAGTTAGGATTCCCATTTTACTCAAATGATCAAAGAGATGTTTACCAGGAGGCTTCTAGGTGTCTCTGTAAATAAATTTCTGTTAATTCTTCTGACAGCTCACCAGGCATGTCTAGAGCCCAGTTAGACTCTGCCTGAAATCCATGCTCCTCTGGTTTCCATATATTACACACTCAGGCAATAAAAATAAATTATCTAATTTAATTATTACAACAATCCTATTCAGAAGGCACTATCATCCCATTTCACAGATGAGGAAACAGTTTCAGAGAAGGAGTGAAGACTTTTCTGATACATAAATTTGGAAACAATTCAATGGGCATGCTCAGTCTGGCTTCAGATCACATACTCTTTGAATCTGGAATGCTTTGAGGTCTTTCAGTCATTATTCTAGCATGTCCAACACACAATCCCCTAATTTTATGCACCAACAATAAAAACACAGTGTCACTTTGGTTCATTTTTAAGATTTTTCAGTACATTGGAAATAAAGAACGTATGGGTTTGTTAAGCCTCTTAAGACTATAGAGTCCCAAAACCAAGCTACCGATACAAAATAAAAAAGTCAAATTCAGGACCATCAAGTAAACTCTTCCAAAAAGCACCCTATTACCTTTTCATGTTGCAATGCAGGAGCTTTTATTTACTTATCCATTTGTTTATTTATCCAAGATTAACCAGGGACATGATCTACAGCAGACCCTCTTGGTGGCAAGAGAATGGAAAGATGATTAAGATGACCCCATTCTCATCCAACTCACAGCTCAGTGAATATGTTAGATAGTATTTGTGTCCATGCGGAAAGGAAAAAAGAGCCCACTGGTCTCTCTCTCACTCACTCAGTATCTCTGACAGTACTTTGCTCTTTTTAGACTCTGATGGTTAATTTTATGTGTCAACCTGACTGAGACATGAGGTGCCCAAACATTTGGTCAAACACTGTTCTAGGTGCATCTGTGAGGGTGTTCTGGATGAAATTAACATATGAACTCAGTAAGGCAGATTGTCCTCCCAAATGTCGGTAGACCACATCGAAGCCATTGAAGGCCTAAACAGAACAAAAAGTTTGAGTAAAACAGAATTTCCTCCAGCCTGACTGCTTGACCTGGAAGACTGGGTTTTTTCCTGCCTTCAGACTCAAAACATGAGCTCTTCCTGGGTTTTGAGCCCACTGGCTCTCGAGCCCGCTGGCTCTCAGACTAGAACACATTGACTCTCCTGATACTCAGGTCTTCAGTCTTGGACTGGAAAGGAAGTACACATTGGCTCTCCTGGGTCTCCAGCTTGCCAACTATAGATCTTGGAATTTGTCAGCCTCCATAATTATGTCAGTCAATTCTTTTATACATGCACACACACAGCTGAATCCTGAACAGTGTGAGGTTTAGGGGCACCACTACCCCTCCCCACCACCACACACTCAAAAATCAACACGTAACTTTACCATTGGCTCTCCATATCTAAGGTTCCACAACCAAGGATTCAACCAACTGTAGATCATGTTGTACTGTAATACATAACTATTGAAAAACATCCGTGTAAAAGTGGACCCTCGCAGTTCAAACCCATGTTGTTCAAAGGTCAACTATATATATCATATTGGTTCTGTTTCTCTGGAAATCCTAATATAGCCTCCAACAAGATGCGCAACTAATCTATGAAAGATTTGATAGTTAGTTCATTTTAATAGTGTTCAGGTTCTTGGAGAAGAGTGGGTACCATTACTACCGTCCAAACTTTAGAAGTCACTACATAATAAACACATTACTTTTATAGAAAGATAGTGAAGACTTCTACTGCTATCACAACACTAGATTTATATACAATGATATTCTAATACTAACATGAACAAAAAAACCCTGCTCTGTAGCAGGGGAGGAAGGAGATTAAATATTTCATTTTTCTAACAATAAAGAGGTAGATTCATTCCCAAATCATGTTTAAAATGTAAAATTAATGTTACACTACCAAACTAGGATATCTTCTTTGTTGTGTTAAGTGGAGTGTACTTGAGAAACAACCAGGAGGTGAAATTTACAGACTAAAATAACAGTTGAAAAAGCCAGTATGAAAAGGCTGCATACTATATGATTCCAACTATATGACACTCTGAAAAAGACAAAACTATGGAAACAGTAGAAAGATCACTGGATGCCAAAGGTTCAGGGAGAGGAAGGAAGGGATGAACGGTTGGAGCACAGGGGATTATTAGGGCAGTGAAACTATTCTGTAAAATATTAAAATGGTGGATCCATGTCATTATACATTTTTCAAAACCCATACAATGTATAATGCAAAGAGTGAACCCTAATGTAAACTATGGGACTTTAGTTACTAATAATGTACCAATACTGGTTCATCAATTATTACAAATGTACCACACTATTGCAAGATGTTCAAAACAGGGGAAATTGGGCGGGGGAGGGTAAGGTGCGAGGGTATATAGGAACTCTGTGTACTTTCTGCTCAGTTTTTCTATAAACCTAAAACTTCTCTAAATAAAGTCTATTAATTAAAAGAAATAAAAATTGGATAGGCTTTTGGTAAGACCAGGGCTTTTTAGTAAGTGGCAAAGCATTTAAAACTTGGTAGCATATAGCAGCATATATTTGGCTACCAACTTGAGCTTCTTTGTTTTTATCAGTTACAAAGTTGGTTTTTAACTACTGAGACTGTTGTGACAGAAGCAGATCAGCTGAGGCCTCGGGAACTGTATGGATTCCCACTGCAGTCCATGGAATCTTGTCTATACTGAGTGGCTGGCTGCTCATCAAGCTGGTACCATATGGTCAAGTGACGTTGATCAAACAGGATATACATCAATGGTGGGGACTCAGAGAATAAGTGTTGCAGCTTGATCCTGAACTACACAGGTATAGCTTGAATATGTCAGAGTGGGGTAAAAACTTCTTACAAGCTAGGATATGAAACAATATTTGCTGCTTTTACCTGTTCAGAACACTAGTGATGGTCTAGCTTTACACTGTGAAAAATTATTTAAAAAGCCAACATCTAAACTAGATAACCAACCAATACCAACATGGCCCTGACCAGTAGATGCTCCCTAAAAGGCAGGTTTCACAGCTCTAAACTCAAGACTGGCACAAGACTGAAAATGCCCCCTTTTCAGGCACATTGGAAACTCTGTCACTAGACAGAGCCTACGGACGATGTCAGAACATGCAGTTCAAAGAGGACATAGAAATTCAGAGGTTTCGACAGTGCAGTAATGGGTTTTTGCTGAGTTAGAAAAAAAAATACCTCCAGTAGGACTTGGTGATTAGGGCTGCCAGCACTGCAATTTTTAAACTTAGCAAGAAAACAAAAAAGTCTCTACAGCTACTTTCTGAAGGTGAGAAAGTGTTCATAGGTATTTTCTTCTCCAGATATAGTAAATCCATGTTGCCAAAATTAACCTGTTAATAAGGGGTTCCTCTCAATCAAGTTCAAACTCATTGGCCAAGGATATTGGATGTCTGGTTCCGCTGCCATCTCGGTAAAAGTGAAACAAGATTTTCTCTTTTTTCCTTTCATTCTTCAGTTACTATGCCAGATATGTTCACTTTGTGCCTCCATTAATGGGCTCCTGTGCCCTCTGGCTTCTGACTAGTTCAGTCATTTGGAAGCAACAGCAAGAGACTGGAGGAAGGAAAGACAGTGAGGTTGGAAAAAATACTCCCCAGGCTCTCTGCCTGTCCTCTACCACAACCCTTTCCCTTTCAGGGTTCCAATTACTCTCTCTCTTCCCCTTTCAGCTCTAAGACTGGCAACAGCATCCTAATAACCAGCCACAGAGGTGTACACTATTCCCTGTAGATTCTCACCACGTACAACCTTATTAAATTCCCCTCAAATTATCCCAACTAGGAAGTGTGCTATCTATTTCCTACAGGGCCGGTCGGTGGCTGATAAAGATACCACTGGGTTTCCGGCATGGACCTTCAGAAACACTAAGTACCAGTTTTTATGGAACATGATTTGGCCTGGGATAGCTGTTCTCAGTACTCAGGTTCTACCTAAGAGTGGAACCAGTGCTGTGATAATGTTAGACGGCCTACTGGTCCTTTAGAAACTTTTTTAAAATTAAGGTTTATCAGAGATTTGATTCAGAATCAATAAAACCTCTAAGACCTTGAAGAAACTTCACTAATTCCAGTGAGAAAAAGTATAGGCTACAACTGCAGGGGAAAAAAAACGAATTCTACATTAAGAACCTTCTGGCGGAGACTGACCATAAGAATTTGAGGTAAATATGAAACTTCAATTTCTTTTAATATAATTCACAAGTCCAAAACACTCAACTTTAAAGGGGATGTATCTTTGAATATCCATTTTTCTCCCCAAGAAATTTATAATGGGAGGGTGCTTATCTTCACATTTACAGCATAGTTTTTGACATTTTGTTTTAGGAACATCTTAAGGTAGCTTCATTTTTTTCTTTAACAGCTTTATTGGAATATAATTGCTTTACAGTGGTGTTAGATTCTGCTGTATAACAGAGTGAATCAGCTATACATATACATATATTCCCGTATGTCCTCCCTCTTGCATCTCCCTCCCACCACTCTAGGTGGTCACAAGGCACTGAGCTGATCTCCCTGTGCTATGCAGCTGCTTCCCACTAGCTATCTATTTTACATTTGATAGTACATATAAATCAATGCTACTCTCTCATTTCGTCCCAGCTTATCTTTCCCCCTCCCCGTGTCCTCAAGTCCATTCTCTATGTCTGAGTCTTTATTCCTGTCCCACCCCTAGGTTATTCAGAACTTTTTTTTTATTAGATTCCACATATATGTTGGCATACGGTATTTGTTTTTCTCTTTCTGACTTACTTCACTCTGTATGACAGACTCTAGGTCCATCCACCTCACTACAAATAACTCAATTTCATTTCTTTTTATGGCTCAGTAATATTCCATTGTATGTATGTGCCACATCTTCTTTACCCATTCATCTGTCAATGGACACTTAGGTTGTTACCATGTCCTGGCTACAGTAAATAGAGCTGCAAGGACCATTGTGGTACACGACTCTTTTTGAATTATGGCTTTCTCAGGGCATATGCCCAGTAGTGGGATTGCTAGGTCATATAGTACTTCTATTTTTACTTTTCAAGGAACCTCCCTACTGTTCATCATAGTGACTGTATCAACTTACATTCCCACCAACAGTGCAAGAGGGTTCCCTTTTCTCCACACCCTCTCAAGCATTTATCGTAGATTTTTTGATGATGGCCATTCTGACGGGTGTGAGGTGATACCTCATTGTAGTTTTGATTTGCATTTCTCTAATGATTAGTGATGTTGACCATCCTTTCGTGTGTTTATTGGCAATCTGTATATCTTCTCTGGAGACATGTCTGTTTAGGTCTTCTGCTGATTTTTGGATTGGGTTGTTTTTTTTGTTATTGAGCTGCATGAGCTGTTTATAAATTTTGGAGATTAATCCTTTGTCAATTTCTTCATTTGCAAATATTTTCTCCCATTCTGAGGGTTGTCTTTTCATCTGGTTTATGGTTTCCTTTGCTGTGCAAAAGCTTTTAACTTTCATTAGGTCCCATTTGTTTATCTTTGTTTTTATTTCCATTTCTCTAGGAGGTGGGTCAAAAAGGATCTTACTGTGCTTTATGTCATAGAGTGTTCTAAGTTTTCCTCTAAGAGTTTTATACTGTCTGGCCTTACATTTAGGTCTTTAATCCATTTTGAGTTTATTTTTGTGTATGGTGTTAGGGAGTGTTCTAATTTCATCCTTTTACATGTAGTTGTCCAGTCTTCCCAGCACCACTTATTGAAGAGGCTATCTTTTCTCCATCATATATTCTTGTCTCCTTTATCAAAAATAAGGTGACCATCTGTGCATGGGTTTATCTCTGGGTTTACTCCTGTTCCACTGATCTATATTTCTGTTTTTGTGCCAGTACCCTACTATCTTGATTACTGTAGCTTTGTAGTATACTCTGAAGTCTGGGAGCCTGATTCCTCCAGCTCCGTTTCTCTTTCTCAGATTGCTTTGCCTATTCGGGGTCTTCTGGATTTCCATACAAATTGTGCGATTTTTTGTTCTAGTTCTGTGAAAAATGCCACTGGTAGTTTGTTAGATATTGTACTGAACCTGTAGATTGCTTTGGGTAGTATAGTCATTTTCACAATGCTGATTCTTCAAATTCAACAACATGGTATATCTCTCCATTTGTATCACCTTTCATTTCTTTCATCAATGTCTTATAGTTTTCTGCATACACGTCTTTTGTCTCCTTAGGTAGATTTAGTCCTAGGTACTTTATTCTCTGTTGCAATGGTAAATAGGTGTGTCTCCTTAATTTCTCTTTCAGATTTTTCATCATTAGTGTATAGGAATGCCAGAGATTTCTGTGCATTAACTTTGTATCCTGCTACTTTACCAAATTCATTGAATAGCTCTAGCAGTTTTCCGGTGGAATCTTTAGGATTCTCTATGTATAGTACCATGTCATCTGCAAACAGTGACAGCTTTCCTTCTTCTTTTCCAATTTGGATTACTTTTATTTATTTCTCTTCTCTGATTGCTGTGGCTAAAATGTCCAAAACTATGTTGAATAACAGTGGTGAGAGTGGGCAACCTTGTCTTGTTCCTGATCTTAGTGGAAATGGTTTGTTTTTTAGCATTGAGAATGATGTTGGCTGTAGATTTGTCATATATGGCATTTACTATGTTGAGGTATCTTCCCTCTATGCCTACTTTCTGGAGTGTTTTTATCATAAATGGATGTTGAATTTTGTCGAAAGCTTTTTCTGCATCCATTGAGATGATCATATGGTTTTTATCCTTCAATTTGTTAATATGGTATATCACATTGATTAATTGGTGTATACTGAAGAATCCTTGCATTCCTGGGATAAACCCCACTTGATCATGGTATGTGATCCTTTTAATGCGCTGTTGGATTCTGTTGGCTAGTATTGCATTAAGGATTTTCGCACCTATGTTCCTCAGTGATATTGGCCTGTTGCTTTCTTTGTGACATCTTTGTCTGGTTTTGGTATCAGGGTGATGGTGGCCTCATAGAATGAGTTTGGGAGTGTTCCTCCCTCTGCTATATTTTGCAAAAGTTTGAGAAGGATACATGTTAGCTCTTCTCTAAATGTTTGATAGAATTCACCTGTGAAGCCACCTGGTCCTGGGCTTTTGTTTGTTGGAAGTTTTTTTTTTTTTTTACCGTACGCGGGCCTCTCACTGTCGTGGCCTCTCCCGTTGCGGAGCACACGCTCCGGACGCACAGGCTCAGCGGCCATGGCTCACGAGCCCAGCCACTCCGCGGCATGTGGGATCTTCCCAGACCGGGGCACGAACCCGTGTCCCCTGCATCGGCAGGCAGACTCTCAGCCACTGCGCCACCAGGGAAGCCCTGTTGGAAGATTTTTAATCACAGTCTCAATTTCAGTGCTTGTGATTGGTCTGTTTATATTTTCTATTTTTTCCTGGTTCAGTCTCAGAAGGTTGTACCTTTCCAAAAATTTGTCCATTTCTTCCAAGTTGTCCATTTTATTGGCATACAGTTGCTTGTGGTAATCTCTCATGATCCTTTGTATTTCTGCTGTGTCAGTGTAACTTCTCCTTTTTCATTTCTAATTCTATTGATTTGAGTCTTCTCCCATTTTTTCTTGATCAGTCTGGCTAATGGTTTATTAATTTTGTTTATCTTCTCAAAGAACCAGCTTTTAGTTTTATTGATCTTTGCTATTGTTTCCTTCATTTCTTTTTCATTTATTTCTGACCTGATCTTTATGATTTCTTTCCTTCTGCTAATTTTGGCGGTTTTTTGTTCTTCTTTCTCTAATAGCTTTAGGTGTAAGGTTAAGTTGTTTATTTGAGATGTTTCTTGTTTCTTGAGGTAGGATTGTACTGCTATAAACTTGCCTCTTAGAACTGCTTTTGCTGCATCCCATAGGTTTTCGGTCGTTGAGTTTTCATTATCATTTGTTCCTAGGTATTTTTTGATTTGCTCTTTGATTTCATCAGTGATCTTTTGGTTATTAAATAGTGTATTGTTTAGCCTCCACGTGTTTGTATTTTTTACAGACTTTTTCCTGTCATTGATATCTAGTCTCATAGTGCTGTGGTTGGAAAAGATACTTGATATGATTTCAATTTTCTTAAATTTACCAAGGCTTCATTTGTGACCCAAGATATGATCTATCCTGGAGAATGTTCCATGAGCCCTTGAAGAAAGTGTATTCTGTTGTTTTGAATGGAATGTCCTATAAAAATCAATTAAGTCAATCTTGTTTAATGTGTCATTGAAAGCTTCTGTTTCCTTATTTATTTTCATTTTGGATGATCCTTCCATTGGTGAAAGTGGGGTGGTAAAGTCCCCTACTATGATTGTGTTAATGTCGATTTCCCCTTTTATGGCTGTTAGCATTTGCCTTATGTATTGAGGTGTTCCTATGTTGGGTGCATATTTACAATTGTTATATCTTCTTCTTGGATTGATCCCTTGATCATTATGTAGTGTCCTTCTTTGTCTCTTGTAATAGTCTTTATTTTAAAGTCTATTTTTTCTGACATGAGAATTGCTTGTCTGGCTTTCTTTTGATTTCCATTTGCATGGAATATCTTTTTCCATGCCCTCACTTTCAGTCTGTATGTGTCCCTAGGTCTGAAGTGGGTCTCTTGTAGACACCATATATATGGGTCTTGTTTTTGTATCCATTCAGCCAGTCTATGTCTTTTGGTTGGAGCATTTAATCCATTTACATTTAAAGTAATTATTGATAAGTATGTTCCGCTTACCATTTTAATTATTTTGGGTTTGTTATTGTAGGGTTTTCTTCCTACTCTTGTGTTTCCTGCCTAGAGAAGTTCCTTTAGCATTTGTTGTAAAGCTGGTTTGGTGTGCTGAATTTTCTTAGCTTTTGCTTGTCTGTTAAGGTTTCAACTTCTCTGTCGAATCTGAATGAGATCCTTGCTGGGTAGAGTAATCTTGGTTGTAGGTTTTTCCCTTGCATCACTTTAAATATGTCCTGCCACTCCCTTCTGGCTTGCAGAGTTTCTGCTGAAAGATCAGCTGTTAACCTTATGGCGATTTCCTTATATGTTTTTGTTGTTTTTCCCTTGCTCCTTTTAATACTTTTTCTTTGTATTTAATTTTTGATAGTCTGATTAATATGTGTCTTGGCATGTTTGTCCTTGGATTCATCCTGTATGGCACTCTCTGCACTTCTTGGACTTGACTATTTCCTTTGCCATATTAGCGAAGTTTTCAACTATAATCTCTTCAAATATTTTCTCAGTCCCTTCCTTTTCCTCTTCTTCTTCTGGGACCCCTATAATTCAACTGTTGGTGCGTTTAATGTTGTCCCAGAGGTCTCTGGGACTGTCCTCAATTCTTTTCTTTTCTCTTTATTCTGCTCTGCAGCCGTTATTTCCACTATTTTATCTTCCAGGTTACTTATTCATTCTTCTGCCTCAGTTATTCAGCTATTGATTCCTTCTAGAGAATTTTTAATTTTATTTATTGTGTTGTGCATCATTGTTTGCTCTTTAGTTCTTCTAGGTCCTTGTTAAACATTTCTTATACTCTCTCCATTCTATTTCCAAGACTTTGGATCATCTTTTCTAACATTACTCTGAATTCTTTTTCAAGTAGACTGCCTATTTCCTCTTTGTTTGGTCTGGTGGGGTTTTACCTTGCTCCTTCATCTGCTATGTGTTTCTCTGTCTTCTCATTTTTCTTAACTTACTGTGTTCGGCGTCTCCTTTTTGCAGGCTGCAGGTTCATAGTTCCTGTTGTTTTTGGCGTCTGCCCCCAGTAGCTAAGGTTGATTCAGTGGGTTGTGTAGGCTTCCTGGTGGAGGGGACTGGTGCCTGTGTTCTGGTGGATGAGGCTGGATCTTGTCTTACTGGTGGGCAGGATCACATATGGTGGTGTGTTTTGGGGTGTCTGTGACCTTATTATGATTTTAGGCAGCCTCTCTGCTAATGGGTGGGGTTGTGTTTCTGTCTTGCTAGTTGTTTGCCATAGGTTGTCCAGCACTGTAGCTTGCTGGTCATTGAGATGGAGATCTCTGGGAGAGCTTTCACTGTTTGATATTACCTGGAGCCAGGAGGACTCTGGTGGACCAATGTCCTGAACTCAGCTCTCCCACCTCAGAGGCACAGGCCTGACACCCAGCCAGAGCACCAAGACCCTGTCAGCCACACTGCTCAGAAGAAAAATGAGAAAAAATGAAAAAAGAAAAAAAAATTAAATTAAAAAGTTATTAAAATAAAAAAATTATTAAAAATAAAAAAAAAATTTAATGGAAAAAAGAAAAAGGAGAGCAACCAAACCAAAAAACAAATCCACCGATGATAGCAAGCATTAAAAACTATACTTAAAAAAAAATATTTTAAAAAAGGACAGGGCTTCCCTGGTGGCGCAGTTGTTGAGAGTCCGCCTGCCGATGCAGGGGACACGGGTTCGTGCCCCGGTCTGGGAAGATCCCACATGCCGCGGAGCGGCTGGGCCCATGAGCCATGGCCGCTGAGCCCGCACATCCGGAGCCTGTGCTCCGCAACAAAGAGAGGCCACAACAGTGAGAGGCCCGTGTACCACAAAAAAAAAAAAAAAAGGACAGACCGAACCCTAGGACAAATGGTAAAAGCAAAACTATACAGACAAAATCACACAAAGAAGCATACACATACACACTACGAAAAAGAGCAAAAGGAAAAAATATATACATTTATATATGAAAAAGGAGGAAGAGAGCAACCAAATCAATAAACAAATCTACCAATGATAATAAACTCTAAATACTGAACTAGGATAAACATAAAACCAGAAACAAATTAGATGCAGAAAGCAAACCCAATTCTACAGTTCCTCCCAAAATCCACCACCACAATTTTGGGATGATTCGTTGTCTCTTCAGGTATTCCAGAGATGCAGCGTACATCAAGTTGATCGTGAAGATTTGACCCACTGTTCCTGAGGCCGCTGGGAGAGATTTCCCTTCCTCTTCTTTGTTCACACAGCTCCTGGGGTTCAGCTTTGGATTTGGCCCCGTCTCTGCGTGTAGGTCACCTGAGTGCATCTTTTCCTGCCCAGACAGGACGGGGTTAAAGAAGCAGCTGATTAGGGGGCTCTGGCTCACTCAGGCCAGGAGGAGGGAGGGGTACAGAATGTGGGGCAAACCTATGGCGCCAGAGGTCGGCGTGATGTTGCAGCAGCCTGAGGCATGCTGTGTGTTCTCCCGGGGAGGTTGCCCCTGGATCACGGGACCCTGGCAGTGGTGGGCTGCACAGGCTCCCAGGAGGGGAGGTGTGGAGAGTGACCTGTGCTTGCACACAGGCTTCTTGGTGTCTCCAGCAGCAGCCTTAGCATCTCATGCCTGTCTCTGGTGTCCGCGCTGATAACCGCAGCCCGCGCCCATCTCTGGAGCTTGTTTAGGCGGTGCTCTGAATCCCCCTTCCTCACGCACCCCGAAACGACAGTCTCTTGCCTCTTTGGCAGGTCCAGACTTTTTCCCGAACTCTCTCCTGGCTAGCTGTGGCACACTAGTCCCCTTCAGGCTGTGTTCACACAGCCAACCCCAGCCCTCTCCTTGGGGTCTGACCTCCAAAGCCGGAGCCTCAGCTCCCAGCCCCTGCCCACCCTGGCAGGTGAGCAGAGAAGCCTCTCAGGCTGGTGAGTGCTGGTCGGCACCGATCCTCTGTGTGGGAATCTCTCCACTTTGCCCTCTGCACCCGTGTTGCTGCGCTCTCCTCTGTGGCTCCGAAGCTTCCCCACCGCCATACCCCATCTCTACAAGTGAAGGGGCTTCCTAGTGTGTGGAAACTTTTCCTCTTTCACAGCTCCGTCCCAGAGGCGCGGGTCTCGTCCCTATTCTTTTGTCTCTGTTTTTTCTTTTTTCTCTTGCCCTACCCCGGTACGTGGGGAGCTTCTTGCCTTTGGGGAAGTCCAAGGTCTTCTGTCAGCATTCAGTATGTGTTCTGTAGGAGTTGTTCCACATGTAGATGTATTTCTGATGTATTTGTGGGGAGGAAGGTGATTTCCACGTCTTACTCTTCCGCCATACTGAAGGTCTCACTTCATTTTATTTTACAATATGATTTCATTTTACAATTTCTAAACAATGTTGGATAATATTACAGATCATTTTTATGGGAACTAGACTAGGGTGTGACATTTCTGTCTTGCGTACAGAGGGGCTTTGAAGTCCGTTTAAATAATGCATGGTTCTGACCCATTTCAGAGACTGCTAGGAGAAAAATCTATATTGCCATGAATAGCTCAAAGAGGAACCACAAAGAAGCAGTGAGTTGCACTGAGGGGGCAGCCTCAGGAAGGTGTAGCAGGAATGCTCTTGACAGAGCGCTGTTCTCGTCCTCACCCCACAGAGCAAACAACCCAATAGGATCAGTTCAGGGTGTCTCTAGGGAGCTTTATTGTGACAATTCTTCATTGTATGGGATGTTCTGTGCATTGCAGGATATCTTGCATCCTTGACCCCACCCACCCACCCACTAAACACCATCAGTATTTTGTGATCACTGTTACAACAAAAATTTCCCTAGCGGTAGATAACAATCCTTTTTTAGAACCTCTGGGTTAAAAGAACAAAAATCTCAAAAAACACTTCTTTCCTGCTCTTGATGTTTCCTTCCGATGTGAAAGAAGCCCCTTCAAAGTAACATTCTTGGGCTCTTGCCAAAACTTTACTCCCCCTTCCCCAAGAGAGGCACACAGACTTACTGATTGAAAATGTTAAGAAAAATAAACTGGCGTGTTCAACTCATTTCCCCTTCCCTTTCTCTTAGAAATAAGATGACTGCAGAAAGCAAAGAATTCAGTGCTACCTCCCCAACTGAAGGTTGTATGGGACAGCTCTGACCCTGCCAGGTAGTGTCTGCCTGCCTAGTCCTGTGCTATCTGGGACTGGTTGGGGAAGGCTGTCTAGCTGTTTTGAGGAAGCCCACTGTTCCTATGGCTAAACCACAATCTCCAATATTAGTGTTATGAAACATAAAGATGGCATTCTGATCTCCCATCTTCTCTATTTCATTTCTCAGTTCACTCAAAACATTAAAAGAGGGATATTATTTACTGAACCTGCTCAAACCCCAAGTCTGCCTGTCTACTAACTTAAATTTTCTACTAATCTAGATTTCTTTCCCCATTTTTCTTTAACAAAACATCTAAATCAAGCCCACATTTTTGAAAAGCCTAGTCTTCTCAACCTCTCCCACTCATATGCAAAGTCTATGGTGGCTAAGAAAATACAGACACTTAGAAATAGTTTCGTATTAAAAAGCTCTGGGAAACACAAACAGCAAGTGCTATCCAGGAAAACCCTAATTCACAATGATTTTTTTCCCAAAATATTTATTTATTTTTTCTCTATCCCCCAAATTCTTACATCAGATCAACCTTCTTCTAAAGAATCTTCAATAAAATAATTTTATCACTAAAACTTTAGAAAACACAGAGATTAAACACAGAGATTAAAAATTCATTGTTAAAGAGTTTATCATCTCTCACTCTTTTTTTAACAGTACTTTCACTGCCAGAAATATTTTCCACAAAGA
Source organism: Monodon monoceros (assembly GCF_005190385.1). Lineage (NCBI taxonomy): Eukaryota > Metazoa > Chordata > Mammalia > Artiodactyla > Monodontidae > Monodon > Monodon monoceros. The sequence continues at coordinate 122,759,586 of NW_021703777.1, forward strand.
TATCCCAATTCAAATCTTTTGAGCTACTCAACTGTTCAACTATTTGGGGTTTTGAAGGAAAATAACAGACAGCATTTTTTCAGCCACTTTTTCCTCTTAATCGCTAAACACATATACTTTAAGAGAAATTTAATCCAGCTTCTTCTGGTTTGTTTCCATTTAAATCATTAAAATGTTATTTTTTAAAAGCCATTTGTTGTCCAAGAGACTTTTTAAATTAGCTTCTTTGCTTAAAAATCCAAATTGGCCATAAGAGCATGAGCTCTGATGCCAAAAGGTTCAGGTTTGGAACAAAAGTGTGAGCCCAAGTTGGAAATCAGTTTTACATGCCCACTGTGACCTAAAGGGAACATGTGGACTCCTTCCCCAACTCACCAAGCCTTCTGTGGAAGCAAACATTACAGCCGAGGTTACCAAAAGGTCTTCAAAATAAATCCTGCATTCAGTAATCAGTCAGAGCTTTTGGAAATACTAATTTATGGCCTTAATAGTCTTACGTTTGTGCTAATCATGTGTGATTTGTCCTCCACATTGTTTAAGAGGGAAAATGCTTTCAACTAAAGTTTAATTCATAAAATAATGAAATGTATTAACTCCTTTTTATAGTGTTTACTCTTTCATCTTTCAAAACTAACAAAAATCCCTTCAATTTGAAGAGAATGTGTCCCCCTTGAGTAACACCATTATTTGAGGTCATTTTACCTCATGCTATCTACTAAGGGAAAAAAAAAACTATTTCCTTAAAAATACCATTATCACTAGTAGTACATTTTTGCACACTTTTGTTGATACATCATAAACTAGGAGAAAGCACCTACTTCCAAATATAAAACAAAGTACCAAACTACCATGTAACACTGACGGAGGTAAAAGAAACTCCTGGAAAAAATTTTCCTCTTTGCTTATTGGTTAGAAAAAAAATTAAAGTTTAACTTCCTTTGAGCACAAGTTTCTCGGTCTTCCTAATCTTATTTATTACTGACTTTTTTGTGTTAGAAAGATATATAATTCACATTTGCCTACCTTCTCCTTCAAAGCAATCAATATGGAAATATATTTCTACAAACTGTGAAGACTGGAAAAATGAAAGTAACAATTTTCTAAGATACAAAGACTATTTTCTTGCTTGTCTTAACATACAGACAATTGGAAGAGACAGTTCAAAGAAATAACAGATAAAGAAGGAAGTCCACAAGTTCAGACTAAAGATACAGTTTAGCTAAGGGACATATTGTCAGTTTTCAGAATGCTGGTTTTTGGTGAAACAAGAAAGAAGCATTCAAGAATACATCTAGTTTTACACACTGATTAGCATTTAACAAACCTAGTTCTAGCTTCTCACTTTAAAACACGATGTCAAAATGTCCTTAAGTATGCTTAAATGACTTTTATGCATACCTACCTATCTACTTCCTGAGGGATTAATAGTCCAAAAGTCATCAAACAATTCTCTATCACACTGTAGTAACTTGACAGTCCACTAAATGAATGCATTAAACTGACAACCTATAAACCATTACTTACCAAATGATAGTTTATATATCAATTACTCAATGGAGGTTTATTTATAATGATATCTTAATGAATTATGATCAGTAGTGGCAACAAAATTAAAAGATGTATAAACTTGCCTAATTGAAAACTCTACAGTAGCTTTACTTTGTAACTTTCATAATTTATTATTAAATTTTTAAGCAGTACAAAGTTACCCTTATTCATTGCTGCAATTTATGCTTTTAAATTGATCTTTTGTTGCTTCCCTTTAATTCTCTATCCAGGACTCTATAATCCTAAATACAAATGACACAAGATATAGGAAGACAATTTTTTTTTTTTTTTTTTTTTGCGGTACACGGGCCTCTCACTGTTGTGGCCTCTCCCATTGCAGAGCACAGGCTCCGGACACGCAGGCCCAGCGGCCATGGCTCACGGGCCCAGCCACTCCGTGGCATGTGGGATCCTCCCAGACTGGGCCACGAACCCGTGTCCCCTGCATCGGCAGGCAGACTCTCAACCACTGCGCCACCACGGAAGCCCATGAAAGACAATTTTTGATTAATAATAGCAAAAAGTAATCATTTTCAGGGTTCCCCAAGTACTTATTAAGCTCTTTGCGTAGCCCAATGCTGACATTTGTAGAAAGATAATATGTTGTTCAATAAAGAAACTGTAAGATTTTCCTTCTTTTACATGAGCAGTGGCTCATGTAAAGGTCCGCACACTGTATTGAGTTTACTTTGTGAATCTGCTACAAGGAAGATGATCTGATGATTCCAAAGGTCATTATATACCATGTATTCTTTTATATATATAAAAGAAGGCAACTATTTTAGACATCACTCATACAATGAAAAATAAAGTTTTAAGGTTTATATTTTAATATCACAGCCCATATTTAAACGGTTTCATTTTAATCTGAGAAGTCAATGCTTTAAACATTGGAATTTTAGAGGAGATAAATATAATTGTACATTCATAACACATCCTCACAAACCAAGTAAAAGGAAACAAATCACTGGTAAAGAGCCAGACAGATCATAAGTATCATGTCTCAGATATTCTATTTACTATGAAGCATGAATAGTATTACTTACCTGCCTCATTTAAATTAACAACATTTCCCTGACAGTAAATTCTGTGGGTTTTTTTAAGGAGTTTTCCATTCCTTTTAGACTTCATCCCTTTGTTTCATGAATGGACCCTGGAAATAATTATTATTTTCCCATTTGCAGTTTTGTTATTTTCTCATCAACACTTGTTTTCTCATAACCGTAATGCACAGAATTCTTGCATGGTGTTTGTATTCAATAAATCTCACTCAACATTTGGCATAGCTCACCCCAACCTATCTTTAATAAGGCAGTAATCCCTTTCCTCAGAGGTTCTGCATCATTCTGACAATCATGGCACTGGTGTAATTTCCTTTGCCAACAAGACAAAACAGGGAACATTCTACACTGCCTCAAGAGCACCAGCCCAGTAAGAGCATGAGCTCAGCTCTCTCATGGTACAATACCATTGTGATAAAACAAAAAGGTCCATGTAACAACTTTTTTTTACAGATTCTCCATGAATTTTAATACTAAGAATCTCATTTAGAAGAAAATAAAAATTAATCCAAAGGAACAATCAATTACCTTTTCCTATTAGGTTCCTGATTACACAATAGGCTACTCTAGAAAGTCTTCCTGATTGATTCTCCAAGTCAGGATAAAAGTGACATCCACTAACAGGTCCAAACAAAATTTCTATTTCCAATAAGCCAGATAAGAAAAATATACAAAAGAACTCATTTTTTTGCTGGATATAACTACAACAAGAAAGGCTGGTTGAGCAACATTAAACTTGGCTCACTCATTTAATGGCCTCAGTTTGGGATAGAACTGAATTTATAATGTATGACAGAAGCTAAGTTGTAATGTACAATTATATAATTTACTTGAACAGTTGCTTTCCATATGGGAAGCAACAGATTGCCCAGTTGCATTTTGGCTAAGACTAATCCTACCATTATTCAGGGTAAAACAGTTTTGTTGAAATCTGGAAATCCTGCAGAAAGCATCTCTAAGTCTCTCTGATGACTCTTGACATTGTTTCCTTTTTCCTTGGAATAGTATACAGCTGTGTCCTTTGTAAATGGTCCTAACCTACATTTAGCACATAGTTAATTGTCTGGGAAACCATAACTATATCTCACATATTTTACAGATGAGATAACCACCACTCAGGTCATTCAGCCAGATTTCCATGATTAAAACAAAAAATGAAATAAAATTCAGAGATGAAGAAGAGATAGAAAAAACAAACAAAAACAAATCTTTGTTGGCATATTCCTTTCTAAACATTTACTATAAGGAAAACGTACTGTGAAGGAAATGGGTCTTTTTCTTTCTCATTTTATATATCAGTTGATAACAAAGTAGAACTCCTACATATTTAATAATATTCCCTCGCAGTTAAGTTATACTCCAGGAGAAGTATTTTATGGGCTGTGGAACATTCTTACTCATGACCTTAACATCTTACAACAGGTTGATGGATAAGCAACACATATTCTATATTGATGCATAAATGATCTGGATCCCAGGATGTATCTTCAAAGTTTGAAAACTTACATTGTCCAGTAAAAATCTGTCATCATCACCCTTTGAAAGGGTCTTGAAATTGCAACTACCTATGGCCAAATATCATTTTCTGAACTCTATCCCCCGGAACATGGATTTATGAGTCCCACGGTTGGACAAAGGGAAATTATCCAAGGCAAGGTTGTCCAAATAGGCAGTTACCCAACAGACTGGAAGCCAAGACAATTCTCTGGAGGTAGCTGCACAGGTTCAACTGCAGCTGTGTGGGAAGTATGAACACCAGTCAGTTCTATGAAAAGTTTGGGTGTCCCCAGGAAGAACAAAATGGGGAGACTGTTTTTGTGTCCGAGGCTATTGTTTTATATTCTTTTTAAGTGGGAAGGAGGCTTAAGACATTTGCGTATCTGTACTACCTCTAAATAATTACATTACATTATGTTATGTAATATTACAATTATGTTATAATATCATAAACTTCTTTTGCAGCTCTCGAGTATTCAAACAGAAAACCAAACAGAAACTTAAGACTGAAAACACAATGCAACAACATCAGACACTTCCACATAGTGCCTGCAAAGAATAGCAGTCTTTCATTTGCAAACTAGCTGTACATATGCAATCTCATTTGATCCGCTGGATAACCCAAGAGGTAAGTAGTAAAGTTATTATGATTCTTTCACAGACGAGGAAATTAAAACTCATAAAGGTTGGGATATATTCAAAGGTGCCCAGATGGTAGGTGAGAAGTAAGGATTCAAACCAGGTATTCTTTTTTGAGAACCAGCGCTCTCTCCACACATGCCTCTTAGGGCAAACTCTATATGAGAGGATGGAAAGCAGTGTCAGTATTCCTGCATAATTAGGAACAGAAAAAAAGGTCATCCTCCCGATCTCCCTCAAAATTCCTACCATCTCCACTACCACCACTTCTACCCTACTTGATAAGTAAGTTCTCTACTAAATATTATTTTTGGATGAAAGCATTCCTGGGAGTTTTTAACATTTTAAGTTAATACGCTTTAATATAAATTACCTATTTTTATCAGATATATTTTTTTACTTCTCCGAATACGAGAGACAGAATTGGGCTTCCCTGGTGGCACAGTCGTTAAGAATCTGCCTGCCAATGCAGGGGACACGGGTTCAAGCACTGGTCCGGGAAGATCCCACATGCCGCGGAGCAACTAAGCACGTGCGCCACAACTACTGAGCCTGTGCTCTAGAGCCCACAAGCCACAAATACTGAGCCCACGTGCCACAACTACTGAAGCCCACACACCTAGAGCCCATGCTCCGCAGCAAGAGAAGCCACCACCAATGAGAAGCCTACACACCGCAACAAAGAGTAGCCCCCACTTGCCGCAACTACAGAAAACCCGCGCACAGCAACAAAGACCCAACACTAAGTAAATAAATAGAGAGAGAGAGAGACAGAATTGGCAATGTCTGCAAGATAAACAAAACACAGGAGAACTGGTGGCATAAAACACAGAAAGTCAAGGATGCTAAAACTGAAAATATTTACTAGAGTTGGCTCATTTGAAAATCATACAATGAGAAGTACCTAACCATATTCCACTTTCCAGATGTCTTTGAAATCCAAGCATAATACAGAAGAAAGTTCTTACAGAATAAAATTATCTATTTATGCCCATGCTACCATGTTGAGACCATCACTTAACCAGAGCAAATGCATTATGTTCATTTAACCTCTGTTTACTGAATTCCACTGTGTGCCATATATTGTGATAAATTCTGGGATTAAAAGTACAAATAAGACAATATCCCTGCATTCAAGAAACCTGCAGTGAAGCAAGGTAGACAAATAACATCTGACACTACATCCTCTGTAGAAACTCCATTTGTTGAATGACAAAGAAAATAATTAACCTGATACTGTCAATCATCCCTCCTTGAAACTCTCCTCCATTTGTTTATATGACACCAATGTCAGGTGTTTTCCCCAGTTACCTGCCTGTCAGCTTCCCCTCGGATGCCTTTGTGGTAGTTCCTTGTTGTTCTGCTCATCTCATAAATACCAGCGTTGCTCTCTTCCCCTCCAACAATACAGCTTCTCCCTGGGCTCTCTCAAACTCATAAGCTGATGACTCCCAATCAATGTTTCCAGCTCATTTCCCTCTCCTGACACAAGTCCTATATATTTAGCTGATTACCAGATATCTCCATATGAATGTTTTAGATATCTCATTCCCAAAATTGCTTTATGGATTCCTTTTAGCCAGTGATTGGCAACATCAGTCAATTAGGACCTCAAACCCATGTATTAGCTTTTTTAATCCCAAAATTTCACTCACTTTATACATTTAATCAATTAAAAAATAACACCATTCATTCACTTATTCATTCAGTTATGTGTTAAGTATCTATTTAGTTTCATGTAGTTTGTTAGACACTAGGGTGCCATGCTGACCTAATCATTGCCCTTACACAACTCACAGTCCAATCCAAGATACAGACAAACAAACAGGTAAATATAATACACTGTTACAAATGCCATGCTGACATAGATATAGGGTGCCCTAGGACCTACACAGACTTAAGGTAGGGGTGAAGAACAGAAAGAAGGCTTCCTAAAGGAAGAGATATCTAAGATGAAATCTAGAAAATGAGTAAGAGTTAAACAAGTAGGAGTGGAAAGAAAAGAGCATGTGTGAAATCATGAAAGAGAATATAACACGGCAAAATGAATGGAAAGAATTTTAGTATGTCTAGTGCTTGGAATAAAAAAGGTTAAATGATGAATGGTGAGTGTAAAGAAGTAGACAGGGTCTTATAAGCCATGTTTAAAAGTTTAGGCTATAAGAACAACTAGAAGTCACTGAGGGATTTTAAACAGGTGAATAATATGTGCATTTGAATAGATTGAAAGATGGAAAGAATAAAGCATGCAGATGAAACAGAAGGCTCTTACATTAATCCAGATGACAGCTAGATATCAACATGAACTAGGAAAACAGCAATAGGGATAGAAAAAAGTTGGCAGATCAGAGAAACTTTTAGAAGGGAGAACAAATATAATCCAGTTATCTTTAACTATAGAACATAAGGGAGAAAGGACAAGTCAAAGATTATGTTCAAGTTTCTCCTTTGAATAACTGGATGATGCCATTTATTGGAAACGATAGAGGGTAAGTAAGCTTGTGGGAAGGGAAGATATGATGTATTGTTTTGAAATACTTATAAAATAGCCAAGTGAAAACATCTAACAGGCAATAGGATATATTGGTTTAGAGTTCAAAGATGATTGTTGAGAAGGAATCAACTGCTTGGGAATCATTAGCATATGACTGGTATTTTAAGCTATGGGAATAGATGATTTAGTAAAAGAACTATAGAATGAAAAGAGAAAAAGGCTATAGGAGAAGCTCCTTAGGCAAAGAGTCCTACAAAGAGGCATAAGAAAGAACACCCAAAAAGGTAAAAAGAAATTTTTTACCTAGGATACCATGGAGGTCAAGGAAGTGTGTCAAGGTCAGAAGTGTCAAATACTAGAAAGTGGTCGAATAACATAAGGATTGATGCATGTCTTGGCTTTATCAAGGTCACTAGTGACTTTGGAGAGAACAGCTTCAGCCAAGCTCAGGAGCTAGTGGAGTAGTGAAGGTAAATGCCAGATCTCAGTGAGTTAAGGAAGAAATACGCAAGAGGGGAAGCAAAAGTATAAGCAATTCTTTCAAGATGTTTGGCTGCAAGGGAGTGAAAAGAGATCAAGAGAATCCAGAAAGCGGTGAGAGATCTAAGTTCGGTTTGTTTATAAAATGGGAAAAACATATACCATATTTAAATTCTAACAGAGTATATCAGAAGGAGAAAGGGAGTAATTCATGGAGGAAGGTCCCTGAGAAGAAGGTTCCTGAGAAGGTGGTAGGGGATGAGATCCAGAGCTCAGGTAGAGAAATAATACTTAAAAAAGGATACTTCATTATGACAGGAGAACATGAGTAAAAGACAGGTATAGTATAGATTTTCTTTGTGGTATAATACATGTTTATAAGAAAGGAGTGGGTGGAGGAGAGCAAAAGTGGCTGGAGTGCAAGGAGAATGGCAAAGCTTTTAAAGAACTTCTGTGTAGAACGAAAGAAATAAAAAGATTGCCAAGTCATGTAAAATGTAAGGAAGTTTAGGGAACTACTTAAGAGTGGTTGAGATGATGAACCAGAGAAATTAAACAGGATATGGTAGAAAGTAAAGACAGGAAGTGACCAATAGTAAAACAAGGACTAGAGGTGCACATGAGGAAGTAATGAAGAATAAGAAGTTGTATCAATAAGATGGTTTATTACTTCTGAGGAAGAAATGTTAGGCTATGACAAAGTCCAATGTGTAGCCATGAAAAAAAGATGAAGAAGTAGAAAGAAGGTGAAGTTGTCTGGAGCCAAGTAAATAAAACGATGAGATGCTAAACTATCTATAGACATGAACATTGCAGCCGCCTAGGATGACATGACAAGTGAAAGAGAAAAGGACACAATGAGCCAGAAAAATTAGTCTAAAGGGGCTCAAATGCCACATTCAAGCAACAATTACATCCAATGTTTTAATTTGTTCTAAATTTACATGTATTGTATTAGATACCAAGCCTGAGTTTGTAATTCAGAGTAAAACAATCCAATTCCTCCTTTCAAAATCTATTTAAAATCACTTGAATTAGGTTTAAAAAAGTACCTAGATCCTGGGGGTAAAAAACCCAGACTAGTATGGCTATTTCCCCAAAGGATTTAGATATTTGGGGGAGGGAGGTCTGAATATATGTGACAATATTATTTCCAGTTGTCACTTTGTTAAATATTTCCGAATAGCATTCTCATTTCTACATAAGAGTGTTATTTTTCACCAAGCATAATAAAGGACTTTGCAAAAAGACGTTTGGCTAGAATTGTTTCAATAATTCTTGTCTCATATTAACATTGATCAAAGAACCCAGAACTTTCACATTTTTAGTTAGGAGTGTTTTTAGCTGCAAGTAATAGAAAACGTGACTAACAGTAGCTAGAACAAAAAGGGGTTTATTTTTATCACAAAAAAAGAGATAAAAAGGCCAGCGCTGGTACACGTCTTCTAAGATCCAGGCTCCTCCTTTCCTTCTACTCCACTACACTTGGCACATTGGCTTGTTGCAAAATTACTTCTACAGCTTTGCACCAGTCCTTCATTCAGGGCAGGAAAAAGAGAGGAGCGCTGAACAGCTACATTTGTCCTTTCAATTAAGAAAACAAAAAGCTTTCCCTGAAGCCCCTGCAGCTTAAGTCTCAGTGTCCCTAAGGGGATCACAGGGCTACAGTTAGTTATGCGGGAGTCTGGGAAGTAGAGGGCAATGCCACGATTAGCTCTGACCAGTAGTTCTCAAACAGTTCTCCTTCAACCCTTAAAGAATGTTTTAATATCTGTCAGGGCATTTTGATTGTCACAGTAATGAGAAGGAGGCCAATTACTGATTGGCACCTAGTGCCTAGAGGTAAGAGATGCCAAAAACAGTGAAATGTAAGGAGCAATCCCCTACAATGGAGATTTGCCCTGCCCAAAACACCAAAATGTCTCCACTAAGAAACCCTGACTCAGACCAGTTGCGATGAGTCACTGGAGTGGGCACACTGCTACTACAAACAAAATCTGTGTTCTGTTAGCAGAAAATACGGGAAGAAGGGAGAGTGAGTAGAGTGAGGTGAATATCGGGTAGAACTGACAGTATCTGCAGCATCTTACCTGAGCTTTCTGGTGTTCACAATTATTTTTATTTTTTATGGAAAATTTCAAACATATACAAAGTGAAAAGAACAGTGTAATGAATTCCCATGTACCCATCATCCAGCTTCAACAGTTATCAACATTCTACCATTTGTTTCATCTTTCCCAGTTTTTTTTTTTTTTAATTTTAGTTTTTGACCTGACAAGATTTCTGAGTAAATTAAAATATAAAAGAAAGCTTGACTAGATAACCAGGACAAATATTGTCACTATACTGTGTATATCTAATTTAAATCTAATTGTTTTTGCACGCTCTACTACTAGCAAAGCAAATTTAATTAAAGGAATCACTTCAGTTAAAGGCATATAGAATTCAAGTGAAAATATCTGGTGAATACAACTGTATATGAAAGGAAAAAATGCCTTTATTATTCACAATGCTCCTGACCTCTAAGACTTCTAAGAAGAGGAGAGTCCTTTGTCAGCTGATTAGACTGTTGAGTGAGAAAGTAAAAAGAGAGAATCCGAAAGAACTATAATTACAATCCTTTCAAAAAAGACTGAAGTGAAGAGAATCTAAGAGGGCTAAGAAGCTAAGACTCAGTACAGCTGAGAAGCTGTTAGGAAGAAGTGAGAGGGTAGAGAAGAAATGTGATACGGGTTACACAAGAAAAAGAATTTTGGAAAATTAACAAGGGGATATGTATTAAGTTTTGCATATGGTATGTAATGTACATCGTTCACCTCTCTCCATGCAATCTTCGTAAAAATTTATATTTTTCATTAATGCATTGGAGAATTGAACATATTTTGGGGAAGCCTTGCAGTGCTGAGTCCTGCTTTAAAGTAGTCTCAGAAGGATACTACCACAATAAAATTATATTTACATGTTAGAGGATCTTTTTAAAGTATATCTTACTTTTCCCTTTATTCTTTATATTACACAAATAACAATATACTAATATATATATGTATTTAACATACAGGAGAACAACATATAGGAAATAAAGTCCACTGAAACACACTGTAACACTACCTCCAGTCATGAGCCATATAAGCATTTCATTTATTTTTTCCCATGCAGATATATACTTTTTAAATGTTTACCAAAAATGGGAGCATGTTAATACATATAGTTTATAATCTGTGAATATGCATATCTTACAGAGCAGTACTGTTCCATTCACACAATAGGGAGGAACTGGTACCCATGTTTAAAATTTTTGAAATTTCTCTACTGCCATGCAGAAAGCAGTGCCTTTATATTATTAAATAATAGCTCATTAAAGAAAATCTATTAATTTATAATTAATGTGCATTCCTGAAATAATATCAAGAGTGAAACTGGCCCCTTAAATAACTGCCATTAGAACTGATGGAATGTTCAGAGACACATCAAAACAAATCAAACTCTGTCTTTTGGTGTTTTTGTTTTGCTTTGTTTTTTCAGCAGTTGGTATGTGTTAGGTTGCTCCTAAAACAAAATAGTTATATCCATTTTTGCATTTCTTAAAACCCACAATGTCACAGAATCCTGATATTCCCATCAACGCATTTGAATTATAAAAAGAAAAAACAAGAGGAGGAAAAAGTATTCCTATTGGGAAATCACGGATGAAATAATATGTATGAATGGAGGTAAAGAAGATGTATGATTAGAGATAAGTGGGAACGAAGTATAAAAATGAAGTGAGGGGTGGGGATTTGCTATTCAAATACCATTACCCAGTCAACCAAGATTAATTCTAGGCCAGTCATGAACTTCTCACAGATCCTTAATCTTGAAATTATAAATAATAAAACAATCCATAGTTATAAAATAATTTGTGACTCTTAGCAAACTACTGCAAATTCTGCAGTTTATCTGGGCTGTATATAAGGGATCATTCAGCCATCATTTGTGGTATGCCAGACACTGTCCTAGATACAATTAAGTGAAAATGGTTTCGGGCCACGAGGAATTCAGACTCTAGAGGAGACCAACATGTAAACAATTAAGTGAATAAACTTTTATAGTTGAAATAACAGAAGTATATAAAGGATCGAGTATACCCAGAGACCAAGAAACAGCTTCGTAAGTGAAATGAGTCTTAAATGGAGAGTATGAATTCGACAATTGGGCCAGGGGAAAATAGCATTCCAAGCAGAGTGAAAAGACTAACTAAAAAGCAAAGAAGCACGATATAGCAAAATACTTTACAACATCTTCAAGTAATCCCATATGAATAAAGCATAGAATGCAAGGAAGACTCTGGTAAGAGATGATACAAGAGGGAGGCAGGATGAGCTCATGGAGCGCCACACTGACAAATTTGTAGCATGTCATATAGTTAATGAGTAACCATTGAAGTCTTTTTAATTTACAAGTAACATGACCAGATTTTAGAAAGATTTATCTGGTAGCAGTACTGAAGATGAAATAGAGACATATAAGCCAAGATAAGGGAAATCAACTAAAGTAGTCCAGCCCAAGTGATGATGGGCTGAACTACACTTTGAAGCAGTGAGAATGGAAAAGAGGTAGATTTGTCAGTGATGTTAACAAAGGAGAATCAGTTGGTCTCTGTTACTGTATATGGCCTTAGTTCAGACCCAGCTCTCTCATCTACTAGCTGTATAACCTTAAATAATTTACATAATTCTCAATTCAAATTTCTCCTTGACTTTAAAATAAAAATAATAACAATTCCTAACTCACAGAGTTGTTGTGAGAATTCAGTGAGCTATTGAAATGTTAAATGCCTATCATAGTGTTAGATCACTTATTTTTTATCGTCATCAAAGGAATGAATGGAAAATTAGTCCCCAGGTTGCTATGTTTGTTATATGGAGGTATTTACCTATGAAAAGAAAATATAAATGACAAATTTTGGACATTTTAAGTGCCTAGCACAAAGCAGGCCCTCAATAAAAATGCACTGAGTTAATGAATAAATGAATCCTTAAAATGTCTATGGGAAAACTGTAAGATTTCTTCTTATATGTATCAGATATTTAGGAGGCAGCCCTAGATTACAAGTATAGATCTGGAAGTCATTAGTGTACAGGTATTCTTTAAAACCATGTATGACTGATTTCAATCAAGTGACCCATGCACTACAGAGGACAGACGAGGGGTAAACTCAGAACAAGAAATACCAACATTTTAAGACCAGGTAGAAAAGTACACAAAAGAGCATTCTGAGAAAATAGATTATTACTTCCCATTTGCCACATTCATTGTTTGGCAAAGGAAACGTGTTTGTAATTTATGATAATTATCTCAAATCACAAGACTTCTGTGAACATTTTCATACCCTTCATATAACGTTATGTGCTAAGATTACATGGGAAAAAAGGACAATATAACCTATAAAATATGAGGAAGTCTCTCTTTTCTATTCCTCTTATTGAAATTTTCATGAAAATACTTCCTGGTGAAGAAGCTCTCAGAGAATACATACCAGATACTTAGTTAAATATAACTGACACATGTGACATGTGAGGGAGGAAGGAAGACAATATTTTCCCTATGATTAAAAATTAGAGCACAGAGGACTTCTCTGGTGGTGCAGTGGTTAAGAATCCGCCTGACGGGGCTTCCCTCATGGCGCAGTGGTTGAGAGTCCGCCTGCCGATGCAGGGGACACGGGTTCGTGCCCCGGTCCGGGAGGATCCCACATGCCGCGGAGCAGCTGGGCCCATGAGCCATGGCCGCTGAGCCTGCGCGTCCGGAGCCTGTGCTCCGCAACAGGAGAGGCCACAACAGTGAGAGGCCCGTGTACCACAAAAAAAAAAAAAAAAAAGAAAGAAAGAATCCGCCTGCCAATGCAGGAGACACAGGTTTGATCCCTGGTCCAGGAAGATCCCACATGCTACAGAGCAACTAAGCCCACGCACCACAACTACTGAGCCTGCACTCTAGAGCCCGCAAGCCACAACTACTGAGCCTACACTCTAGAACCTGCAAGCCACAACTACTGAGCCCGCATGTCACAACTACAGAAGCCCATGGGCCTACAGCCCATGCTCCACAACAAGAGAAGCCACAGCAATGAGAAGCCCATGCACCACAACGAAGAGTAGCCCCCACTCATCACAACTAGAGAACGCCCACGTGCAGCAACGAAGACCCAATGCAGCCAAAAATGGATTTAAAAAAATAAAAAAATTAATTTAATTTAAAAGATGAAAAAAAGAACTACATTACTAACTCAAAAAAAAGAAACACAAAAGTTAAAAAAAATTAGAATATACAGATGTTGAACTATAACACTGCACCCAAAACTTATATAATAAAATAAATTATAAAGGGAGAGTGTGATTTTTTTTAAAAAAACTACATATATTTGGTCTTTGCTCACAATTCTTTAAACATAGCTCCTAAAACCTTTGTAATTTCCTGAATGATAGGGGTGATAGGAACATCATTTGTTCTAATATTTGGTCTTTATCCTTCCTTCCTGACAAAGAGCTCCTATGTCTTTTGGAATTTCCTGGGTAATAGAAGCATCTTTTGTCCAAATGAGGCCACTCTTGGTGGGCCTTTACATAGCTTCAGGATGGGTGCTGGTCACCAGAAAGACCAAGGCATGATTAGAGGGTTAGAATTTTCAGCCCACCCCTTAACCTCTGGGGAGGTGGGAGGCACTGGAAATTGAGATAATCACCAATGGTCAATGATTTACTCAATCAATGAAACCTCCATAAAAACTCCTAATGATGGGGTTCAGAGAACTTCTGGGGTGGTGAATTCATCAAGGTGCTGGGAGGGTGACATGCCCATAGAGGGCATGAAAGTCCCATGTGCCCCTCCCCCATATTTTGCCCTGTGCATGTCTTCCATTTGGCTGTTCCTGAATTGTATCCTTTATAATAAACCAGTGATAGCAAGTGTCTTCCTGAGTTCTGTGAGATATGCTAGCAAGTTATCCCACCTGAGGAGGGAGTCGTGGGAACCCCCAATATATAGATGGCTGGCAAACTAGGGCTTGCTACTAACATCTGAAATGGGAGCAGTCATATGGAACTGAGACCTTAACCTGTGGGGTCTGTGCTAACTCTGGGTAGTGTCAGAATTGAATTAAATTGTAGGAAACCCAATTGGTGTCAGAGAATTGGAGAACTGGTCGTTGGGTGGAGGAAAAGTTTACTCAAAAGTGTTGTACACTTTAGAAGAGAGAATCGCTAATGCAAATGCTGAGTACCAAATAGAAGTCTCAAGGACTTCAGGATATTTTCTATCTGCATGGCTAATCCCTAATAGCTATATGGTCTTCAAATGATATATTCCACAAATATGACTCCTTTCACTCAATTTCTTTTTCAATCGTAACAGTATAAATAATAAAGAGAAAATGTTGTGTACTGACTTGCCCTTGGTCTGGCAAACAGACTTTCAGTCTGCTGATGGGGTAAACAACTTCAACAAAGTTAGAGAGAGCAAGCCTAAAAAATAATTAAATAATAAAAATTTGCAAACTATTTCCTCAAGCAAAACTTATACAAGACTGAATAAACCTCATTATTATTTCCTTTTCTTCACAATTTGCATCAAACTAATGTTTAATGTAGACTCTGCCTATAGCATGGTTAATACAGAAAAATTACACTAGCTGAAGTCTGGCTCCAGACAGCAGAGATTTTAAGAACAATTCTTTTTACTGAGGAGCTGACAGGAAATCTCCAAAGACTGCATTTTGGATTGCATCCAAAGATGCAACACAACGTTCTTCTGAAGCAAAGAACAATGGATTGTATAACCCAGATCCAAACACCTCTCTTAAAATCCATGTAGAGAAATCCAATGGTATAGGAGGAAAGGGATTGTGTTGGCCTCACGGTCAAAGTTACTATTAACCTTAACTTCCACATTTAACTTTAACTTCCCCTTCTCAGATTATTATAATTTTTGGTGGAGTTTTCTCTACATATGGTTCTTTGTATTTACAATACATGGCAGAATTTTTTCCATTGAATCCTGTGATCAATATCATTTATAGAACAACCTCTTTTTTTCCAGTTTCTTCTCATAACCCAGCTAGCATCATAAAGTGAAGGTCATATCTTTGTATGCAGGAGCCCCCAGACAAAGCATGCTTTTATTCCATGTTTGACAGATGTGGCAGTATATCTACTCTGTAATCATGTTTAATACTGAACTCAGGCGAAATACATGTGCTTTTTCCCTAATACATAAAACTTAAATTGGCATAGCCACAGGCTGTTTATCCTGAGTCTTTTCAGCCTATACTGAATTAATTCTCTTACAGTTCCTTTTATCCAGTGCTCTCAGGCTGGGTACCATGGCTCTAAATTTCTAATTACTATAAAATAATTTTCTTCCCTTGAGCTAGTATGCCTCTAACAGATGACCTCTAGAATGTAATTTGTAATACGTAAAGGCCCGGTCTGAGAATAATTTTACATATTTTAAATGAACCTAATAGAAATCACAACAGCATCTCTACCTTTGCCAGGGAGGTAAAAAAGGCAATAATAATACACCCAACCTTAAAATAATGATCCTAAGATAAACTCTTTCCTTCTCATTAAAGTTATCCTTCCACCTTCATATATCCCCAGCAAATAATCATTGTTCAAGATTTCAAACCCAAACTTATTTCCCTTTAATTTCAGAGAAGTGATCAAAATTGGATTCTACCGCGTTTTTTTATGGGATGGGTATATTTTGAGATGAAGGAAAGGGGAAGGATATGTTTCCCTTTTCAAAGCCTGCTTCATTCTTCAAAAAGTAATTTCAAAATATTATAAAATCTTCAGTTATTTCAATAATCAAATCAAACCTAAAATACAATAACTAACCTGAGCTCACCTTGAATAATTAACACTAAAACGGACTAGCCATTCATTCATTCTAGACCCATTTCCTCATGCAGATTAAGGACAAGGTAGAAAATAAAGTCACCTCTGTAAAAATCACCCCAAGATTAGAAGATACCAACTACAAATATATATGCCAGTCATAAGTAAAGAGAGCAAAGTTGAAGATGTCTTAAGTTAAAGTAAGAAAATAAAAATAAACCAAAATTTCCAAAAATATAATAATAAACAACTTTCCACTTGTAAAGGGAACTTGCTCCTGCATATAGGTAAGGAAAGAGCAATTCTCAGAGGCGTATGATCCTACAGCCATGGGCATTTTCCAGTCATGATATTTTAATCCCAACTAAACCACCCTCCCTCTCCTTTCTATCAAGAACATTTATTTATGACTTGGCTGGAAGACTGGAGAATACAGTTTATGGTGGTTCTGGACATTTTTTTCTGGTAAGACTGCTCATATTAATTAGCTCTCAAAAATATTATCAGTATATGGAATTACAGGCCAGTCTTCTGCCCATTGCTTCCTAATTCCAATTCATTTTATGGATGAGGCACTGAGTAATAAATGGAGAATATGTCCAAGGCAACAGAGTCTCTGAGTACTTAATGGTGGCTACATTATTCAGAAAGCTTCCCAAAATACAGGCATGACTGAAAAAGAGGAAGCCTGATGCACCGAGGAGACGTATAAAGGAGACAGTTGTGGCAGTAAAGGGGCCAGAAGAAACATTTGAGAAAAGGGAGGAGGCAGGTGAAGAGTGAAATCAAGTTAATGCCACTGAATATTTGAAGAACTGGGAAAAAGCTCAAAATAAAGCATGAAGTATAAATATTGGGACAAGAAATTGTATATATAGCATCACCCCAATTTTGTGATACAATTGTGTATTTTCTTGAGGAAAACATCAAATATTCAGAAATTTTTTTGCCCTAGATCAGCAGGGTTTTTTTACTTTTTCATTCCACTTTTTTACGTTTTAACACAAATTGTGCCTGATTAGATTGAAAAAGTACACTCACGCGTTTCGTGAAAATGTGGCTCCTTTCTTGTCCATGTAATTGACGTAATGTGTCGCTCAAGTTCGTACTCTCAGCAGAATGGGGAAGTAAACCGGTCCATTAACGTTACTCCTTTTCTTCAGGGTGGAACAGTAACTTCCGGCTAAGCGAGGCCTCTTTGGGGTAATGGCAGACTGTGAAAGGCTTCTCTCCCCTCCCGTTCTCCCAGATGGCGATGCTGCGGGCGGCATCTCGCACGCTATCTCCAGGACTCGGTCTCTGTCCTAGGGAACCTACTGAGGACGTGCTGGGCTCACCCACCATGTGGGCCGCCGCCCCCCACCACCGGGGCCTCCCAGGAGCAAAGGGTAACGTCCAGCGTTTCTCCTAACCCGTCGGGACGGCCCCGTACTGACTGTGAGGCTCCCAGGCTGCCCCGCACCACACACGGCCACGCACGGCCGCGCACGGCCACGCACCGGCACGCACCGGCACGCACCAACACGCACAGCAGGCCGACGAGCGCGGCCTCTGCAGTAGGCAGGCTTCTTTGTGGGCCGGTGTGGTACCGCAGCCAGTACGTTTGTGTCTCTTTCTCCCCCCCCTTTTTGAAGCTTACGTGACCTCTGCGACTTGCACAGCGCCCTCGTGGTGCCTGAGTCTTGGACTCAGCCGTCATTCCCCTGAAGGCACAATGAGGTGCTTCTTGCTTCCCATCCCCACCATCAGTTTTCCTGGTAGTGCGGCCAGGTGCTTTTAATCGCCCCTTCCCACCGCGAAGTAAATCCTGACACGTGTCTGGCCATTAGCTTCCTCAGCCGCTGCCTGACTTTGTGTTTACTTGACCTTAGACTTGCCTTATATCCATCTTCCTCTTCCCAAGGCAGCAGTTCTCCCCTTTTTAGGAACCGTAATGGTGGAATGAATGCAGGGGGTTTGAAAAAACAAGAGTTTACTATTAGAAGATACTGCACATGTTTCCTATTTCTATAATCCCATCCCCAAAATATTAGTTTTAAAGTGTAATGAAGGGAATCCTAGGGTCATTCTGAAAGTCACAGACAGCCAGGTAATTTAACACTTACTGCCCACAAGATAATCTTTCTGGAAATACGTCCCATTTTGAATTCCCAAAGAACGTATTGCCAATCCTGCCTGGGCTTAGAGGACATGATGAGATCTGGATGCACCCTATAATGTGTATGAAGTGCTTAGCCTGTCATATATATTGGTATTCAATAATGTTAGTTAGCTATGATTACCATGCTGCAGAAAGGGGGCAGAAAAAGATCTGAAGAGTGCCATAGTAGGAAAAGAACATGTTCAAAGTAGTGAGCCCCATAACCACGTGGACCCATAAAAAGCTAAACTGGCCACTTAGTTTCACCATCAATTTAAAATGCTACCCTAGTCTGGGAAACAAAAGGAACACAACGCACACTCACTTTTGATCTCACTTTCCGTAAAGGAAACTGTAATACTGATCCTGGAGGGGAAGACCTGCCACCATTGTTTAAGATGTTCTGCCTTGCAATGAATCATATACAGGAACATGATTTGAACCCAAGGTATATATAGTAAGATGTTATATTACAAGCTTTGGCTATTTTCAGAAAATATCACTCCAGAAATGAAAAAATTAAGTGTGTACTCAATTGGAGATATAGAATCCTGCAGGCTGTTAGATGGATTACTGGGAGGAGAAATAGAGGGGGGAAATGGAGGGAAAGAAAGAGTTTCGCCAACAAACTCTGATTTAAGGAGGTGAGGGGGATGTGGAGGGGATGGGGCAGGGAAACTGTTGAGGAAGATGTTTGGTTAGGAAACAAGGAAATCAGTTTGAACTGATTTTGATAGATTATCTTCCGGACAGAAGCAGTAATAGAGCCTTTCTTTTCACTTTTAAGTATATTTTAAATATAATGTTAATACTTTATTTCTTAAATATAATATTAAGAACCTTTTTTCTAAAGGAAAAACCTAGCATCTGTTGAAGACTTTACAAGACCATTCCTCATTTAAGCCAAGTTTACTTAATAAGGTCAGAACAAACTCAAACTTAATGATTTGTGGATTTTTTTTTTTTTTTTTTGGTACGCGGGCCTCTCACTGTTGTGGGCTCTCCCGTTGCGGAGCACAGGCTCTGGACGCGCAGGCTCAGTGGCCATGGCTCACGGGCCCAGCCGCCCCACAGCATGTGGGATCTTCCCGGACCAGGGCACGAACCCGTGTCCCCTGCATCGGCAGGCGGACTCTCAACCACTGCGCCACCAGGGAAGCCCGGATTTTTTTTTTTAATAAACAGCATACTACAGGATGACAAGCATATAAAAGAAAAAATTTGGTAAATCATTTGCAAGTTTATCAAATGAAAACCAGCAACTACCATTTCAAATGTTCTTGGGTTTTTATGTTGTGTGAATGAAAACCATAGTTTACATTGTTAACAAAGTTGCTACTTGATGCACTATTCAGTATGTAGTCCCAAATAACCTTCAGGAAGGTTATTTTGAAGGACAAAGAGATGCTGCTAACCAGTTAGTTTAACTTGATCCCAGGCTTACTAATGGAGTGGGAAAAGCCATCATTTTTGGAAAAAGCTTTCTCTTCAGCACACTATTTAAAGAAATAAAAATAAGGATGTCACTGAAGCTATTTCAGGTCAATTCTAAAGTATCTAGTAAAGGCCCAGGTCACTTTGTGGGGAAAAAAATATGTTATTTAATGGATAACAGTACTTTAAAATCACTACAATGTAAATGTCTATTTCACAAATACTGGTTTATGTCATGTGGTGACTCAAGAACACTCACAACTACAACAGTAATATAAAATATTCCAAAGGGAAAAAACAAGGAGAAGCTTCAGGACCAGAACACTGTCTTAAACCGAAAGGAAAATAGATCAAAACACACCATTTTCATATTTTAAAAGCTCCTAAAACTTGGATTTTCCTGTAACCAAAAAAGGTAATCTCCTGATCAGCTCATACGCAGTCATATCTATTTCCATGCACCTCTCAAACTCTTCATATTTGATTACACTTTTCTGGATGCCAGCAAAACTCTTCACTGAAATCAAAAATACCCTTCAGGGCAGAATTTCTTTTCCAAACAATACAACTTGAAGAGTCACAGTGCCCTCTAGTGACCCATTGATAAGACCCACTTTTATTTCAATCTCAGAGAACAAAAAGTTTAAGTGAATCTTGTACATTTTCAAAGAGTTTTTCCCATAAATATTTATAAATGTCAACTTCTGTTTCTGGGAGGGAAAAGTATTTACAATAAATTAGCACAAAGCACACTGGAGAATGACTCCTTTTTTGTCCATTGCTCCCACAGTTATATTGTATCTGGAGGGCAAAAAGGGCTTAACTCCAAACAATCCTGCAAAACAAGGGACACTAAAATGTACAAATGTAAAATTTTAATCTTTAACTGTGATAAGGACACGTTTATGGAGTTTTGGATCTGTATTTAAGTCCCAAATCTGTCAATGCCTGATGAGACCTGTGGAAAGTAACGTGATCTCAGTGCACCTCACTTTTCTTCATCTGTAAATGAAGAAAGGTTAGTAGCATTGGTGAGGATGCAGAGAAATGGACTCTAAATATATCTAGTGAGAGCATTGATGCTACAGCCTTTCTGGAGGGAAAATTGGCAATAACTCTCTAACAGGCGTTTCCTAAGTTCATTGCCAATAACTCTCAAAAACCAGGAGCTTCCAAGTGTACGTTGCCTTAGTGCCAGAAAAAGGGCAAATATTTAACTCTTACTCTTGTCCTATACACTAAGTGCTTTAAGTATATTTGCTCATTTAATTCTCACAAAAATCTTATGAGCTACTAGCACTATAATTAACCCTATTTACATATCAGTAAACTGAGACACTAAAATTTGCACAAGTGGTGTAAACTCGGTAATACCTGGACACAAACTCAGGCTCTATGGTTCAGAGTCCACACTGCTAACCATTATGCAATACTTCCAGAGCTTCCTCTTCTGGGAATTTATCCTAAAAAAATAATCAAGAATATGCACAAAGACTTTTCAATCAGAGTGTTAATCTCACCATTATTTATAATAGAGGGGGAAAAAAGGAAAATAACCTAAATTACCATTAAAATGATTATGTTAAAGCCAAACCATTGACTCTGTAACCTTAAGGAGTATCTAATGACATGGAAAATGTTCCCAAATATATTAAGTGAAAATAACACGTTAGAAACACATACATAACATGCATATGTACAGTGTGCTCCCATTGCTTAAAGAAGTATATATTCAAGAAAAAGGAAGGAAAATTATCAAAGTATAAATAATAATTATGTCTATTTGGTGAGTTTAGGGGATAATGATTTTTATTTTCTTTTTTTTAATGCCCATTTTCCAAATTTTCTAAATTAATTCTAAAAATACTTTATTTTTAATGAAGGGTTCAGGCCAAATGTGCTCTAAGGTATTTTCTAGCTCTAAATTTCTATTATTTTGAATGTGATGAATAGAGAATAGTCATGGAATTTTAGAACTAGGGGAGAAAAAATTTTACCTTTTCTCCAGAAGTCTCCAAATCTGTTTGATCCTCAGAATCACCTGGGCTGATCAAAGTACAAACTCCCTGCCTCCCTCTTTCCCTGATCCAAATCACCTGAGGATGAAGCTCAGGTGATTCTTCTAATCTGACAGTGTAGGGGACTACTAATTCACCCCCATTGCATCATTTCAATCCTCTCACTAGCCATAAAACAGGACTCAAAAACCAAATGCAGACCAGACCATCGTATACTATTATAAGCAATCCAATTGATAATGATATTGACAAATTTTAACTTCAGGTTCAATTTCTTAATTTTCTTGAGGAAAAATGTATCTTAAGGTAAACAACAAATTTACTAATAAAAAATTATAGCCATAACAGTAATGAAAGTTAGACCCACCAACACTGAGCAGAGAGAATGTATTCTTACCTATATTCATTGCAAATAGCTTGTCCACATTTCTCAACTATATACATGCCTATTTAAAGGAACCAAGATTTGTCCCTTTAGGGGATTTGTACCTTTAGACACAAAATCAGATACCCCCCCAAAAAAACATATTTGATATTATGTGGGGGCAGTTCAGCTAATGCAGCAAGAAATTTTGTTTTAAGCAGAAGATTGTCCAAAGGTTCTCAATAGTCCTAGTTGCACAGAGTAAGAAAAAGACACTCTGGACACAGTGAAAGCATTTATAGAGAAGGAAAGACTTGCAAAATCTCCCTTGAAGTTCCAGAATTTAAGTATCACCTTTTTGAAGCTACTTGGCATATTCTTAGAGAAGCAATTCTTATTTGTGGTGTAGTAGCCTAAGTGAGTCTCACATTGGCTGTATGGAAAGAAATAAAGTGACACTATCTCTCAGGGAGATGAACATCACCTGAGTCTTAGCCAAGCCACAAACCTAGTTGTCACTTTGTACATGAAGACATCTACCACAAGGTGTACCCCAGCAGAAAACAGGAGACTGACTGCTGGTTTTAAAAATGATAGGTAAATAAATTTGAAAGGTAAGCTGGTTCGTCTCTCCTTCCTAAAATTCAAAAAGAAGTATCTCCTGATATAAGTCTTAACAAAAAACATACATACGCACACTCACAAAACATTTAAAAATAAAGACCAAGGCTGAATTGAAAAACTTCATGAAAATAGTTTGGCTATAGTGGGCATTGAGGCGACATGAATTGTGGGTAGCATGTGCTGTTGGTTTGATTGCTTTGGTGACTCGTCAGATAACACTTTCCCCCAAGTTCTAACTGCAAACTCTGCTTCAATTCCCTTACCTGAGCTTTCATTCTGCTTTCTTACAGTCCTGGAAAATGTTCTACTCAAGGCAGCAAGTACACACATAGCTCAGATGAACTATAATTAAGGTGGCAAGAGACCAAGGAAAAGAGCAAGCAGTGTTAGTTCAATTGTTTCCTTTGCACGGGTAACAGATGGACTCCGAGGTCTAATAACCCTTCTGTACTTCAGCTGAGGCGGACAATACATCATTATACTCAGATGGGAGCAAGAAGAAGGTGCCTAGCAACTTGGACTTGGAATGCCTGGGCTTTTGTCAATTTATGTCATAATCTTAATATTAAACAGGCTTGCTCTCATTTGCCAGTCATCACCTCATTTTATGTTTTTCAAACATAAGAAAATTAAATAGTCTTTCCTGAAAGTACTTTAGCCCCTTAGATATAGAACAGTAGTAGTATTTAAGAGTCTCCCCTTATAAATGTGTACATAAAACTGCTATAAGCCTTGATGGAAATTATATCAGTAAGTTGGGGGACCTACCATGGGTAATATTTTCATTAGCCACAGTATGCACATAACCCAGGTTCTTTTTGGAATTCAGTAGGATACCAAGGACTATTTTTTTGGACCCCATTACTCTTGTGTTCCTGTGCTTTATGTATGTAAGAAATCATTAGAACTTCTATTTCTATTTAGTTTTATATTCTCCTTTTTAAGCTCTAATTGTCTATATTTTATGATGCAAATAAAATGTGTGTGCTTTGGATTGTGTGCTCAAGCATTTAGATCACAGTATGTGTTCAATTAGTAGTTGATAAAGGAAGACAAGAAGAAAAGAATGAAGACAGAAAGGAGATCTGAGAATGAATAAAAATCAATGAACCATCAGTGGACCACATGCCCTTCTCACAGCGAAGCGCAGGAAGAAAATTCTATTACTAACATATAACCAGGACGATGAAAATCACCACTTCTCTCCAATATCCTACTATGATGTCTATTTATGTCAATCCAGGAGAAGACAGAGCTTGTTAATCTTTCACTCTATGTGAAGAAAAGAAATATTGGGAAAAATTAATTTCTATCAGGAAACCCAGAAACTTTGGTTGGGGATGTAAATGTCATACCCAGTCCTTAGGTCCCAGGTAAACGGCTTAACATAATAGCTCACATTCTCCTGACTTTCGTGAAAAAGAAGAAAGAGATCATTATGTAGACACTGAATCTGAGTTATACCTGAACTCTTGCAAATCTTTTTGACAATAAAAAGATGGAATGAAAAAAATGTTGCCAACAGAATTATCATTAATTATGATGAAAAATATACAACAGTGTATGTTATTCATAACAGGACCCATCCTCCCCAGTAGCCATGGACATTTGGAGTTGGAAGACACTTCAAGGAGGAGAAAATTAGGAGATTTTATGGACCACATAGTTCTCATCAACTCAGGAGAGAGAGAAGAAATGTCCCAGTCTAAACTTTACTTGGAGAAGGAAACTTTTCCTGACACTATATTGATGTGTGTTGGTCTAATATAATGTCTTCTCCATTCTTCTCCCAGTGATATACTCTCCTGCCATATGACAACCTCTAGTGAGAAAAGTTGTGTCTATCTCATCCTTATCTTATCCCTATCATCCTATGGTATATAACCATATAGTTGGAAGATCTTAAGTAAATGTTACAAAGGGCCATAAAGTAGTACAGAGAAGAAAAAATGTGAGAAAAGCAATTAGTAAAACAATTAATGGAGGCAAAGAAGAAATGAAAAGAAAATCATTATAGCCAAGCCATTGAAGGCTTCTCTCTTGAGTGGATAATGTCATATTCCTGTTTCAAACACAAAGAGGGATTTGATTTTTTTTTCTTCCTTATTTTTCACATCCATTCCAAATCTGTTGAAATATTATTAGACCTTTTCAAGATTGTTGTTAAACTTCTACAAGAAGTTTAGAGTATTTTAAAATCCTTTATGTAAATGGATAAAAGTAGCCAAAGATTCTTCTCCATGGTCCTAATTTCAGCTGGACAACTGACTTCCTGCAGAGAATGTATTTTAACCTTTCCAGGTCAAGGCCATGGCTTTCTCATTGGTAAAATGGAGCTTAGTTATCTTCCAATACTTCCTTCATAAATTGTTTTGAAAGCCAAAAAACCACTGGGAAGTTTTAAAACTTTTTGTTACTTTTTTTCCTCCAAAGATAAAAAGGGATCATCCCTTCAATGAGGGGAAGACATGACATCTACAGGAGTAAGTCATTTTAGATTCTTAAATGTACAACATTCTTTTTTTTTTTAACATCTTTATTGGAGTATAATTGCTTTACAATGGTGTGTTAGTTTCTGCTTTATAACAAAGTGAATCAGTTATACATATACATATGTTCCCATATCTCTTCCCTCTTGCATCTCCCTCCCTCCCACCCTCCCTATCCCACCCCTCTAGGTGGTCACAAAGCACCGAGCTGATCTCCCTGTGCTATGCGGCTGCTTCCCACTAGCTATCTATTTTACGTTTGGTAGTGTATATATGTCCAGGCCACTCTCTCACTTTGTCACAGCTTACCCTTCCCCCTCCCCATATCCTCAAGTCCATTCTCTAGTAGGTCTGTGTCTTTATTCCCATCTTACAACATTCTTAAAAAGGAACTTCAAACCTTCAGTTCTGGATAACCTCTCACAATTGAGCCACTGTTTTAATACATTCTTATAATGCCAAGGTTTTAGAAAAGAGGGTAAAAATACCTTCTTAGGGCAGTTTGTGTGCAAATAGAACAGCTTATTAAAGATTCCCTCAATGAGAATGTGTAAACACTGGTCTTGGCCACAAAGAAACAATTTCCTGGGGCAAACTTCATGGTCTGATTTCCCAGAAATAACCTGGAAACTGAACAGAAGAAAACGCCTTATACTGCTTTGTCTGTAGCCACAAAATATACACATAGGGTCCCACCCAGCCTGAATTTAACACTGTGCCCCCAAAAAGAACAAAAATAATAACAAAATCCTATAAGGAGTCCATTGTATGTGTAAAAATAGTATCTGCACTACCTGTGGGTGAAAGCCAATATAATTATGGTCCAAGAAACTGAGTTCCTTCAGAGTGGAAATGGGAACAGGTGCCCTGTGATAATATTTTCCAGGCATGAAACCATTCAAGGTTACCTCTGCTCCCCTCAGCTCTACTTAGCTGAAATCCATCCTAGGGTGGAAAAAGAAGAGGGCACTTGCTAATTTACTCAATTTAGAATATTTAATGGACCTCAGTGAATATTTACAAGAATATCTAGGGACTTCCCTGGTGGCGCAGTGGTTAAGGATCCACCTGCCAATGCAGAGGACACAGATTCGATCCATGGTCTGGGAAGATCCCACATCCCGCGGAGCAACTAAGCCCATGCACCGCAACTACGGAGCCTGCGCTCTAGGGCCCGCGAGCCACAACTACTGAGCCCACGTGCCACAGCTACTGAAGCCTGCATGCCACAACTACTGAAGCCCGCATGCCACAACTACTGAAGCCCGTGCACCTAGAGCCCGTGCTCTGCAACAAGAGAAGCCACCGCAATGAGAAGCCTGCACACTGCAACGAAGAGTAGCCCCTGCTCACTGCAACTAGAGAAAGCCCACGTGCAGCAACAAAGATCCAACGCAGCCAAAAATAAACATTAAAAAAAGAATACATCTATCAAATATTAATTTCTTTTAAAAACTGTCATTATTGTAATTGTTGATCTAACAGAAGAAGGTATGTTTAACTATATCTCTACTATGATCTTATACCCCAAATCAGGCTTATCAATGTCTTTTTATCCTACTCCCATCCCATCAAACTAGTTTACTACCAAGATTAGCCTCTTCTATTAGCAGATTGGAAACTATAGAGTCAACATCAACCTCTCTCTCTCCTCTCCATATACTCAACTGATCAACATTCCTTTAAATATTTCTTAGAAATGCCTCTCATTTTCTCTGCCACTACCATGGTCCAGGTCTTTGGCATCCTGCTCTGATTACTTCCAACCTTGTCTTTCCACCATTGGTTCTCAACACTAGTTAAACTTTAGAATTACCTCAAAAAATTTAAGAAATACCCAAACCTTTCATACAACTATCCCTAGAGGGTAAGCTCTTGTTGCTTGCCTGCTTCACTCAAAATAATAAGAACTTTTAGTGTAGAGACATGTGGAATTTTTATTATTTTTAAACGGTAGTACTTTATAGTAATATTTATTTTCATACTATCAATGGACACACAAGTATTTCTGGTCCCTCCCTGAGTGTAAAATGACTGTGCCATTTATTTTGTAGGAGAAATTTTTCTTTGCCCCAAATTACCCACAGGTTACAAACTGCTATAATTGAGTTAGGAATGGTTATTGCTATCATATGATATGATTGAAAGATCACAGGACTAGGGGATTTGAATTTTAGTTCCGATTCTTGGGTAAATTATTTATTCTGCTGAGTTTCAGTTTTCTTTTTCTTTAATGAGAATAATAATATTTTTCCTTCATACCTCACAGAATTATTGTCAGGATTAAATGAGATAATATATATGAAAAAGTATGAGAACTACAAATTCCAAATGCCCTCCTCTTCAGTATATACATTTTAGAAATAAAATGTATATACTTCTATTTCTAAATAGACTATAAATCTTTAGACTGCCTACTTTGTTATAAGTAAATATTGCAAATTAAGCAATATTCTGCAAAGAGAAAAAAGCATTTTTCAACAGTTATTGTCTCTATAATCCCATATGCTTGCTGTGCAGCAGAGGCAGCCCTCTCTACTTAAAGAAACTATAAGTCTGAGTATGTGGAACCCCTCTCAGGCTGCCAGCACTTTCTTCCAATTCTGTAATCACTCCTCACTGTCCTTGGCAAACCCTCCCTAAGTCTGCAAATAATTCCTGCTCCCTAATTTCAAAGACAAGAAAAAGAAGCCAAACCAACAGGTAAACTGCCAGCCATGCATAGGTTCATAAGGCCTGTTATCCTCTAAATTCCCCTGCAAAGGGGGCTGGGAAAAGTACAGGAGAAGCTGCTGCTGAGGGTGACGGTGCTTGCGTCTGGTGAGGGTACCTCCTCATGTGTTTGATGGTGAGAAAGGAGAGTGTGTCTAAACGTAAATTCACAGGATGGCATTGAATGAGTGCAAGGGGAAGGCAGAGGGCCAAGGCTAGTTTCAGCCCAAAGCCACACAGCAGACAGATTTAAATCTGCGTAGGGCCCCACTTAAAGATTAATCTAGACTACCTCCCAATTCAGGGACTAAAAGAAAAGTCCATGGAACTGAAGGGATTTCTAATCATATCCAAACATACTAGATAAATCCTAGTTAAGTTCATATCCCATGGGATCTTAGTCAAAAAACCCTCTTCTCATAAAACAGAAACTACCTATATCAAACTTCCTTATCCTAGATATTTTGAAACACTGGCAAGTTTTAACAACAACCCAATACATGATTCTGAATATAAATTTAGAGGATTCTTCAATTAAACTGTATTTAAATGCAATATCCATTTATTTTCTTATTCAGTTGAGAAATTATTTATTGACTATGTTGAAGATAAAATGGCAAAATACATTTCTTCTAAGAGCTTACAATATTGTATTATATTTCTCAATCATTTGGAGTTATTGAATCTTTTGAAAATCTGATGAAAGATACAGCTTCTCTTACCAGAAATACAAAAATACCTGTAAAATTTGCATCGATTTGAAGGTTGAAGACTACCTGATGCTTATTAAGAACCCTTAATGTTGAAGGAAAAATAGGTATGAAGATAATACAAAGTAGCATAATATTAAAGCAATAAGATCTGCTCTAAGAGCTTAGACCAAGGACCATTTATTTAGGTGTAAAATACTCAGGAAAGTATTCATGACGGATGTCACTTTGGGGCTTGTCCTTGAAGGATGAGCAGGACTTTGCCAGACCGAGATGGGGGTGGGGAGACATTTAATGCTACAGGAATAGGATAAACAAAAGTAGGGGATAACATTTGTGTGTGAATATTAGGCATGTCCAAACAAGAAAAAATTTAAAGTTCCACTAAAAAGTCTAGATTTCATCCTACATATAATGTCAAGTCATTAATGTTTTTTAAACAAAAGAGGGAAATGGCCAGAATGGTGCGTTAGAAAGATTATCCTAGTGACAAAGAGCGAATTAGTGCGGATAAAACTTAAAGATAGAGAGAAGGTTATTGCAGTGGTATAAGGGACAAGTAATGAGTCAGTGGCAGTAAGGCTCATATAACTAATACCCCTTCAGAGGTAGAACCAAGTAAAATTGGCTATTGATTAAAATGTGGAGGGTGCAGGAAAAGGAGGGATTAGAGGTGATTACAAAGATATCTCTTTTAAAAATGTTAGGAAACACAGGAAATGAAGCTCATTTTGAGGGGAAGATCAGTTTATTTAGGGTAGATTGAGTTTGAGCAATTAGTTATTCCTGAAAATAAGATTTTGCTTATTAATCCATCCTTTAGAATACCAATAGTATTAATAAATACGATATTAAAAGAAAAGGGACTAAAACCAAATCTTGAGACTTCATAAGGAAATTGTTCAATCGCCCAGTTTTCAACCCTTATTCAAACAGGTAGGAGTTCAGTGACTAGTTTGCAACTCCTATCACATTTCCAAGTCCCAGCCTCTTTAATTTTAGACTTTGCAACATAAAGAGACGAATCTACAGTGTAATAAAACAGAAGGTGTTCCAATACTCAGCAATAAGCAGAAACAAGCCATGTTGCCAAATCATCAAAAATATTGATTTCTTCCAAAGAGAAAGGATCTCATCAAAAGGGTTTAGGCGAGAGTTACCTGACAACAGCAGGCACCAGAACTTTTATCAGAAACCAGCTTTCTGCCTCAGACTCAGCCTTCTCAGAATAGACTGAGAGCTAAATGAGACACAACAAAACATCTAATGCAAACTTCCTTAAGTAAACAAAAAAGCTGATGTCCAAGGATATTAAGGAAGTCACTTTGGTAATAAACAACTAGAACTTTTGTCTCCCATTTCAGGTATGCTTTCCTCAGCCCCATATTTTCAAATGTTTCCTTGTGTATGAATTAACCCAGTAGATTTGGAGTTAACCTATGTCCCACAGGAGAATATCAAGCTGCCATACTGATGGATTATTGGGGTTGTTTCCAGCTGTTTGCGCAGAACCACTCATATAGCTGGCTGAGATGAGGGATGAGTGACTACTCATATGTGTGCTTAGTGAGAAAATGGTTAGAAAGCAGAAACAGTTTCTCATAGATGTCCTCTACCTTCCCAGTGGCTGCTAAGAGATCTGATATCAAAGGATTCTATGTTGTCCACCCTCCAGCCTGCCCTTCTCTCTCACTGAGTCTCGTGCCCTCAAATTAGCTATCCCTATTCCTTACTTGAGAGAATGCTAGTGCTTAAAAATTACTACTCTATGGAATAAAGAAGCAATGTAATGAAAATGGTCTTTGAACTTCAGAGTTTGGGAAGCTATGTTGAAAGGGTCCCTTCACTACATTGTTACAGGAGCAGAAACCAAAAACTTTATCCAAAATTGTTGGAAAATCAGACTCTCTAGGAGCAGGACTCAGGAAACTGTTCAACAAACTCCACAGGACTCTAATGTTCAGCAAGTTTAAAAAATCCCCAATATAATGTGTATTCAAATTGTTTTCCCTGAAGTTATATTTTGGGTGTTCCATTTCAATAGTTAATCTAAAACTCTTGCATGGGAAAAAAGCAACACAAAACTGCTGGAGATAAATGTGGCAATGCAAGTACTGGAACCAGAAGGTTTTGGAGATTTCATCCAGCATCCTGTTTCTCATGTAGAGGAATGCCTCATGCATTGCAGAAATTTCCCAATGTTGCACATTCATGGAAAGGAAGATTGAGTCTATTTTCCAATCTTTTTCTTTAGATTACTGATAGAAAGTAAAGTTCAAGAAAAGGATATCAATTTCAACTTAATTCCTGAAGGATAAATAAAGAAACTAAATGTAGACAAAATTTGATAACCAATTTATTCTTCATATGCTAAATCATTAACTCGTTCTCTGCTTAGGTACCAAACAAAGATTTATGTGCCCAAAAATATTCAACTCACTTGACACTTTACATAAGAAAAAACAGCAGGCCTCTCACTTAGTGAGACTCTGCTTCATGGCTATTTATACACGGAGTAGAATAACAAATCATTAGGACATGTTTGAGAGGGGAAAAAGGCATGAATAACTACAGTGCTTATATTTCATGTGTGTCAGTCTACTATCTGAGCATTTATAGAGCCCACAGGAGGAATTTTTTGATATTTCTTTTCAGTTAAAACCAGCTGGTAAAATTTATAGCTTTTCTGGTTCACAGAAAACTATGGCCTTTGTACAGGAAGAGTGTTGGGCTTCTAGGAAGTAGAGAATAAATGATATTACTGAGAAATATTACTTTTCAACTTATTTTATACTGGCTCTATATCACAGTCTAACTTCAGTGTTTCTCCAGGACCTTCTAAAATCACAGAAAAAGAAATCATATTGGAAAATTAGATTAGTCTTACAGAATGACTATCTCAAGGGAGGAACAGTTTACTGTGTTAGATCAAGTTTCTTGTATATAAAGTCAGGTTGTACCTGCACACAAATGTTCCTTAAAATATTATACTTATTAGCTAAGGTAAAGCTAATAAGCTAAGGTAAGCTAATAAGCTAAGGTAAGGTAAAGCTAAGGTAAAGCTAATCTCAGCAAGATTTGTTAGATCTTACTTTACATCAGCACTAAATATTACCTATTATAAGGAATATTTTCTCTGTAAAATAGACAGCTGGAAAATATAGAGAAAATGGGGCTAGTTTGGTATCAAGTGACACACTCCAGAGGCCATACAATAAATTTCAGAATATTTGGGGTGCATTGAAATTATACTTATTGTGACAGGATGAAGATTCTTACAACATGAATTTTTCAAGCATGAGAGAGGATTCTGGTAGACTGGCAATGCTCTGTTTCTTAACCTGACTGGTTACTTTGTGAAAATCAGTGAACTATATTTTTTTAATACTTTTCTATACATTTGTTACATTTCACAGTTAAAAGTCAAAAGAGACCATATCTCAACCATTCGTTAATCTCTGGTGCCTCCTAAGAACACATTAAAATTAAATTGAAAGGATTTTTTTAAGTTCCAAACCTACAGAGCAAAAAGAACAGAAGAGGATAAAATAGAAAAGAGAGATGTCAACTAAATATTGGAAGGTGGAAAGTACATGGACTTATAATAACTGACTTAGAAGACAAGAGAAAACCAAATTCTTGCCTAGAAACAAGATGCAAACCTTGAAGAACCATAAAAAGGCTCTCAAGCTGGGTCTACCAGGTACCTCTGAAGTTCAGGTTCTGGTGGGACTGAAGATAGGATTGGTTATCTGTGTATAAGAACAGTTAAAACACAGTGGTTCTACTCCATGTGTTGCTGACTAGAATCTTCCTTTCCCCACTGCTCTGCAGTGACACTAATGTCATAAATCAAGTGTACATATATATGTGAATGTTTCTGGACTCACTGGTTTGTCTTTTCTTATGCCAATATCTCATGCTCTATTTACAATAACTTTGTAATAAATAAGTCCTGATATCATGTAGGGTAAGACTTACCATCTTATTCTTTTTAAAGTTGTCTTTGCTATTCTTGACGCTTTGCATTTTCATACACGTTTCATCATTATTTTGTCAAACACATATACACGTACATACACACACCGCACCCCACTGCTGAGTTTTAATTGAGATTGTTTTGAGTAATAGATAGATTTGGTAGAATGAACATCTATACAGATGTAGACTCTTACTTAGATTTTTTAAAATTTCTCTTGATAATATTTTTAGTGTTGTGTGGAATTTTTGTACCTCTGATTTAAATTGGATTTTAAAAAGTTATTATAAATGATATATTGTTGTTTAATAAAAACCTGTTGTTAATATAAAAAAAGGAGCAGTTAAACCCTTAGATATCCTCCATCACCCCAAACAAGACTAAAGAGCTTGAACCTTAGAAGCTTTGCACTAGGAGTCCCTGGGCACAGCTGGGGGCAGAAATGCCATAGTGAGTGAAATTCTAGCTACTAAATAGCAAGATCCTTAATCCCACCTCCCCATCCTCCATCTTGACTCTTGGAATGCTGGCAGTAAGTTATAAGTATCTTATAACCCTAAGCAACCCTAAGTTATAAGTATCTTATAACCCTAAGCAAGAAGGTAAAGTTAAAGGATTTCTACCTTGGAAAACTAACCATGAATAAAGAAAATATCCACATACTCAGAGCTGACTGAACAATGGAGAAGTGTGCTCCCCACCCAAATAACCTACAGAGAACACAGTTTAATCAACACACCCTGAAGACACACACTCACACACACACACCTTTTGGCCAAATCTTTAATCCTTCATTCTTAATTATAAACAGGAAAAACTTACCAGATATCAGAAGAAAAATCTTTGACATGAATGATAGTGACAAATATAAATGAAAAGAAAAATGAAGGCCAGAAGAAATAGAGTCAATACAAAGAACAAAATACAACTTTAAACACTGAAATTAATATCCTCAAAGATATTTTTTTAAGTGCTAAGTAATGGGGATCAGTGAAAATGTTTATGATACTAAAGATAAAGACACCACAAGCCTCCAAAGAGAAAAGCAGATTGCCAACGAAAGAGTGGGAATTAGAATGTTTCAGACTTCTCAATTGCAATACTGGACTCTGGGGAAAAAATGGCACAATACCTTAAAATTCTGAGGGAAATTGGTATACAACCTAGAATTCTATAACAATCCAAATTGGAAATCAAATGGGAGCATAGAATAAAGATATTTTCAGTCCTATAAGTTCTCCAGAAAATTTCTCTCTCATGTATCTATTCTCAGTAAGCTACTGAAAGATGTATTCCATCAAAACTGGGGAGTAAATCAAGAAAAAGGAAGCTAAGAGGTCCATAAAACACAAAAGAGTAAAGAAGTAAGTTTATAGAATATTAGAATTAGTTAACAGCAATACTTATATAATATTTTAAGTAAGTTAAGAGAAATCCCAGGACAATACTGGGATTTCAAAGTATTGAAAAGACAGCAACTAGTCTGCATTGAAAACATGATGAAGGAAAGCTTCAGACAGGATGTTCCTAAGAAAATATTAAATTGATAAATTACCTAATGTCTGAACGTATGGAGAGGAAATTTGAATTTCTGACATGAAGTTTAAGGATAATTAGTCATGGATACAAAAAAAAAAAAAAACCTAAGGAAACCAAAAAGGAGTAAGGGAAAAGGCCCAAGAGAAAGGAAAATTATCACACAAGAACTCAGACTTCCAACCAAGATGAATTAACAGGGGCTGGACTTACTCTACCACCTGAAGCAAACAATAAAAAAGACAGTGGTTTTTAAGACACTGAACACTAAGTAACAAAAGACAGTGATCTCTGGGAGAATGCTCCAACAAATAGCATAATACATATTATTCTTAAATACACACAAAACACACCATACTATGGGCCATGAAAAAAAAGACACAACAAAAAAAGACAAATACTGTTAAGTCACTCGTATGTGGAATATAAAAAAGCCAAATATAGAAACAGAGGCTAGAATGGTGGTTACCAGGACCTGGGGAGTAGGGGAAAAGGAGAGCTGTTGGTCAAAGAGTATAAACTCCAGTAATAAGATGAATAAATTCTGGAGATCTAATGTACAACATGGTGATTATAGTTAACAATACTGTATTATATACTTGAAAGTTGCTAAGAGAGTATATCTTAAATGTATTCACCACACACACACACACACACACACACACACACAAGTGGCATAATGCAAGTGTTAGCTAATGCTATGGTGGCAAGCATTTTGGAATATATAAGTGTATCAAATCAATACGAGGTACACCTTAAACTTACATAATGTTATATATCAATTATATCTCAATAAAGCTGGGGAAAAAAGTCTCAGCCTAAAAAAGTCTGCATTGCCAACTTCATACAAGATTGGGGAATTGCAAATTAAAAGAACAAGTTACCACTACATACCTATTAGAATGGCCAAAATCCAAAACACCAACAATATCAAATGCTGGTGAGAATATGGAGCAA
This sequence comes from Monodon monoceros, assembly GCF_005190385.1. Lineage (NCBI taxonomy): Eukaryota > Metazoa > Chordata > Mammalia > Artiodactyla > Monodontidae > Monodon > Monodon monoceros. Next base: position 122,795,144 of record NW_021703777.1, read on the forward strand.
CAGAAGTGCTCATTCATTTCCAGATGAGAATGCAAAATGGTACAGTCACTTTGGAAGACAGTTTGGCAGTTTCTTACAAAACTAAACATACTCTTACCATACAATCCAGCAATGGTGCTCCTTATTATCTACTCAAATGAGTTGAAAGCTATGTCCACACAACAATCTTCACATGGATGTTTATGGCAGCTTTATTCACAATTACCAAAACTTGGGAGCAACCAAGATGACACTCAATAGGTGAATATATTCATAAACTGTGGTACATCCAGACAACGGAGTACTATTCAACACTAAAAAGAAATGAGCTCTCAAGTCACAAAAAGAAATGGAGGAAACTTAAGTGCATATGACTAAGTGAAAGAAGCCAAATACAATGAAATAAGAATAAATCTGAGCAGAGGTGTGAGAGACTTCTATACCCAAAACTACAAAACGTTGTTAAGAGAAACTAAAGACTTAAATACATGGAGAGCTATACTTTGTTAATGGGTCACAAAACTCAACATTAAGATGTTAGTTCTCCCCAAATTGATGTATAGATTTTAAAAACCCAATGAAAAATCCCAGCAGGACTTTTATAGAAGTTGACAAACTGATTCTAAAATTCACTGTAAATGCAAAGGACAGCCATGAAAATTTTGAAAAAGAACAAAGTTGAAGGATTAACACTTCCTGATTTCAAGAATCATCATACAACTATAGTGAAAGAATCCAGGGAGGCTGCACAGCCCCTCAGAACCTTCAGGGTCCTGGGGACAGCAGGAGGGCCTGGAGCTGGAGCAGCATCTGGTACCCACCCTCTTCCCACAGCACCACCAGGGGGCCATGTCTAATGGGGTTTACTTCCTGCCCAGCAGGCCAACACAGATGTGAAGGCAGAGATGCTCGGCAAGCCTCTAGTGGACTCCCTGGTGTGGCTAGAGGATTATACACCTAAGAACCCAGAAACAGTGACTGGCTATTCCCTGAACAATGATGACTTTGGAGCCTCAGATCCACAAATAATTTAGCTCATCTCCCTAGCTGCCCAGAAATTCATCTCAGGTTTTGCTAATGATGTCCAGCAAGACTGAAAAATGAAGAGCACAAGCTCTGGCATCTCCTGAAGCAAGAGAAAGGACCATAAGTACTCTCTGACCATGGAGGAGTTGATCTCTGCCCTCAGTGAGTATGACATCAATGTAAAAAAGCCAAAATACTTCACCTGAGCCACCCAACCTAAATGTCCCCATATCCCCACACCAGCTTATTTTCATCATAACTTCATCTTGACAAGTTAAAAAAAAAAACTTGTGAAACATTGCTTGTAAAACAATATAGTAAAAACAATGTGATATCTGAATCAATATACATAAGTAGATGAATGGAGTAGAATGGAGAGCTAGAAATAGACCCACATGTGTGATTTTCCATAAAGATGCAAAGGAAATTCAGTGGAGAAAAGGAAGTCTTTTCAATAAACAGTGCTGGAACAATTGGAATTCTATATTCAAAAAAAAAAAGAACTTTGATTTATACCTCACATCATATACAAAAATTAAACCAAAATGAATCATAAGCCTAAAACTAAAACCTAAAATTATAAAACATCTAGAAGAAAAATTAGGAGAAAATCTTTGTGACCTTGAGTTAAGCAAAGATTTCTTGGATACAACACTATTAGCACAATCTATAAAAGAAAAAAATTAATAAAATGAACTTCAATAAAATTTTAAACTTTTGTTTTTTGAAAGCTTCAAAACTTAAGAAAATAAAGACAAGCCACAAACTGGGAGAAAACATTTGTAAATCATAGATCTGATAAATGACTTTTATCAGAACATATAAAGAAGAATTTAAAACTCAACAATAAGAAAACTTTTAAAACTCAATTTTAAAAATGAGCAAAGGATGTGAACATACACTTCATTAAAGAAGATATGCAAGAGGGAGCATTACTCAACAAAGTAAAGGCCATATATGACAAGCCCACAACTAACATCATACTCAATGGTGAAAAGCTGAAAGCATATCCTCTAAGATCAGGAACAAGACAAGAATGCTCACTCTCGCCAATTTTATTCAACATAGTATTAAAAGTCTTAGCTACAGCAATCAGACTAGAAAAAGAAATAAAAGGAATCCAAATTGAAAAAGAAGTAAAAACAGTCACTGTTTGCAGATGACATGATACTATACATAAAATCCTAAAGATGCCACCAGAAAACTATCAGACCTCATCAATGAATTTTGTAAAGTTGCAAGATACAAAACTAATATACAGAAATCTGTTGCATTTCTGTACACTAACAACAAACTATCAGAACGAGAAATTAAGGAAACAATCCCATATACCACTGCATCAAAAGGAATAAAATACCTAGGAATAAATCTACCTAAGACAGTAAAAACCTGTACTCAGAAAACTATAAGACACTGATGAAAGAAATTGAAGATGACACAAAAAGATGGAAAGATATACTGTGTTCTTGCATTAGAGAAATTAATATTGTTAAAGTGACCATAATACCCAAAGTAACCTTGGGTAGTATGAAATCCCTGCCAAAATATAATTTAGTGCAATTCAGTGTATACCTATCAAATTACCAATGGCATTTTTCACAGAACTAGAACAAATAATTTCTAAATTTGTATGGAAACACAAAAGACCCTAAATAGCCAAAACAACCTTGAGAAAGAAGAACAGAACTGGAGAAATCATGCTCCCTAACCTCAGGCTATACTGCAAAAGCTACAGTAATCAAAACAGTATGATAATCACACAAAAACAGACACATAGATCAATGGAACAGAATACAGAGCCCATAAATAAACCCAAGCATTTATGGTCAGTTAATCTACAACAAAGGAGGTAAGAATATACAATGGAGAAAAGGCAGTCTCTTCAATAAGTGGTGCTAGGAAAACTGGATAGCTACCTATAAAGGAAGAAAATTAGAACATTCTCTGACACCATATACAAAAATAAACTCAAAGTGGATTAAAGAACTAAATGTAAACCATAAAACTCCTGGAGGAAAAAATAGGCAGAACGCTCTTTGACATAAATCTTAGCAATATTTTTTTTGGATCTGTCTCCTAAAGCAAAGGAAATAAAAGCAAAAATAAACAAATGAGACCTAATTAAACTTAAAATCTTTTGCACAGCAAAGTAAACCATCAACAAAATGAAAAGACAACCTAATAAATGTGAGAAAATACTTGCAAATGATATTACCAATAAGGGGTTAATATCCAATGTATATAAACAGCTCATACAACTCAACATCAAAAAAAAAACCACAACTCAACTTTTAAAAAGGTAGAAGACCTGACATTTTTCCAAAGAGGAAATGCAGATGGCCAAGAGGCACATGAAAAGATGCTCAACATTGCTAATCATCAGGGAAGTGCAAATCTAAACCACAATGAGGTATCACCTCACACCTGTCAGAATAGCTATCATCAAAAAGAACACAAATGACAAACGCTGGTGAGGATTTGGTGAAAAAGGAGCACTTATACACTGTTGGTGGGAATGTAATTGATGCAGCCACTGTGGAAAACAGTATAGAAGCTTCTCAAAAAACTAATAATAGAACTACCATATGACCCAGCAATTCCACTCTGAGTATATATCAAAAAACAACAACATCAGCAACACTAATTTGAAAAGATACATGCATCCCAATATTCATAGTAGCATTATTTACAATTGTCGACATGGAAGCAACCTAAGTGTCCATCAACAGGTGGATGGATAAAGAAGATATATATATATATACACATACGCACACACACACACACACACACACACACACAATGGAATACTACTCAGCTATGAAAATGAATGAAATTTTGCCATTTGCAGCAACATGGGTGGACTTGGAGGGCATTATGCTAAATGTAATAAGTCAGACAGTGAAAGACAAATACTGTGTAATATCACTTATATGTGGAATCTAAAAAATACAACAAACTAGTGAATATAACAAAAAAGAAGCAGAGTCACAGATATAGAGAACAAACTAGTGGTTACCAGTGGGGAGTGGGAAAGTAGAAGGGAAAATACAGGAGGGGGGGATTAAGAGATACAAACTATTATGTAAAAAATAAGCTACAAGTATATATTGTACAACACAGGGAATATAGCCATTATTTTATAATAACTATAAATGGAGTATAACCTTTAAAAATTATGAATCACTATATTGTACACCTATAACTTATATAATATTGTACATCAATTATACTTCAATTAAAAAAAGAAGACGATATGCAGATGGCAAATAAGAACATAAGAGATGCTTAATGTCATTAGTTATTAGGGCAACAGAAATTAAAACCACAATGAGTTAAAACTATACACCTAGTAGAATGGCTAAAATTAAAAAGACCAAAGACTGACAATACCAAGTGTTGGAGAGGGTGTGAAAGAATTGGAACTCTCATTTCACCCCTAGGCACTTAACCAAGAGAAATGAAAACTTATATCCATATAAAGATTTGTAAATGAATGTTCAATGAATGTTCATAGTGTTTTTATTTATAATAGCTAAAAACTGGAAACAACACAATCATCCATCATCAGGTGCACACACACACACACACAAAAAAAAAGGTAGTACATCCATACAATGGAATACAATTCAGCAATAAAAGTAAACCACCTATTGTGATTTGCAACCACATGAGTGACTCTCACAATAATTATGTTAAGTGGAAGAAGCCAGACCAAAATAGACTCATGCTCTATGATTCAATTATGTAAAATGCTTGAAAACACAAGCTAATCTTTATGACAAAATGTGTATCAGTGATTGTCTATGAGGTGATGGGCAGTATGGAGAGATTATGAAGGGACACAAGAAAACTTTTGAGAGTGATGGGTATGTTCATTATCTTGATTGTGGTGATGGTTTCATGGGAGTAAACACATGTAAAATCTTATCAAATTTCCACTTTAAATGTGTATCTTATTGTATTGTGTATTATACCTCTGTAAAGTTGTTATTAAAAGCTATAAATCAAATGAAATATAACTGTAGATATTAGTAATATTTACATAATCATAATAATATAAAAACTGAGTAAGACATCTTTTTTAAGAAGCTGGAGGCTGAGTTATTAATTTGCATTTTTCTGATTTCTATTGAGGTTTCATACCTCTTTATATACTGATTGGTCATTTGGGATTTTTCCTTCTATGGATTGCTTATTCAAGCACTTTGCCTTTTATGGATGGTTTTCCTATGTTATCCTTGCTGATTTGCAGGAGTTCCTTATATAGTCTAGATATTAATCCCTTTTTGGTTATATGTGCTGCAAATGTCTTCTCTCAGTCTGTCCCTGTCAGTTAACTTTGGCTAACTCCTTCCTCTTCTTTGCAGGCCACCTAAATTTCCCTACCCAAAACACTAGGCAGGTCACAACTTCAACTGACTGTATGTGTCAACTGTTTCAACCTTATCACTCACTGCTCTCCTGAAATTTAGTATTCCGAATAAACTACAAAATATCTTAAAGGAATCTTCTATATTATGAAATCAATGAGTTTGCCTGGAGAATAAATTTGCCCCAGTCAGAGAAATCTATACATAACTTGAGAAAATAGTAGGCTATGTAAAGGGGTAATAAGAGAAATAATGTGTTTTGTTAAACTTAGTCCACCTCTACCCCTCAAATTTCCCATATCCACTTATTTATTTTTGAGGCAGTAAAGTGCAGTGGTAAACCTTTCAGATGATGGACATGATTTCAAGTCATGAGCCTCCATCTCCCATGTAAAATGGAATAGGTAATATCTACCTCACAGAACTGTTTCGAGGATGCATTATGACAGTGTAAGTGCTTAATTAGCACAGCACCTAGGCCATAGTTAGCACCCAGTAAATGGTAGCCATTATTATTACCTAGACTGCTCTCTCCCAGCCCATTCTCTCTTTCAACCCAGCAAAAATACTTTTACTTATATTTTTTTATACTTTTTAAATTTTTAAAAAATTTTTATTGGAGTATAGTTGTTATACAATGTGTTAGTTCAGGTGTACAGCAAACTGAGTTAGTTATACATATACACATATCCATTCTTTTTTCTTCTACTTATATTTTAAAGCTTAGTTCAAAAGACATCTCTTCCATAAAAGCATCTCCAGATCAGTGCAAGCTGACTTCAGTACACCACTGCTTAAATCCCATCTTCACCCCTAAAATATTCATCACGCCAAAATATTCATCACTCTCTTTTCTGTGATCTCAAGCTCATTATCCGTTTTACTTACATGTGTATGAGAATACGGCGATGAGATCAATATGTGACTATTTCCCACAATAAAATGTGAACTCCCTGAAGTCAGGAATAATTACCTCCATCACTCATTTTTAATACAATGAAGGGTTTTCTTCTTAAATATTGCTAGCAACTAGACTAAACATGTTATACAGATGCAAATGATAAAGGGATCAAAGTAAAGAGAAACAATATTTTGACCTATCATAAAGAAAACTATCTTTTAAAGTAACAGAAGAAGGAGGAGGGAAGAGAAAAAGAGGAGGAGGAAGAAAGGGGGGAAGAGAAGAAGGAGGGGTGGAAAAAGGTGGTGAAGAAGAATCCTATAGAAGATTCGGAATATAATATCTATTGCTGATTAAAGGCACAGTGTCAGCCACCTTTCATTTTTAATTTTATGTAAAAGAAAGTCATATCAGTTTTCTCAACATGTCAGTGTGAAAGCTCACATGGTGAGAAACTTTACTTATATATGGAATCTTTCACTTCTGGGTGAAAATTAAATACTTAATTAAAATTACTGTTATGGACCCCCTGTCTATAACACTCATCTTTCTGAAGAGGGGTGTCATATGTTGCAACACCCATAGTGTGAAGGCCAAAGTCCCCAGTCTAAAAATATTTCCATTCTATTTTAATGATGATTTAATAAAAAAGGGAACATGTATTTGAGTCAATATTTAAATAAGGTTTAGTATTTAAGTGGAAAGTTTTTGTTTTAATTTTTTACTTTTGATGTAAAGTAATTTATTTAATATCCACATACCTGAATAATGTTTACCTTACTCCCTGGTGATAAAGTAATTTTTAAAATTAAAAATGAGTATTTATGACTTTATACATTATTTTTGTCTTTTGAATATGTTCTGGTTATCTATTTCTTTAAAAAACTCACTGAAAATTGGATTGACTTAAAACAACAGTCATTTTGTTATTTCCACTGGTTTCTGTAGGCCAAGAATTTAGGGAAGGCTCATCTGAGTGGTTCTGGCTTGGGGCCTCTTATGAAATTCATGTATTATGCCTTAGAACTTTCTGAGGTCTTAAAAGAATATTCTAGCCCTATCTTTCCCTTAGGTCTTTGTCCTAAAGCCCTTTTTAAATTTGAGAACAATTTGCTTTCTGAAAAGACTGCTCTGAATCCTTTGCATTTCCTAAGAATTTCACTCAGAACTGAATAATTTGCTCATTAGTTCATCACTCTCCTCTTTTATTTTATTATGGGCAGCAAGAAAAGCCATATCACTGAGTTCATTAGGAACACAGTCTATGTTCCACATTCACACAGGCAAGAATTTTGCTAAACTTTCTGCCGCTACATAACAAGGGTCCCTCTTTCTCCAACTTCCAATTATGATTTCCTCCTTTTGCTTTAAGCCCTTTCAGACAGTCTTCTTGAGACCCTTTGGCTACTGCTTAGGCTCTCCTCGAGTTTCTTCCAGCTTTCACCAACAAACCTCCCTAGGTACTTCAGGGTTTCACTAACAGTCTCTTCCTAAAGGATTCTGTCCACTTGAGATTTTTGTTATGTCAGCACTCCACTTCTGCATCCAATTCTGCTCCAATTATCTATTGCTACATGATAAATCACCCCAAAATGTAGTTGCTTAAAACAACAATCATTGTATTCTCTTTCATGATTTCTGTAGCTCAGAAATTCAGAAAGGGATCAGTTTACGGTTCTGGCTCAGAGTCCCTTATTTGTAGTCACACAGTAGATAGATTGGAACCATGAGGAGCTGGAGTAGCTGGGACAGCTAGACACATCTCTCCTAACTTGTAGATTCAATGTTCCTCTATGTATTCTCCCCATGTAGGCTAATTTCAGCTCCCTCACAGCACAGCAGTATCAGGGGAGTTGGTCAGCTTCCATGGTCTGACTTCCTCCAAGTCATCCCAAGAGAACTAAATAGAAGCTTATATTCTGTTCTTGGCTAGCATCATAAGTAATGCAAAGTCACCTCAACTGGACTCCATTTGTGAAGCAATTACAATCCTACCCAAATTCAAGTTGAGGGAACAAATTAGACTCCATCTTTTAATGGGTGAGTGGCAAGGTTCTAAAAGTGTATGTGACATGGGAGTTATTTTGCAACATTTTCCAAAAATACAATCTGCTACATAATAATACTTTTAGACTTTGTTCCATATGGTTTCTTTCTCTAGCTATTTTTAAGTGGGAAGTAAAACAAACCATCAGCCCTTGGAACAGTATCCCAGTTGAGGATGGAGGGAGGGGCCGTCATTTAACACTAGGTAGGCATGGGCTTTTTCTTTTTTAACCATGACTTCAAATTATGGATCCATAATCCTGATTACTATACAAAATTAGGTTTTCAGTGCGTACTTTAAAGGGAATCCATGCTTCTTTTTTCTTGAAAGTGTCTATTTATAAATACAATTGTTTTGTTACTCTTCTGTGAAATGCTAGAGTACCTTGCTATTGTGCAACCTTAATTCCTCTACACTGAGTGGTATAAAATATTAAACATTTATTTCTCCACTCATTTTCCATACATGTAGCAACATATATAAATCTTTCTTTTAAATAACTTTATCAATACACCAAAGAACAATAATAGTCATATCTGATTGATGAAGTTCAAAGTCATTTTTATTTTTTTTTAAATGCTTTCTACATTGACCAAATTGTGTGTGAAAATTATTTTTACTGTTGGAGAGGAATCAAAACTCTTTGCAATTTAACTTTATCCCCTTGCACAGTATGTTACATGCTGAAAACTTAAGAATCATTATATTTTCAGTGATTCCAACACCTCCATATGTCAGTATGTATTGCCATAAGCACATACTTAGGAGAAAGGCAATATATGAAAATAAAATTTAATAAGCAGTTTAATACATCTAATACCATATATACACATGTATATAACTCACTACTGCTTTAAAGAGGTATTAATAAAATGATACTGTATCCCCCTAGAAAGAGGGACCCATCCATCACGCAAAATGTGGTTTGTGATTCTGTGGCAGTTTGGGGAAGCAGAGCTTCTTAACCCACTCCTGCTATCCACACAATCCCCCCATTTGCTTTTACAACTGAGAAACAGATATAATTAGACAGTGTGACTATCTCTTGTCTCTGACTAAAGTGAAATTTCTGGAATTGAATATACTCCAGATTTTTTGGACATTCTAATTCCAATTGTTGTGTCTCATAAGTATGTTTACATCTTCATTTTTGATGGAAAAAGTAGTCCCATACCTACAGGTCTTCCATGCTAACATCTCTAGCAAGTCCTATGCCAACACACAAACATCAGTCCAGGTGAAAATATAACGTGGCAGCTTTGAATTGGAAAGAGCATGGATTTTGGAGTCAGAAAGACCAGTGTTCAAATCCCTACTAGTCCCTGTATTACCTCTGGAATGTTTAGCAAATTCCTTCTCTCTGAGCCTCTATTACCTTGATTGTAGTAGTGGTTTCACAGGTGTTTGGGTATGTTCAAATCCGTCAAATTGTATGCATTAAGTATGCGCAGTTCTTTGTATATTAATTACACCTCAATAAAGCTGTTTTAAAAAATAATGTATGGTATATATACCTACCTCAGAAAGTAGATCTGAGGAATCTATGCAAGGCTATAAAGTGCATGATCCATGAGTAGTCTGGAAGTTATTTTTTGGTAGTAAAGGCTTAACTTTATTTACTCGGATAATTGCAGGGTTCTAAGAAATGCCAAGAGAAAAGAGGAGGAAGTGGAAGTATTAGACAAGAGAGACAGTCTTTCCTTCAAATAACTGCTTTCCTTCAAATAACTTTGCTTTCTTCAAAAGCAATAGAATTTATTTCCTGAGAAACAGAGACTGCTAAGGCAAGCTAACTAAGGGACTGTTTTAGCTTTAGCTCTTTGAGAACAAGGCCTGGATTCCACCTCCAACCTTTGTAAAGCTGACTTGTTCATACCCATTCTAATGCAAACACATGAAAACAATTAAACAGCTAAATTCCAGCCTGGCTTCTCAATACTATGGCTTATTAGCTCTTAGCAGGGGATACTGCTGTGGCCAGAAACCTGGTTTACTACAGAGTGATTTCTGCAGAGAATATATAATCATATCAGCAGGTTTGTTACAAATCACATCTTGGCAATAGAATAAAGCTTGAATATTCAACTGGCAGTGTGTGTATGTGTACCTCCTATATGACCATGTCCACCCTAGAAGATTAAAGTGGAAAATTAAAAATAGCCTAGATAATTTGGATAAGAGGAACAATAATAAAACTTGCTGTTTATTCATGGAGAAAAATGGTGATGTTTCCAATATCTGAATTATATGAACTCAAAAAATTTGAACACCCAGCTCTCATTCATATTACAGATAATTTTGTCAACATATTTAAAGGAAATTTCCTAACTTTCTACTTTCTTTTATCTGTTTGACACAGCTCAGTATTAGAGAATTGGCAGAAGCAAGATCTTCCAAAGACACTGTCCACTGATGTGAAACCATCACATTTAAATCCAGCTAAAAATACAGGTAGAATTATTTCAATTTCTATAAACCAAGATACAATCCTTTTTAAAAGGTGCAATAGTTGTAAAATCTTTAGATAATCAAAGTGACTATTTTTAATCATATAAAAATGATGCATTTCACATCCACCTATCATGGAGCAATTGAGAAATTACTCTGAGGTAAAGTCTAACTCCGCAGAAATAATATAATAGTATATCCTAAAGCTCCACATCGTAAGTGTGATTTTTCATTCACTATAAAAATACCTGTGTGATGTAAGTAAAGGCAGTTTGTCTCCAGGTTATGAAAATAATTACTTCATAAAAATAGAAATGGAAGGAATCAAATATTATGAATGTTCAGAAAATCAGTAGGGATTAGGAACCAAGACGGTGGAGTAGAAGGACGTGCTCTCACTCCCTCTTGCGAGAACATCAGAATCACAACTAGCTGCTGGACAATCATCGATAGGAAGACACTGGAACTCACCAAAAAAGAGACCCCACATCCAAAGACAAAGGAGAAGCCACAATGAGACAGGAAGAGGGGCGCAATCACAGTAAAATCAAATCCCATAACTGCTGGGTGGGTGACTCAAAGGCTGGAGAACACTTATACCACAGAAGTCCACCCACTGGAGTGAAGGTTCGGAGCCCCACGTCAGGTTCCCAACCTAGGGGTCTGGCAACGGAAGGGGGAATTCCTAGAGAATCAGACTTTGAAGGCTAGTGGGATTTGACTGCAGGACTTTGACAGGACTGGCAGAAACAGAGACTCCACTCTTGGAGGACGAACACAAAGTAGTGTGCACATCAGGACCCAGGGGAAGGAGCAGTGACCCCAGAGGAGACTGAACCAGACCTACCTGCTAGTGTTAGAGGGTCTCCTGCAGAGGTGGGCAGTGGCTGTGGCTCACCATGGGAACAAGGACACTGGCAGCAGAAGTTCTGGGAAGTACTCCTTGGCGTGAGCCCTCCCAGAGTCCACCATTAGCCCCACCACAGAGCCCAGGTAGGCTCCACTTTTGGGTTGCCTCAGGCCAAACAACCAACAGGGAGGAACCCAGCCCCACCCATCAGCAGTCAAGCGGATTAAAGTTTTACTGAGCTCTGCCCACCAGAGCAACAATCAGCTCTACCCACCACCAGTCCCTTCCAACAGGAAACTTGCACAATCCTCTTAGATAGCCTCATCCACCACAGGGCAGACAGCAGAAGCAAGAAGAACTAGAATCCTGCAGCCTCTGAAACAAAAACCACATTCACAGAAAGATAGACAAGATGAAAAGGCAGAGGGCTATGTACCAGATGAAGGAACAAGATAAAACCCCGGAAAAACAACTAAATGAAGTGGAGATAGACAACATTCCAGAAAAAGAATTCAGAATAATGATAGTGAAGATGATCCAGGACCTGGAAAAAGAATCTAGGCAAAGATAGAGAAGACGCTAGAAATGTTTAACAAAGACCTAGAGAATTAAAGAGCAAACAAACAGAGATGAACAATACAATAACTGAAATGAAAACTACACTAGAAGGAATCAATAGCAGAATAACTGAGGCAGAAGAACGGATAAGTGACCTGGAAGACAGAATGGTGGAATTCACTGCTGCAGAACAGAATAAAGAAAAAAGGATGAAAAGAAATGCAGACAGCCTAAGAGACCTCTGGGACAACATTAAATGCAACAACATTCACATTATACGGGTCTCAGAAGGAGAAGAGAGAGAGAAAGGACCTGAGAAAATATTTGAAGAGATTATAGTCGAAAACTTCCCTAACATGGGAAAGGAAATAGCCACCCAAGTCCAGGAAGCGCAGATGGTCCCATACAGAATAAACCCAAGGAGAAACACACTGAGACACATAGTAATCAAACTGGCAAAAATTAAAGAGAAAGAAAAATTATTGAAAGCAGCAAGGGAAAAATGACAAATAACATAAAAGGGAACTCCCATAAGGTTAACAGCTGATTTCTCAGCAGAAACTACAAGCCAGAAGGGAGTGGCATGATATACTTAAAGTGATCAAAGGGAAGAAGCTACAACCAACTCTACCTAGCAAGGGTCTCATTGAGATTCGATGGAAAAATCAAAAGCTTTACAGAAAAGCAAAAGCTAAAAGAATAAAGCACCACCAAGTCAGCTCTACAGCAAATGCTAAAGGAACTTCTCGAAGTGGGAAACACAAGAGAAGAAAAGGACCTACAAAAACAAACCCAAAAAAATTAAGAAAATGGTCACAGGAACAAACATATCGATAATTACCTAAAACATGAATGGATTAAATGCTCCAACCAAAAGATACAGGCTTGCTGAATGGATACGAAAACAAGACACATCTATATGCTGTCTACAAGAGACCTACTTCAGACCTAGGGACACATACAGACTGCAAGTAGGGGAGGCAAAAGATATTCCATGCTAATGGAAATCAAAAGAAAGCTGGAGTAGCTATACTCATATCAGAAAAAATAGACTTTAAAATAAAGAATGTTACAGGAGGCAACGAAGGGCACTACATAATGATCAAGGGATCAATCCAAGAAGCAGATATAACAATTATAAATATATATGCACCCAACATAGGAGCACCTCAATACATAAGGCAACTGCTAACAGCTATAAAAGAGGAAATCGACAGTAACACAATAATAGTGGGGGAATTTAACCTCACTTTCACCAATGGACAAATCATCCAAAATGAAGATAAATAAGGAAACAGAAGCTTTAAATGACACAACAGACCAGAGAGATTCAATATATATTTATAGGACATTCCATTCAGAAACAGCAGATTACACTTTCTTCTCAAGTGCGCACGGAACATTCTCCAGGATAAATCACATCTTGGGTCACAAATCAAGCCACAGTAAATTTAAGAAAATTGAAGTCATATCAAGCATCTTTTCTGACCACAATACTATGAGATTAGAAATGAATTACAGGGAAAAAAACGTAAAAAACACAAACACATGGAGGTCAAACAGTACATTACTAAATAACCAAGAGATCACTAAAGAAATCAAAGAGTGGGCTTCCCTGGTGGTGCAATGGTTGAGAGTCCACCTGCCGATGCAGGGGATGCAGGTTCGTGCCCCGGTCTGGGAAGATCCCACATGTCGTGGAGCGGCTGGGCCCGTGAGCCATGGCCACTGAGCCTGCGTGTCCAGAGCCTGTGCTCCGCAACGGGAGAGGCCACAACAGTGAGAGGCCCGCGTACCACAAAAAAAAAAAAAAAAAAGAAAGAAATCAAAGAGGAAATCAAAAAATACCTAGAGACAAATGACAATGAAAACATGATGATCCAAAACCTATGGGATGCAGCAAAAGCAGTTCTAAGTGGGAAGTTTATAGCTATACAAGCCTACTTCAAGAAACAAGAAAAATCTCATATAAACAATCTAACCTTACACCTAAAGGAACTACAGAAAGAAGGACAAACAAAACCCAAAGTTAGCAGAAAGAAAGAAATCATAAATATCAGAGCAGAAATAAATGAAATAGAAACAAAGAAAACAATAGCATAGATCAATGAAACTAAAAGCTGGTTCTTTGAGAAGATAAACAAAACTGATAAACCATTAGCCAGACTCATCAAGAAAAAGTGGGAGAGGACTCAAATCAATAAAATTAGAAACGAAAAAGAAGTTACAACAGACACCACAGAAATACAAAGCATCCTAAGAGACTACTACAAGCAACTCTATGCCAATAAAATGGACACCCTGGAAGAAATGGACAAATTCTTAGAAAGGTATAACCTTCCAAGACTGAACCAAGAAGAAATAGAAAATATAAACAGACCAATCACAAGTAATGAAATTGAAACTGTGATTAAAAATCTTCCAACAAACAAAAGTCCAAGACCAGATGGCTTCACAGGTGAATTCTATCAAACATTTAGAGAAGAGCTAACACCTATCCCTCTCAAACTCTTGCAAAAAATTGCAGAGGAAGGAACACTCCCAAACTCATTCTATGAGGCCACCATCACGCTGATACCAACATCAGACAAAGATACTACAAAAAAAGAAAATTACAGACCCATATCACTGATGAATATAGATGCAAAAATCCCCAGCAAAATACTAGCAAACAGAATCCAACAACACATTAAAAGGATCATACACCATGATCAAGTGGGATTTAGCCCAGGGTTGCAAGGATTCTTCAATATACGTAAATCAATCAATGTGATAAACCATATTAACAAATTGAAGAATAAAAAACGCATGGTCATCTCAATAGATGCAGAAAAAGCTTTTGACAAAATTCAACACCGATTTATGATAAAAACTCTCCAGAAAGTGGGCATAGGGGGAACCTACCTCAACATAATAAAGGCCATATACAACAAATCCACAGCAAACATCATTCTCAATGGTGAAGAATTGAAAGCATTTCCTCTAAGATCAGGAACAAGACAAGAATGTCCACTCTCACCACTATTATTCAACATAGTTTTGGAAGTCCTAGCCACGACAGAGAAGAAAAAGAAATAAAAGGAATACAAATTGGAAAAGAAGAAGTAAAACTGTCACTGTTTTCAGATGACATGATACTATACATAGAGAATCCTAAAGATGCCACCAGAAAACTACTAGAGCTAATCAATGAATTTGGTAAAGTTGCAGGATACAAAATTAATGCACAGAAATCTCTTGCATTCCTATACACTAATGATGAAAAATCTGAAAGAGAAATTAAGGAAACACTCCCATTTACCATTGCAGCAAAAAGAATAAAATACCTAGGAATAAACCTACCTAGGGAGACAAAAGATCTGTATGCAGAAAACTATAAGACACTGATGAAAGAAATTAAAGATGATACCAACAGATGGAGAGATATACCATGTTCTTGGATTGGAAGAATCAATATTGTGAAAATGACTATACTACCCAAAACAATCTACAGATTCAATGCAATCCCTATCAAATTACCAATGGCATTTTTTACGGAACTAGAACAAAAATCTTAAAATTTGTATGGAGACACAAAAGACCCCAAATAGTGAATGAAAGCAGTCTTGAGGGAAAAAAATGGAGCTGGAGGAATCAGACTCCTTGACTTCAGACTATACTACAAAGCTACAGTAATTAAGACAATATGGTACTGGCACAAAAACAGAAACATAGATCAATGGAACAAGATAGAAAGCCCAGAGATAAACCCACGCACCTATGGTCAACTAATCTCTGACAAAGGAGGCAAGTATATACAATGGAGAAAAGACAGTCTCTTCAATAAGTGGTGCTGGGAAAACTGGACAGCTACATATAAAAGAATGAAATTAGAACACTCCCTAACACCATACACAAAAATAAACTCAAAATGGATTAGAGACCTAAGTGTAAGACCAGACATTATAAAACTCTTAGAGGAAAACACAGCAAGAACACTCTTTGACATAAATCACAGCAAGATCTTTCTTGATCCACCTCCTAGAGTAATGGAAATAAAAACAAAAATAAACAAATGGGACCTAATGAAACTTCCAAGCTTTTGCACAGCAAAGGAAACCATAAACAAGACAAAAAGACAACACTTAGAATGGGAGAAAATATTTGCAAACCAATCAATGGACAAAGGATTAATCTCCAAAATATATAAACAGCTCATGCGGCTCAATATTAAAACAACAAAGAACCCAATAAAAAAATGGGCAGAAGACCTAAATAGACATTTCTCCAAAGAAGACATACAGATGGCCAAGAAGCACATGGTAAGCTGCTCAACATCACTAATTATTAGAGAAATGCAAATCAAAACTACAATGAGGTATCACCTTACACCAGTTAGAATGGGCATCATCAGAAAATCTACAAACAACAAATGCTGGAGAGGGTGTGGAGAAAAGGGAACCCTCTTGCACTGTTGGTGGGAATGTAAATTGGCACAACCACTATGGAGGGCAGTATGGAGGTTCCTTAAGAAACTAAGAATAGAATTACCATATGATCCAGCAATCCCACTACTGGTCATATACCCAGAGAAAACCATAATTCAAAGAGACACATGCACCCCAATGTTCATTGCAGCACTATTTACAATAGGCAGGCCATGGAAGCAACCTAAATGCCCATCGACAGACGAATGGATAAAGAAGATGTGATACATATACACAATGGAATATTACTGAGCCATAAAAAGGAACGAAATTGGGTCATTTGTAGAGACGTGGATGGATCTAGAGACTGTCATGCAGAATGAAGTAAGTCAGAAAGAGAAGAACAAATATCGTATATTAACGCATATATGTGGAACCTAGAAAACTGGTACAGATGAACCAGTTTGCGGGGCAGAAATTGAGACACAGATGTAGAGAACAAACGTATGGCCACCAAGGGGAAAAGTGGCAAAGGGGGTGGGGATGGTGGTGTGCTGAATTGGGCGATTGGGATTGACATGTATACACTGATATGTATAAAATTGCTGACTAATAAAGACCTGCTGTATAAAAAAATAAATAAAATTAAATTTAAAAATTAAAAAAAAAAGATGTGTAGTAGATGATAGTTTCATGGGCTAACTCGAGACCTATGTACATTTTCTGGGTTAGAATGAGAGAAAATAAACATTTACCTGATGTTTAAAAAAAAAAAGAAAATCAGTAGGGACATATCCCCACACCTCCATATTAAAAAAAAAATAAAAGAGGAAGAATCTTTGCTTTGGAATCTCAGATTATGACCACTCAGCATATTCAAATCCATGAAGACACCTGTATTGTTGATTTCATATTTTTCATGTCATGATCTTTTCAGGTAAGTTACTTTTCAAATGATTGTATCCTTTTCTAAAATAAAATAATTTTCTATATTCTTAGAGCTAGCACTTGCTAAAGATAAAAGAATGAATGAATAAGTGAATGAATTCCACAATATCTATAAACATCAGAGTCTTGAAAATGGAAATGAAGAAAAAGAAATTCAATCTATCTCTCCAAGTAACCTAAAAAGCAGCCTTTGCTCATAAAATAGTACCACAGTATCCTTTTCCAGCAACTTCAGATAGATATATTTTTTCTTGTGAATAGAGTCTTGCTTCTGTCTTCTATCATCATGTAAATCAACAATCCATTGACCTTCTTAAGCTTATCCAAGACTCCTGTATGAAAAGATGGGCATTCTTTTTGTGGAAATTTTTGTCGTAAAATATATATAACAAAATTTGCCATTTTAACCATTATTAAGTAATCAACTCAGTGGCATTAATTACATATACAATGTTGTGCAACCAACACCACTATCTGTTTGATTTGCACAGAAGAATATAAGAAGAGACAAGATTTTTCTTAGTAAACAATTCTTCAGAATTCAGCATTGAATGTTCATGTTTTTCCTTCATTTTGCAAGGCTCTCGAGGCTCTGCTCTCAGGGTTAATGACTTACTTAACTACATGTTCATAGAGTGTGGAACATCATGCTTTCCAAACATACAAAATTTCACTCACAGTTTCAGTGAAATAGGGTTTCAAGATTCTGAGGTATTGGGAGGCCTAAAGCCAGTAGGCATCAGAGGTCAGAACAATTATCTCCAGCAATCCTTTCTTTATAGAAAGAAAGAAGAAAATGATGATTAAAGATCAGAAAGTAGGATACTCTTTTTTCTCAAAAAACTGCTTTTTTTGTCAGAAGATAAAGATTGTGGTGATCATCTATTCAGGCAAGAAAAGTTTTTAGATTTTCTCATTTTTGCAAGAGAACTTCAAACCTACCTTTTGCTCTTTTTTGTTTGTAAGTATATAGGTCTGCTCTTAATCAAGAACACAGAACACATGAACTTAGGTTCCTTGCCAGAAAATGAAGCCTCAAATTGGCTCCTGTTCAATTTTTATCAAAAGTCTACTTGCAAAAAAATAGCATTACTGAAAGGACATACAATCCATTCATTCCATGAGAAGTTTTAAATTTTTTTCCTCTGTATCAAGGTAATATTTGGAGATATTAAACCAAGGTTTTCATCATCCCACAACCAGTTTTCCAGCACTCTGCCTTCAACATTGAGGCAGCAGCAATAGCTTTCTATATGGAATGTCCCTGGGCTAGAGCACATGCAGAAAGAAAACAGTCAAATTCCTGGCTTTTGAGTTCACAGTGGACTTTTGTAAATCTATGGCATAGTCCTGACTCTCAATTGCATGAGTAAGACACATGAAATGGAAGGGTGTTTTGAATTTTAAAATATATATATTACCTTCCCTTTTGAATTAAAAAATATACATATCAAAATCCAGAACCTAGTATACATACCATGAATATAGAGTAAGGAATCATGTTTGATAACATAAAATCGGATTTTTGGCCCCAAAGTGATAAAAATTCAGTGAGAGTGAGGAAGAAAAAGATCAGAGTGTATGTGGCCAAGTGTTAATCCTAGTGGGTGCACAAGTAAGGACTTCAGTACTCTGCTCCCCAATCATACTTGAATCTAGAAAGTAAGCACGTCCAGCATACTGTGAAAGGGGCTGCTGTAGAACTCTGTGGAAGATCGTTGACTCTTTGGAGTTACTGCCCCTAGGAGCTTACAGCAGAGCAGCTGGTGGTGGGCCAGCCTGGGGCTGCTGTTAGTCAGTAGGGCAGGAAGTTGGGAAGGAGAGCTGGAAGCAGAGTCAGGAAGCACGACAATAAGCTGGAAACTGCTGGCATCTTGGCATCTGTCTTCACTGCCTCTAACCACTGACAACTTTCCAAGTATAATGACTGCTGCTTTCAATTCTGCCTCCCAAATCTCCTGCAGCTTCCTTTATGCCCAACTGGAACCTGACAGTGAAACATAGTTCACAGAATAAGCGAGTTCACAATAAAAGAATCTTGTACAAGACTACTGAGAGACAAAGTGAGTGTTAAAGTATGCGTTAAACAAGAATACACATAAAAAAGAAGAAAGAACACATTCCAGATGAAGCAGCAGAATGACCAGAAGCACAAAGGTGGAATAAACATGGTGTGGATAGGAGCCCAGAACATGTAGGAAAGCAGGAGGACACAGGGTTGCTAGGTTAGTTAGGGGTGCTAGGTGAATTAGGGGAGCCATATGATGGAAGGCACTGATGCCAATAAAGTTTACAAATTGAGTAAGTTCTTGAGGAAATTAGCAACATGATGGAAGTTAGGAGAAGATTAGCATAAGCTAGGCATGTACAATGATTTCAAGTGGAAAGAGGCTCAAAGGGGTCACTTAGATGACTGCTGCTTATGAGATCATGAAAACATGGACAAGGGTAGTGGCAATGTGACAGAGAAGAAAGAAAAAAATCTGAGAGACATTAACTGACGAATCAACAGAATCTAACCCCAAACTGAAAGGCAGCATTTCCAGGGGGTGAAGCATTAGATTACAGGTTAATAAAAACAATGCTTTCAATGATTATTCAGCTATAAAAATGATTTGGAACCATGACAACTGAGTTAAGATTTATGCACAGAGTGCTTCATCACCAACTCTTCTAAAATATATAAAGCAACTGAGATAAAGCAGCTTCCCAAGGTGTCTAGACTGGCTCATTGTTCAGGATGGTATTTGTGATACCTGACCACATCTACCCTAGTTCAACCTCTTGTGAACTATTTCATTTACTGGTGTGGAGGTAAATGAAGATCACCAAACAAGAACAAACAGAGACTATTTATTCCGAATTTGCTGTGTCAAGTCGTCATCTCCTGTGTTTGGCAAAGACTCAAAGGCAGGCAGGGGGATGGGAAAGCTTTATAGTGAAAGAAAGAGGAAAGGCTTCAGGTGTATTCTGATTGGCAGTTGTTGGGAAACTTGAGGTGAGCTACCAAGAAGCAGGGCATATTATGTGATTGGTTTGGAGAGCATATCTGACTTTCTCTGTTCAGTCCTGATTGGGAAGGAGTGGCCAAAATAGGAAAGTTGGCAGTCATTGACCAAGCCCTGACAATTCTGGGCCAATTGCTGCAGAGGTGTGGTTTGGCATCCTGGGCTTCTGGATCAGAGTTCTATTGTTATATACGGTCTGGTCATTGTCTGCTTACATATTTAGCACTCTCACTGGGAAGATGTGGGTAATAGTTCACTGCTTTTCACTAATTTAGTACCTTCACAAATTGATATGTCTATGGGTTTTACTGCCCAAATTGTATAATTGTGTTTAAGTACATGAAAAACACCAATTATCATGGAAGTCTTCCAAGAGGAAGAATAAAAAGAAGTAGTTGTCACCCAGGTAGAGGAGGGTATTTCTCAGTACATCCATAATAATGGTAAAATCTTCCTAAAACACAATTCCTTATGTCATAATTCAGTTCAAAAGTTTACAATGATTTCCTATTGTCAGCCTGCTTTGCATAATATCAAATTTCACCATCCATTCATTTCTCAAACAGTTATTGAGTGCCTATGACGTGCTAAGCATTGTGTTGAATATTGGGGACATAGTCTCTGCCTGAAAAAAGTCAATGATTAATATGTAATGTTATAAATACCAATACAGGACATTATGAGAACACAGAGGAGAAATATTAAAAGCATGTAGAATACCTCCCAATCCTCCACCCAGTGGCAGAGGACAACCCAAGCCCAGGCTCTCCCAGCCCTTACACCGTAGCAGGAGACTGCTGGTGTCTTCTGGCCAGCAGAGATGTGATGTCTCCTGACTTTCTACCAGTGGCAGGTGGCACTTTCTTCCTAAAAAAGCAAAGACTGAGCAGGAAGCACACTAGACTGACAAAAGAAAGGCCAGATGAAATGCTCTCCATCCCACGGGTCCACCATCCTCCATTCACCACCTAGCTTTGTCCAGTCAACTTACAGTCTTGTGAGAAATAACAAATGCTTAACAATGCTGGGTTTCTTTAAAATTGTTTACATTTTTAATAGAAGTTTTAGATTTACAACAAAGTTGAGAGGATGATACAGAGATTTCCCATATACCCCCTTCCCTCACAGATACATAGCCTCCCCCATTATCAACGTCACTCACCAGAGTGGTACGTTTGTTACAATTGATGAGCCTGCATTGATGCATTATAATCACTCTAAGTCTATAGTTTACACTGAGATTCACTCTTGGGTTGTACCTTCTATGGGTTTGGACAAATGTATAATGACATATATCCTTCATTATAATAGCATACAGAGTATTTTCATCACCCTAAAAATCCTCTGTGCTTTGGTTATTCATCCCCCCTCTACCCACCACCGCATATACATACCCCTGGCAGCAACTGACCTTTTTATTATCTCCCTAGTTCTGCTTTTTCCAGAATGTCATACAGTTGGAATCACATAGTGTGTAGCCTTTTCAGATGGGCTCCTTTCACTTAGTAATACACATTTAAGCTTCCTCCATGTCTTTTCATGGCTTGATAGCTCATTTCTTTTTAGAGCTGAATAACATTCCATTGTCTGGATGTACCATGATTGATTTATCCATTTATCTACTGAAGGACATCTTGGTTACTTCCAAATTTTGGCAATCATGAATAAAGCTGCTGCAAACACCCTTGAGCACGTTTTTGTGTGGACATAAATTTTAAACTCCTTTGATTAAACAAATACCAAAGAGCATGATTGCTGGATCAAGTGGTAAGAGTATGTTTAGTTTTATGAGAAACTGCCAAACGGCCTTCCAAAGTGGTTGCAGCATTTTGCATTCCCACCAGCAATGAATGAGAGTTCCTGATGCTCCACATCCTCATCAGCATTTGGTGTTGTCAAGCGTTCTGGACTTGGGCCGTTCAAAAAGGCACGTAGTGGTATCTCGTTGTTGTTAATTTGCATTTCCCTGATAACATAGGTCATAGAACATTTTTTCTTACGCTGTTTGCCATCTGTATATTCTCTTTGGTGACATGTCTGCTCAGGTCTTTAGCCCATTTTTAAAACAGGTTATTTGTTTTCTTATTGTTGAGTTTTAAGAGTTCTTTTATATTTTGGAAAGCAGTCCTTTATCAGATGTGTCTTTTGCAAATATTTTCTCCTACTCTATGGCTTGTCTTCTAATTCTCTTGTTATTGTCTTTAGCAGAGAAGAAGTTTTCAATTTTAATGAAGTCCAGCTTATCAATTCTTTATTTCACAGATCACATCTTTGGCGTTGTATAACAAATGCTGTTTTAAGCCACTATGTTTCTTGAGGGGTATGTTATACACAGTAGTTAACTGGTACTCACCTCAAAAGCCATGGCTAAAAAAAAAAACTGAATTCATCAACTTCATCACTATAAAAATATGCTTCCCTTTTCTAATTTTCTATTTTGTTTATCCAGTTATCTAAGCATAAAATCTAGGAGTCATCTTAGTGTCTTCCCACTCTTCCATTTACTTTATTCTGTAGGCAAAAGAGAGCTGCTGAAAGATTTTAAGCAGGGGAGAAACATAAACAGATTTGTACTTTATAAAGATCCATACTAGCAGTTCTCAAAGTGTGGCCTAAGAAGCCCTGGGTCCCCCAAGACCATATAGAAGGTTTTCAAGGTCAAAAATATTTTTGCAATAATAGTATTGTTCACCCTCATTTTTTAGAGTGTACAATGGAGGCTTACAGAGGCTATATAACATGTGACATTGCAACAGACTGAATGTGGAAATAGATATGTGAATCCATCTGTCTTCTATTAAACCAAACATACAGAGACTTGCAAAAAAAGTAAGAAGCAATGCCACTCTTCTCACTAAATTTTATTTTGTTTTGTAAAATATATTTTTCATGAGAACATGTTATTTATGTTAACACATAATGAGATTGTTTTTATCTTTAAATTTTTAATTTAATTCTAAGTTTCTATCACCCACATAAACAAAAGCTTTTGGGGGTCCTCAATACCTTTTGAGAGTATAAAGTAGTCTTGAGACAGAAAATAAAATTGAAAATGACTTATCTAGACTATAGGCAATATGGTAGATATTTTCAAAAGGTGCCAGATAATAGGCAAGAAGATAAATAAGAAGCCAGTTGGATACTTTCAAAGTGAAAGCTGTGCTAACATAAACAATAGCAATGTGGATTGGCAGAAAGAGATGGACAAAAGAGATGTTAAGGCGATAGACTCAATAGGCCATAAGAACTAAAAGTATTTGTAGAGGATAAAGGAATGGGAAGACTCTAGGATCACTGCTGGGTTTCTGCCTTAGGAAACCACCCACTTGAAAAACTACAACTTATCCTTAAAGGCAAGGGCTTCTCCTCTGTGAAGCCTTTATTGACCTACCCAACTTTGGTGTCACATATGGCCTAAAATCTAAGTCCATTCTTATACCTGCCTCACTGATTACAATCATTTGTCTAATACGCCTCTACCTTCTACTGGACTTGAGTTTCCTGAAGTCAGAGACAATATCCTATTCATTTACGTCCTCAGTGCCTCCACAATGCCTGCCATGTATATTAGGTCCTCAATAAATGTCAGATGAATGTATAATAGATACAAAAATTATTGATGCATCCCTACCCTTTCTGCTCACTAAAAAGTATCTTGTCTTGGTCTGCTAGCTTCCATGAAGCTTTGACCTATTAGGATGAGTTCAATTTTATCAAAAATTCCCAGATTTTGAGAAAAAGAGGAACAAACTGAAAAGGCAAAAAGAAAAGAAAAAGAAAAAGTAAGAGACATAGAGGCAGGTTTGGGAGAGAAATATTGGGGACTTAGCACAAATAGAGGCACTTAGGAATACAAAGGGACAGGAGAGAACATGAAAAAAGAAAGAAAGCTTCTAGAAGGATTCATAACTAAGGATTATGAACTTGTCGTGCGTTTAATATTCTTAAGGAAGCCCAAATAAATGTGGGAATTACTTTTTAATTACTTTTGGTTGCTAAACTGTGTTTCTTTAATGTAGTACTATGCCAAAACTGGGCCATATGGGGCCTAGGAATTTATTTGGATTATAAATGAAGCATGCATGCATGAACCAAATTAATATGAGGCATTTTCCACTGAAAGACTTTAAGTTTCATAGTATTTTGTGTGAATTTTTTGTTAAGCATGTACAGATGCTTTGGTTTTAGCCTAAGCTGTTTCCTCTGCTGGGATTCAGACACGTCTGGGCATGTCTGATGAGGTAGTGGAAGACCACAGGTGTCTATGTATACAAATTGATCTGCCTAGGGGCGTAGAGTGACTGCAGGGAGTAGGGTTTTTCAGGGCACACTGTGGGAGACATCTGGGATTTGAAGGGAATAACATGGTGGCTCTCCTGCTCAGGACACATAGATTCGTGTTTGAGCTCTAAGGAGAGAGAGATGCTATAGGCAAAAATGGAAAAAAACAAAAACAAACAAACAAAAAACTGTTTTCCCAAAGGAACTTAGGAGACACCTTCTAAGACCCTCTTTGTGTGCCTCCTGACAAAATATATTCTGTGCAGAACACAGCTTATTCCTGGGCCAGGGTCATTTACAGGGCATACTACTCTACATGGTCCTTCAAGTTTGCAGCTTTGGGAGCTCCAGAAGTATGGTGATAGCATGCAGCAACCGCTCTCACTTGTTTTCTTAGGAAGAGGACATCATTGAGCAGAAGGGCTATCTAGGAGAGTATAGGAGAGACCCCTAAAGATACCCTAAAAATATACTTAGCAGGGAGTTTTCAGGAGGCTAAGCCTCTCGCAAGTCAGCAAAATTTGAGTTGTTAGAATTAATGTGACCTCATTTGTGCACACTGCTTTCTAACACAAACCTTGTGATGACACCACCCTAGCACCGTGATCTGTTGAAGCCATGTTAAAGAATGAATACTTGTTGCCTTGATGAGTGGATCTCTTATTTTATTTAGCGAGTAAATCCCACTTCATTTCAGAAAGGATTTGAGGCAGCTGTCTAGTTTATTTAACAGTGAGTTGCAGCCTGAAGCTATTCTATTGAAACAATTTTCTTCTAATATCTAAGAGACGTCATGATCAAAAGCCTACTTGTTAAGTATTTATTCACGGGTGGTGTTGCACTGAGGCCCTTCACCAAGAAACCTTCCAAACATGACCCATGTTCTTTGGAATTCAGCAGTCTGAAGTGGGCTGAGAACTCATTTCAGGAAGGGAATAAGGTTAGAAGTTTCTATCTATAAATAATGAGAAAAAGAGGGGAAAAAGAATGAGAAAAAGGAAAAATTAGCAGTCTGGGACAGAAGCGGTATGCCCTACCATGAATGTTGTATAGAATTCATGTATTTGTTTCCTTTTACAAAGGGACCCTATGGAAATCTTTTTTCACTTTACATCATCTATTTACCACCATTTTGCATTTTCATAGAACATGCACCCAAAAGGCTCACAAATCTCTTCTCAAAAGATGTTATGAGGTAGAGGATGAGGGCTATTTTGTTTTGTTGATAGTGAATCTATGCTAATCTTTCAAAGAAGAATTTAGTCCCACAGATATCTTTGGGTTTCATTGATAACTGAGTGAGAATGTTTCAGAGATGGGATGACCTGCAAAGAACTATATTATAATCTTAAAAAAAAAAATAGGAAATGGATCAAAATTAGCCTTCAAGAGTCTAAAAATATGAAATATCATTGTTTCTTTTCTGTTTCTCCTTTGCACAAGTAGTTTTTAACTCTCTCCCAAGAAAAAATTATTTTTCATTTCTAGGAAACCCGACATAAAACAAGGAAAATCTAAAAAGCTACTGGTTTCACTTTTTCTTTAGAATTCCTGTACACCCTTATAAAAGATTTATCTTGACACTAATACCAGCAAAGGGAATCTGAAATTTGATCTGCTTCTGGTAGTAAATTAAATAAAGATTTTTAGACACCAATCAAATCTCATACTACTTCACAGATGTTGCAATGAAAAAGTCAAAACCTGTTACGATTTCCAAGTAGTAAACTGCTCCTTTCCGTTGCTGGGCTTGCAGCTAAGCACAGGTACCATGATAGATGTGGAGATACAGAGATTTAAGCCATGGTCAGACATTACACAGATGTCCTTCATAAATGTCAGAGACAAAATCGACAATTCCTTGGAGATTGGAGTTTTCAGGGCTAAAGCTCTGGACACATTCATCACAGACGCCGGCAGGATGCCATTGCCCCAAAGCAGAGCCAAGCCAAGGGTGCTTAGTTACATTAAGATCTTGAAGCACATCTAGTAATCAGGGGCTCTAAAATGGAAACCCAAGCATTAGTGTAGAAAAGTCATCATGGGAAGTACAATCACAGACATTCAGTTTCAACTTGTGGAAGCTTATGGCAGAATTGCTGTCATTTTCTCTGGACTTTCTACAGCAAAAGGAAATCAAATTATTCCAGGAGGAAAATATGCTGTGGTTTTCTTTTCTGAGGAAAACACAATTTGCTCTCTCCTATTATGTTTGACTGAGGTCAGAATTGACATTGTTGCCAGTGTGTCTGCTGTTAAAAGTCTTGAATAAGCCTTTAAATAATGGCAAGTTAAAATGCAGAGCAGACAGAGAATACCCCAAAGGCTTTCTTTTTGAAGCTAATATGAATCATTCATTTATTTCAGTAGCTTGAGACATTTATGTATAAACACACTTAGAAAAATTAGTGATACTATGTATAACATGAGTCATTTAAAACCTCATCTTCTTTCATGAGAAAGTCCAGTCTTTCACCTGGCTCAGTCTGAGCAAATATTTCATTATTTGAGTGTTCATTCTATATTTTAATGCTAAGTCTACAGCTTAGCTTCATTCCAAACGTTATTTCACCTAAATTTTTAGCTTCCTCTAAAGCATTTAGGAATTTCTCTTTAAAAACATTTATTAAGAAAAACCAATAGAATTCAGGAAGTTTATACTAACCCAAGCATAAAATTCTCAGAGAATTCCAGGACAGTGATTAGTGACAGTTTAGATTAAGCAGCTATAACAAAGATACCCAAAATAGAGTGGTTCAAACAAAATGAATTTTATTTATCTTCCGTGAAACAATTCAGATATAAATGGCTAGTCCACAAAACCATCAGGGACCCAGATTCCTTGTATCTTTTCATTTGGCATCCCCTGAAGTGCTGTCTGGCCAGATGGTCAAAACTGAGTCACCAGCAACTGAGCGTTCCAGCCAGCAAGAATGGGGAAAGATAGAAAGTAGAAGGCAAGCAACTTCCTTTTAAAGGAGCAACATTCAGTTTTGCTCACATCACTTTTGTTTACATTCTACTGTCAAAAAAATCATTCACACAGCTGCAACTGGTTATAAAGAAGTGAGAAAACATAGTGTTTAGCTGGAAAGCAATGTGCCTAGCTACAATTCAGAGATTCTCTTACTAAAAGGAAAAAGAGAATGGATACAGGGGACAATTACAGCCTCTGCCAGAGGCAGTATATCCTGAAGTGTGTTAAGGAAATACTAGTTCCATGCATTGTCAACAGACTTACCAAAATACAAGTTCTTTACAGCTAGACTTATCAGGGCCTTTAATGCACTAATGGTTAATGCACTCTATGAGGGAGGAATAGCTTTGCTACATTACCTAGATTTATTTGACCGTGGGACCCATATTTCAAAGGTCAACTCTTAGAGCTAACATGTGCTGGAATACATTTTGGGAAACACTACTTTGGAATACTACTCTTAAATTCATTAACTCTAGCTACAAATCAAAATTCGTCCAAGAGAAAAATGAAAACATTGGCGTATTCACACGTTATAGTCTTTGAAAGAGCTGAATATACCTAAAGACAGCATATTTGAATTCTTGCAGTGAGCTCATTAAGATTAGTTTGAGAAACTATCTTGCTTTTTCCTTCAAAAGGGGGGAAAGGTATTTCTTTATGAAAGACAAAATAAATGCATATGATAGGCATCCTGCATAATGGAGTGTCCAAGGGGTTAATGGTCTAGCTCAGGCTAAATCAGTTAGGCCACAAGTCAAACAGTTTAATAAATGGAATATCAGCTAAACATTGTTTATGGTGCCAGTTCAATGTCCTTTAACACACAAAGCTACAGGGTAGGGTCCAGTTAATAGTAGCCCTTGTGTCACGTGGTATACATATTGCTGGGGTACCGGATGAGGCAGTGGAGGCTAAAGAGCATTACCTTTGTTACACATGTCAAGAAAACACCCTGAGGGCTTCCCTGGTGGCGCAGTGGTTGAGAGTCCGCCTGCCAATACAGGGGACTACGGGTTCGTGCCCCGGTCCGGGAAGATCCCACATGCCGCGGAGCGGCTGGGCTCGTGAGCCACGGCTGCTGAGCCTGCACGTCCGGAGCCTGTGCTCCGCAACGGGAGAGGCCACAACAGTGAGAGGCCCGCGTACCGCAAAAAAAAAAAAAAAAAGAAACCACCCTGAGACTAGTCCACAGTTCAAATCTGCAGAGTCATCACTGGTGCTTACTTTTTTAAAAATAACTTTATATATTTATTTGTTTATTTATTTTTGGCTGTGTTGGGCTTTCTCTAGTTGCGGCGAGTGGGGGCTACTCTTCGTTGTGGTGCACAGGCTTCTCTTGTGGCGCATGGGCTCTAGGCCCACAGGCTTCAGTAGTTGTGGCTCATGGGCTGTAGAATGCAGGCTCATTAGTTGTGGCACATGGGCTTAGTTGCTCCACGGCCTGTGGGATCTTCCTGGACCAGGGCTCGAACCCCTGTCCCTTGCATTGTCAGGTGGATTCTTAACCACTGTGCCACCAGGGAAGTCCCTACTTCTTTTATCTTTAAGGAAAGTCAAGAGTCTAAGACACTCTTAGATCATCATACAAGGAACACGACCTAATTTTGCCATCTGGGGAACAGATTTTTATATCTGTTCGGTTCACATTGCCTATATCAATGTTCAGTTTCTCTTAAACTGAAAGAGCACTGCTAAAATTCTGGTGAAAATGACTATGGAACCCACCAGGCCTGAGTTCAAATCGTAACTTCAGCACTTCCCAGCTATGTGGCTTCAAACAATCTATCTAACATAAGCCTCAGTCTCCTTGTCTATAATATAAAGACTATAATGCCTACCTCAAAGTTTTTGTGAGAATAAAATGAGAAGTAGTGAAATAGGAGGGAAGGGTGCAGGGCACAACCTTTAAAAGAATGACATAGCCCGAGGACATGATATAAACTGATTAGAACCAAATAGGTCCAAAATGGCAGATGAGTGGACTTCCACTAGACCTTCAGCCTCAGTATACCCTCATTGTAACACATCAGCAAGCTAAGCGACACACCCACAGGCTCCATGACAGTTCCAAGGCCGACCATAAATGTCAAAAATTGGGCAGTAGCCCAATTCCTGGAAATCCCCGCTCCTTCCTGAAATAGCTAGAATACTCCTCCCACT
The DNA here is from genome assembly GCF_005190385.1 of Monodon monoceros. Classification (NCBI taxonomy): domain Eukaryota; kingdom Metazoa; phylum Chordata; class Mammalia; order Artiodactyla; family Monodontidae; genus Monodon; species Monodon monoceros. The sequence continues at coordinate 122,825,106 of NW_021703777.1, forward strand.
CATTAACTTATGAAATTACCCACCCCTATAAAAACTGACAATCCCATACCCTGGGGCTGCTCTCCCTTTCTGAGATGGTCCACGCTCTGTAGGTGGAGTGTTTCTCTCTAAATAAATCCACTTCTTACCTATCACTTTGTCTCTCACTGAATTCTTTCTGTGATGAGACATCAAGAACCTGAGCTTCATTAAGTCCTGAGACCAGGTGTGTGATCTCAGTTAAAAGACAGTGGGTTCAAGTCACAATCTGAGTTGAATGGTTTCAATAGTACAAGGAGTACCTAGCACAGTGGCTGTCACATAATAGAAAGTCCTCAAAATGTTAGTTTTCTTCCATTCTTCTCACTCTTCCCCAGCAGAATGATTAAGATCATCGGTGATGAAGACATACACACCTAAGTTTCAGTCCTTGCTCTGCCTCTTAGTAGCTATGTACCTTGAGCCAGTTTTTTGATCCCTCCAAATCTCTGTTTCCTCATCCATAAGCCAAATATTAATAGCACTTACCTTGGGACTTCCCTGGTGGTGCAGTACTTAAGAATCCACCTGCCAATGCAGGGGACACAGGTTCAAGTCCTGGTCTGGGAAGATCCCACATGCCGCAGAGCAACTAAGCCCATGTGCCACAACTACTGAGCCTGTGTTCTAGAGCCCGAGAGCCACAACTACTGAAGCCTGCACGCTTAGAGCCCATGCTCCACAACAACAGAAGCCACTGCAATGAGAAGCCCACACATCGCAACGAAGAGTAGCCCCCACTTGCCTCAACTAGAGAAAGCCTGTGTGAAGCAACGAAGACCCAACGCAGCCAAAAATAAATAAATAAATAAATAAATTTTAAAAAATAATACTTACCTTATTGGATTTTTAAGGATGAAATATAATATTAAGAAATCAGTACAGTGGCTGACATACATTGTATTTCATCAACCTAAGACTTAATCAATTTTAAGATGCATCCTGATTTTAAAGATGTTTAAATATGGAAGAAAACTATGTGTACCTTGTTGATAAAATATGGTAGTATGCACTTAATAAATAGTTGTTGTTATCACATATAACTTATTATATATAACTTATTACATTTAACTTATTATTAAGGAGACTTGTATGGAGACCCAAGGTAAAGCTTACAGAGATTGAAAGATCAACAACTTTAGTCCTAGAAAGCTAAGTGAAATCAGAAGAGCTAACATTATAACCCAGTATAACATGACTAACATAATAATAGAGCTATATCTGTAGTGTGGAGATACTAGAGAAGAAGCTATGATAAACTCTGGCCTAGGATTATGGGGTAGAGGTTGAAGGAGATGAAGATGGAAAGAAAAAGCTTCACAAAGAATTGATTCATAGATATGAAGAATGAACAAAGTGTTTACCAGCTAGGAAAGGACATCCCAAACAGAGGAGAAAGCCTCTGGAAAATTACCAATTTGGGGAGAAACACAAGATAGCTCAGTATTACTGGAATGCAAATTGCTTTCATCTTGGATGAGAGAGTTCACAGGAATCCACATGGCCAGCAAAGATAAGCCTTCTTCATTCCCTGAAGGGATGGTTTCTAAGTAAAGGAATTTAAATCCATTCACAGAAGAAACATAAAATAAATGTGCATAATCGCCTAACCCTGTAGGATAATACAAAAAAGATGAGTGAAATCTCTAGGGCAAAAAGAAAAATAGACTTGCAGATCCTATTTCCTAAAGAAGAGTATGTATAATACTAATCAAAGAACAAAAGATGACAAATTTGAGGGTCCTTCATGTTTTCAAGAGGCTAGATTCAAACAAATCCATGTGCAAATAGATCATTCTTTAAAAAAACAAAAACACTAATTTAAGCACATTTTATTTCCATTCTAATATCAGTTTCTAAATAACAATTGGATTTTGTACATATTCTGAGGTACAAATGCTTGGAAGATACACTCTGACTACGAAATTTTTTGTATCAGTAGATAGGCAATCTTTGATTCAAAAATTCCCATCAGAAAGGTCATAAGAACATACTAATGTTATATTAAGAGAACTAATAATCTTCATTGAACTATTTAATGTATAGGACATGGAACCAACCTCCTAGATTTTCTGCTACACTCTTGGAATTTTACACCTTCAGTCTTTCACATATACCCGTTTCTGACCACTTTGCATATATAATGAAAATTCTAAGGACTAAGCAGAAAACGGAAAATACTAATCTTACCCATGTTGACAAATGCTATTAGCTTTTGACTACCTTGGTTGGCTCTGTATAAAAAAAATGGTATACTGAGGGCTTCCCTGGTGGCGCAGTGGTTGAGAGTTCGCCTGCCGATGCAGGGGACACGGGTTCATGCCCCGGTCCAGGAAGATCCCACATGCCGCAGAGCGGCTGGGCCCGTGAGCCATGGCCACTGAGCCTGCGCGTCCGGAGCCTGTGCTCCGCAACGGGAGAGGCCACAACAGTGAGAGGCCCGCGTACCGCAAAAAAACAAAAAAACAAAAAAAAAAAGGTATACTGAGATTCTCCCTGAGATGTGGTCAAGGGCCACCTGCCAGTACACACAGCATGTGCTACAGTGTAGCAGGGCTCCAGCTCCCATCACAGCAGAATAAAACCCTGCCGTCAGGAAGCATATGTGGATTAAGTCAAACAATAAAAACTAAAAGCAACAAACCATGAGAATAAATCCCACATTAGGGGATTTATTCTCTACCTACAGGTAGGTCCTTCCTGTGGAGACAGCATTTGAGAGGCTACCAGTGGAGACCCCTGACCCTAGATACTGACACCAGTGGTTTTGAAACAGGATGAAAGGGGGCAAGGCACAACCTTTAAAAGAATGACATAGCCTGAGGACAAGATATAAACTGATTAGAGGGCTTCCCTGGTGGTGCAGTGGTTAAGAATCCACCTGCAAATGCAGGGGACACAGGTTCAAGTCCTGGTCTGGGAAGATCCCACATGCCACAGAGCAACTAAGCCCGTGCACCACAACTACTGAGCCCGCACGCCACAACAACTAAGCCTGCGTGCCTAGAGCCCATGCTCCGCAACAAGAGAGGCCACCCCAATGAGAAGCCCATGCACCACAATGAAGAGAAGCCCCTGCTCGCCGCAACTAGAGAAAGCCCATGCACAGCAACAAAGACCCAACAAAGCCAAAAATATAAATTAATTAATTAATTTTAAAAAAACTGATTAGAGCCAAATAGGTCCAAAATGGCAGATGAGTGGACTTCCACTAGACCTTCAGCCTCAGTATACCCTCATTGTAACACATCAGCAAGCTAAGTGACACACCCACAGGAGCCATGACAGTTCCAAGGCCGAACATAAAGGTCAAAAAGTGGATGGTGGCCCAATTTCTGGAATAGCTGGAATACTCCTCCCACTCATTAGCCTATGAAATTACCCACCCCTATAAAAACTGACAATCCCATACCCTAGGGCCTTTCTCACCTTCTGAGATGCCCACACTCTGTATGGGGAGTGTGTTTCTCTCTAAATAAGTCCACTTCTTACCTATCACTTTGTCTCTCACCAAATTCTTTCTGTGATGAGACATCAAGAACCTGAACTTCATTAAGTCCTGAGACCAGGTGTGTGATGTCAGTTAAAAGACCATGGATTCAAGTCCCAGTCTCGGTTTTTGGCTGGGTTCAAGTCCTGGCCTGTGGATTCAAGTCCCAATCTGAGGTACACGGGTTCAGTTTTTTGGTTTTTTTTTGCGGTACGCGGGCCTCTCACTGCTGTGGCCTCTTCCATTGCGGAGCACAGGCTCCGGACGCGCAGGCTTAGCGGCCGCGGCCCACGGGCCCAGCCGCTTTGCGGCACGTGGGATCCTCCCGGACCGGTGCACGAACCCGTGTTCCCTGCATCGGCAGGCGGACTCTCAACCACTGCGCCACCAGGGAAGCCCCACGGGTTCAGTTTTATAGAACCAGTGTCAGGGTTTAAATCTACCATGCTGTTTGTCTCATCCTCTCTCCCCAAACTTGAACTATACACACCTGAATGGACCAAATCTATTTTAAACTGCTCTTGACTATCTATATCTTACCTGGAATTATTTGACCAGTCACTGTGAAAAAGATGAGACTCAGCGAGTATCAGAAAGGAAGAAGAGAATATTCATAATGAGGAAGATCATTTGCCCGGGGCTGGCCACTGCTCACGGGCTTTCCACCCTAGAGTTTTGCTAATCTCATGACTTGTCTAAAGGCTTTCTCAAAATAGTCTTTCTCCATTTGAAAAACAACATCTCCCCCTTGGTTCCCTAATCCCCAATCACCAGTTGAGGTTTTTCTGCCTTAGTTCTATTTCTTTTTCTTCTCTGAAACAATTTCCTCAAATTCCCAACACCCTCCTCTGTTATGTTTAGGTTCCTTAGCAATCAGTTGGGGGCAATGTTTAATGATTTACAGCTTCGCATCTTTCTTTACAGACTATTTTAAGACAGAGAGGGAGATTTTCATGTCACAGAATTGAGCTGTTACAGAAATAGAACAAGGGAAAGAATTTAACACCTTTCATATTCACTCCCTGTGCTTGGGGTGGGAGGTCTCCTTGGGCCCCCTCCCCTTAGAGTAATTAATGACAGCTCTGAATCTGAGGCTGGCAGACTGAAGAGGCAGGAAGGTAAGGATGCGACTGGGCACAAGGAATTAGCAGAGAATCAGTAACAACTAACTTTCCCCTTCCCCCAGTCATTCTTTGTCTTCTGAGAGGACATGCTTGGCTTAGAAAAATGTTTTCTAGAAACAATGGTTACTCTTTCAAAGCAGAGAAGGAAGGAAAGAAAGAAAGAAAGAAAGAAAGAAAGAAAGAAAGAAAGAAAGAAAGAAAGAAAGAAAGAAAGAAAGAAAGAAAGAAAGAAAGAAAGAAA